>NC_046317.1:48567846-48885799 GCF_009819535.1 Lacerta agilis | reverse complement strand
ACACACGCACAAAAGCTCTCTCAGTGGCAGTGTAAGCCAAGATCCCAGTTATAAACCATCCATGGTAATAAGGCCAGATATCATAGTGTCATTCCATTCTATTCCTTGGAAGCTTTCCTCAGTCTCAGCTCCCCATTCTCCTCATCTCAATTGCTTGGGACACCATGCATCCTGCAAAGGTTTTGAAACAAGGTGTTATCTCTCTTGACATGGTGCCCAGGCCCGTCTTAGAGGGATCTGCCGCCCTGGCGCAGCGATCCCTCGGCGCCCCCAGCCTGCCGCCTCTCCGCCCGCCTCCCTCCCGCGCTGGCCGCCCCTCGGGAGGGGGGTGGGCGAGCGGGGGATGAGAGGCGTGGCGTTGGAGCGGGCGCCCGCGCTCCGGCGGGCGGAGGGTGAGGGGCGGGCGGACGGGCGCTCGCGCACCGGCGGGAGGGCGGGCTGCAAGCCGGCGGGGGGGGGGGCGGGCTGCAAGCCGGTCGCCCTCGCCTCCCAGAGCCCCAGCTGGAGTGCTGGAAGGTCGCGTAAAGCCCCGCGCCGCTTCAGCGCTCCAGCTGGTGCTCCGGGAGGCGAGGGCGGGCGGCTTACAGCCCGCCCGCCCGCCGGCGCGCGAGTGCCTGCCTGCCCATGGGGGTGGGGGCGGGTTGGGGAGGGGGAGCCCAGTATGCCGGCGGGCTCACGGGGGCGCCCCTGGGGTGCCCTGCGCCCTGGCGCGCCGCGCCACCGGCCTCTATGGATGAGACGGCTCTGATGGTGCCTGATCTGGCCCATTAAATAATTATACCTTGCAGGTCTCATGTCCTTCTCCATTGACCTGCAAACAGAGATGTCACTCCAAAGGATGCCACAAGAATTTATACTTAGTTCCCGTGGGCTTTCAGTCTGGAGTTTTACAACCCAATCCTATGCATATTTGCTCAGTAATAAGTCCCATGAGTTCTGTGGGACTGACCACTGGTGTAAATGGCTTTAAACAGGGATTAGTCAAATTAATGGAGAACAGATCTGTCCTCAGCTAATAGCTAAATGGAACCTCCAGAGTTAAAGGCAACTGACCTTTAAATACCAGTTGCTGTGGGGGAAATGGCACAGAGAAGGGCAGTTCCCTTCATGTTGTCCTTGTAGGCTTCCCAGAAACATCTTGTTAGCCATTGCATAAAGCAGTGTTGGATTAAATGTTCCCTGGGCCTGATTCAGGAGAGCTCTTGCTATGTTTGTATGAGTTCACTGTGACTTAATCTCTAGTAAGATTGAGGTTTGCAACTGCAGTCACTTCACTTCCTTGGTGGTAGGGTAGGGTGGGGGGTGTCAGCAGTCAGAAAGACAGTAAACAACTGAAGTAGAAAGCAGCAATTGGTTAGATTCAGACTTAGATTGCACTCTTACACCACTTAAAGAGTCATGACTTCTCCCAAAGAATCCTTGGAAATGTAGTTTACTAAGAGTCTCCTAACAACTTTCAGGATCCTTAACAAACTTCAGTTCCCATGATTCTTTGGGGAAGGGGGGAGAGAGAGCCATGAATTTTAGAGTTGTATGAGATTGCTTTAGACTGTATAGTGTGGATGTGAGCCGAGTCATGAGGAGACCCACTGAAATTGAGGGGACTTACGTTAGTCATGCCTAACTTGTTCAAATAATTTCAGTGAGTCTACTCTAAACTTGGCTAAGACTATATCCAACCAAGTAGCAAGAAACAAGAGGAAACTAGTACAAAGAGAACAGGTTTTGGTACAAAAAGTGCAGGTTTATCACAGTGGCACTTTCTGATTTACAGATGTTTGGGAAAATTGCTCTGGTGGATGGAACCTATATAAATCGGAACAACAACTTCCAGACGTTCCCACAAGCAGTGCTGTTGCTATTCAGGTCAGTATCACTGTGCATTTAAAGTACGTTCAATGCACACTTAAAGCACATGACTTTCCCTCAAAGAATCATGGGAACTGTAGTTCCCCCTCACACAGCTGCCATTCCCAGGACCCTTAACAAACTACAGTTCCCAGGATTTTTTTTTTGGGGGGGGGGAAGCCATTCCCTGAGTTATGACCCTGACACTTCCAAAATACCCCCTCAGTCTTCATATGCTGATGGTCACTATTTTATTTATAAGCCACCTTGAGCCCCAGTTTTGGGAAAAGCCGGGCTATAAACAACAGCAACAACATGCCAGAATAGACCCTTAGTGTTGGGTTCACTCCTCATTTTAATTCTGGCAACTCAGAAATGAAAGTCCCACAAATGGAAACGAAGTAATGGTTGCAATTTTGCAGTACCCAGGATTGGAGTCCTAGAATGCTGGTCATTCCATATCCTCTAATCTAGAGAATACTTTCTGGAAAGGGGCCCCTGCCTCACTTTATGACTTTCTCTAGGTGTGCAACTGGTGAGGCCTGGCAGGAGATCTTACTGGCTTCCAGCTATGGCAAGCAATGTGACCCTGAGGCTGACTTTGCTCCTGGGGAAGAATTTACATGTGGCACAGACTTTTCTTATTTCTACTTAGTCAGCTTCTACATGCTATGCGCATTCCTGGTAAGCTATTTCTGTTCTCTGATCTTGTGCTTATTTCCTAGTCAGTTAGCATATACTTGTAGCATATGGATAAATATGGTACAGTAGCAATCATCATTAAGGGACGAACTAGACATGATCATGGGGGGGGGGGGCGTTGAAGGTGGTTTGATGGAGGGAGTTGCTGCATGTGATGCATAACATCATCCTACTTTCACCTTTGGCCAAACAGGTTTTGCAGAACTGTGGGTCAAATCAGAAATTTATGTGTATGTTGCAGGAGGCAATGATGTCTCCCAAATCACTTTCAACTCACTTTTTTAAAACTCCCCTCTCTCCTTCAAAGACCTTGTAGCATTTCTTCAGCAGTAGTCTTGGCTTTGCACATACTGTAGTTCAATTCATTCTTGCTGATGGAAGGGGACTCCAGAAATGGGGTTTAGGAGCTGCTGATCACCAGTCATAGCTCAGGGGCCAGTCTGTGACCATCAAATCCACTCAAAGGCTGCAAATTCGGGAATAATCTGAAAGCAGGTATCATTGTGTTTGCTATTGAAAGGCAATCAAAGAGGGAAAGAGGGAATTTTGCCTGTGATTGAAATGCATTTAGCTAGGCTGTTGCTCTTCCTTTTTCCACCTGAGTTGCCAATGTGAAGGAGTCTTTAACCTGCTTTATTTACCCCTATACCAAATTTCATCTGCTATAATTATTTAGTAAGATTAAGGGAAGATTAGATTAACATTACTTATTATTACTATATTTATTAAATGTATTTAATAAATACTAAACACTAAACAATAAATACTAATAAATAAATAATAAACGTATAAAGCTGCCCATCAATAAACATTCCTTAGTCAGCTTGCAGCAAATAAGCTACTGACATTTCTCATGCCGAGGAAACAGAAATTACTCTTCTCAAAGCCCTGGGCACTCATTAGATATTCAGTCTCATTTTAGTTTTCTCAGGTGGCCACAGTTCATATTAACACATAGCTATACATGTGTAACGTAGCCCTGGAATTCTCTGCTTCCTTCTCTCATCAATTTTGCCTCTTAGGCACTGTGGCAGTGACAGGTCAGTTCTGTTACATCCAAGGCTGAGAGCGGTGATCAATGTGGCAAGGGAATCATACGAATGATTTGTCACAATCACAAACAGCAAGTCGATGTGTCACCACAAGCAGCCCAGCACAGTGGTGTGCTCAGTCATTGCTTATACTTCTGAGGGCATGCTTGTATAAGGACCACTTTTTTCCTAGCACACTTGAACCTGGTTGGCTGCCTGATAGACTTGCATATATGAACTGACCACTTAGGCTGTTTCTACACATGCACTTAAATCACATCTCTTCCTCACCGCCCCAAAAAAGGATCCTAGGAACAGTAGTTTCTTAAGGGTGCTGGGAATTGTAGCTCTGTGGGGGGTTGAACAACTGTTCCGAGGATTCTGGGTGGAAGGGTAGAATCATAGAATCATAGAGTTGGAAGAGACCACAAGGGCCATCCAGTCCAACCCCCTGCCAAGCAGGAAATACCATCAAAGCATTCCTGACAGATGGCTGTCAAGCCTCTGCTTAAAGACCTCCAAAGAAGGAGACTCCACCACACTCATTGGCAGCAAATTCCGCTGCCAAACAGCTCTCACTGTCAGGAAGTTCTTCCTAATGTTTAGGTGGAATCTTCTTTCTTGTAGTTTGAATCCATTGCTCCGTGTCCGCTTCTCTGGAGCAGCAGAAAACAACCTTTCACCCTCCTTAGGTATTCACATGCCTAAGAATTGAACTAACCAATGTTGCAGAATGCCTGTGACATGCATTGCCTTCCCAGACAAACTACCCCTTTGATTATACTTTATTTAGTTTTATGTGGGTTAGTATACGGGTCTTCAGCTGACTTCATTCCAGTGGGCAGCTCAGAGGACCGTTATCCTCTGCTATCTTTCACCTAAGCTGTGCCAATGTATATCTCCTTAGATTATCAACCTCTTTGTTGCTGTTATCATGGACAACTTTGACTACCTCACACGGGATTGGTCCATATTGGGTCCTCATCACCTGGATGAATTCAAAAAAATCTGGGCAGAATACGATCCTGAAGCCAAGTGAGAACCCATCAGTTATTACATTTGTAATCACTGGATCTGTGGGCCAACTAGACATGAAGTCTATATGTAGTTTGACCTATTGTCAATTTTTTTGTTTATGTTAAAATAATAATTAGCCGGTACATGCCTATGCCATGGCCTTGATCAGAATCACACCCCATTTCTGATATTCACAGTGAAAGGAAACCTTCCACTGATGCCCTACACCAGCTTTTTCTTTTTTTAATCAGCTGTACGAAAACAGATTACCTGGCAAATGTCTTGTCTAATTTGGCTCTGAGTCTCTACTGGCACTGGAAAGAGAGCTCAATGTAAATTCCTAGAAATGTTGTGGGACGCCAATGCTTGGAAGGCATATGAGTATAAAGTCAGATGTGTGATAATAGAATGAGAAATGTTGGTATGAGCTCTCTTTTCATTTTATCAGACTGTTTCAGCCTTAATATAAAACCTTGATTTATTATACTGACTTGGAATACCCATGAATTTATTAGAGGGTATGTTTCAATTTATTAGATGGTATGTGGCACTGTGGGTTAAACCACAGAGCCTAGGGCTTGCCGATCAGAAGGTTGGTGGTTCAAATCCCCGTGATGGGGTGAGCTCCCGTTGCTCAGTCCTTGCTTCTGCCAACCTAGCAGTTTGAAAGCACATCAAAAGTGCAAGTAGATAAATAGGTACCGCTCTGGTACTGCACTGCTCTGGTTCGCGGTGTTTCTGTGAACTGCTCTGGTTTGCCAGAAGTGGCTTAGTCATGCTGGCCACATGACCTGGAAGCTGTACGCTGGTTCCCTCAGCCAATAAAGCAAGATGAGCGCTGCAACCCCAGAGTCGTCCGTGACTGGACCTAATGGTCAGGGGTCTCTTTACCTTTATGTTTCAAATAGGGATATCAGAGGGCTCTAGCTGTGGTCATTCTTGCCCAGGTAAAAGGGATGGGGAGCCATATGGCGTGTATATAGTATTTTGTTCCCAAATTATGGCAGGATAGATTTAGAATGGCTGATGCCTCTTGAGACACAGCAGGCTAGATCAGGTGCGAGAAAGGACTTTCCAAGTACTCAGAACGATTTATTTGCCTGGGCACGTGACTAACACCCATTGGTGAAATCTGGAATTGCTCTTTGCAGTGTAGGACAGAAATCCTTTAAATAAATAAAATGTGGTCAATATCACTTTTAAAAAATACAGTTGTCTCTTGTGAGAGCTGATCTTTTTATAAACCAGGAGACCCACTTTACAGATTGTGCTCACATAACAATAACGCATAAACTGGTATCTGTGTTTGCATTTCTTTATCATGGAGGTGTGCATACAGGAGGGAATTGGGATTAGTTATGGCTTCCCATTGCATCGCCTGTACATGTCATGGCAAACGTGTTTTATCACAGGGGGACTGGCTCATCAGACTACATTGTTTCATATAGCACATTTGTATATCGTATGTGCAAAAGATTTCAGCCCATGTGGGTCCTCACCTATCCACTAAGCTGGAGGGAGTTGAGACCTTGCCCACCCACTCAACATTCCACATGGCGGGCTTCCTACTTTTTAGTGTGCTCTAAGGCAGAAAGTACCTGCCTCTTTCAAGGATACTTCAAAACATATACCTTTAATTGTATCACCATGTCAAGAAAATAAGCAGGCGCTGTTTGTGCTTTCACTGGGATTAGAGAATGGTCCAAATAGACCATTGAATCATGGTCTCTTCAGCTCCCTGAGCTAGAAACTTGTGTGCCATTTTCTGCAACATCGCTGTCTCTTCCTCTTCCTCAGGGGCCGCATCAAACATCTAGATGTGGTGACTCTGTTGAGACGAATCCAGCCTCCCCTGGGCTTTGGGAAGTTTTGTCCACACCGTGTAGCATGCAAGGTAGGAGTCTTGGGGAAATGTTTCTTTACCAGTCCTAACTAGGTCTGAGTTCGTGTCCTAGTCTCCACCCCCTGGCCCCTGTACAAAATTCAGTCCTCATTGCACTAGATTATTTTTTTAAGCTGAAGGAATGAAGAACTGGTGTTTTTAATGCTATCTGTCAAATGGAGGGTAGGACACTGACTCCATGGGTACGGCCTGAAGGGCACACAAGACCTTCGTCTCACTGAAGTGAAGCAGGTCTAGGTCTGCTCTGTGTCTGGATGTCTTGGGTTCCAGGACTTGAGAAAGGTGGAATATAAATTTAAGAAAATGAATAATGGTAATCTATGGTATAATAATAATATTATACCATAGGGTTGCCTTCAGATGTCTTCTAAAAGTCAGATAGTTGTTTATTTCCTTGACATCTGATGGGAGGGTGTTCCACAGGGTGGGCACCACCACCAAGAAGGCCCTCTGCCTGGTTCCCTGTAACCTCACGTCTCGCAGTGATGGAACCGCCAGAAGGCCCTCGGAGCTGGACCTCAGTGTCCGGGCTGAACGATGTGGGTGGAGACGCTCCTTCAGGTATGGGACATATGGGTGTGTTCCAAGTGTGTTTGTGAATGTAAATGATACATTCAGTGCTATTTTTCTGGAAATTGGTGCCAGAACTCACCATGAACCCTTGTTCTCATATAATGACAATGGCACCCACCTGAGAGGTGCTGGAAGTGAGTTTCAGCACGCTCTGCCTGAAAGAAACCTGGGATATATTGTCTCTGACATTGTGTGTGTTTTGCAGCGCTTGGTGAGCATGAATATGCCCCTGAATAGTGACGGCACAGTCACTTTCAATGCAACACTCTTTGCTCTGGTGAGAACAGCTCTCAAGATCAAGACAGAAGGTGAGAGATGAAATGTATCAATAGCTACATCCATTCCTGAATAACTCCTCTGCACTCTCTCACAGCTGCCATTACTCATCTCACAAGTTCTGAAGAACATTAGTCACCTTATATGTCAGCAGAAGCTCTGCCGACCTCAAAATCCATTACTGCGTGATTACATAGGCCCAGCAGATGATGCCATAAATCAACAGTAACTAATGCCTTTCTGGTGCATTTAATCACAAGACCTCCAAGAGTCAGGTCTTCATCTGTTTTAAATTAGCATAAGTAGTTTCAGCATGGCGCCATGCCAACTCCATGCCGCTTCTGGAGTTTTAAGGAGCCTAAGCTTTATCAAAGGCAAATATTAAGGATTTTGTCCACCTGAGGGTTGATAAAAATGAAAGCACTTACCTGTGTTAGCACAATAATATTGACAACAGCAACATCTGCTATTGTTGTTGTTCTTGTAGCCAGCCTTATCTGGTCTGGAGAAACCTCAAAGCAGCTAAAAAAAATTAGTACAATGCAATGCAACAGCAGCCCCCCTGCCCAAAAAAGAACAGCAGATACAAAAGAAGAAAAGCAGGACTTTTCTTTAGCAAATCCGGACAGCAATACAACAATAAAACCAATGTTTGATTTAAAAGGTTCTCACCCCAAGTACCAGGCTGTACAGTGGTATAATACAGGAAGTGAGTGAGATGTAAGGGATGCTAATGAATTAATTAAGAGAGCATTGATTAATTGGGCATGAGTACTTGTTGTCTGAGGGCAGACAATGAGGAGGATAGGATAAACCATTGTGGCTGACTTATTGGCAATGTGTTGTTCAGTGCCATGAATGGATGCTTTACATGAAGAAAACACCTGGTTCAATCAGTTGACACCTTCAATTAAAAAGAGTCTCATGTAGCAGGCTGGGAAAGATATCTGCCTGAGATGTAGGAATATCATAGATTCTACTGGATAAGACAGACCAGTGATCCGATGCAGTAAGTTTCATATAAGCGGTTGGTGCTTTTGCAGGTAACTTTGAACAAGCTAATGAAGAGTTAAGGATGATTATTAAAAAAATATGGAAGAGAACCAGCATGAAGCTCCTGGATCAAGTCATTCCACCAATTGGAGGCAAGTCCTTAATTTCTTTATTTAAATGCCATTTGACCTTAACAAAAGCTCTAAGCAGTTTACAAGAAATATCAAAATTATCAATAGAAACTGTTTAAAACAAAATAAAAAATAAAAAAATCCTTCTAGTAGCACCTTAGAGACCAACTAAGTTTGTTATTGGTATGAGCTTTCAGGTGCAGAAATGTGCATGCACACGAAAGCTCATGTCATACCAATAACAAACTGAGTTGGTCTCTAAGGTGCTACTGGAAGGAATTTTTTTTATTTTTTATTTTGTTTCAACTACGGCAGACCAACACGGCTACCTACCTGTATAAAACAAGAAATTAAAAACATTTTTAAAAAATAATTAAAATCTAAAAAGATATTAAAACATGTCAACTTCTGTGTGCCTGGACAGGCTTACCGAAACAAATATGTTTAAAGGAGGCACTGAACAGAATGCAACCATTTCATATATATTTTTATCTCCAACCCTCTTTCTACAACTTGCATTTCACAAATCTCCTTTGTGTGTTCCTAAGCAGCCTGGCACATGCATACAAGTTGGCTGGGTTCTTTTGCTGAGCAAACTTAATGTCTACTTGTGCCTCCTCCTCCTCCAGATGATGAAGTGACCGTGGGCAAGTTCTACGCTACCTTCCTCATCCAGGAGCACTTCAGAAAATTCATGAAGCGCCAGGAAGAGTATTACGGATACCGGCCCAAGAAGAATGCTGTTGAAATTCAGGTAAGTGAGAAACGGAACACACTTGACCCAGCAGAGTAGAAAGATTCCCAGCCCATAATGGAGTGAAAGAAGAGAGGGAAACGGAGGTGCTTTGGGTTCTCTCATCTGCAACAGATTCCAGGTACTGTGATGCAGTTGTTTGCAGTTTTCATGGCCCTGTTTTGGGATTCTCTAAAGAGCTGGCATTTTAAACAAAATAATCTCTTTGCAAATATTCCCATGAAATTATTACCCCCTTTTCCCCATCTTCTCCCACAAAATGCTTATGGACAAATCTTTCTGGAAGTTTTCATGCTTTGTGTTTCCTCTGGAATTGCCGCTCTTGATTCATTCACTTTACATGGGGCATTTGAATGACATTTGGTGCTGACAGGCAAGGGCTTGATATTGCAAATGGGCTATCCACATCCCTTGTAACTGGCCTTTGTAATTTATTAGTTTTTCCCTGGAAAAAGGAAATCCAGATTCAATGGTGGGTGGAGGAAAGACAATATGGTCTGGCATGTTGATGCCAACAACATTGTGTGGACCCAGTTAAAAAAAAAAGAGCCGTGCATGAGGGGCTGTCCTACAATAAACCCCCATCTGGAAGCACCCAGTAAAGTCCATCCTATAATCAACGTCCATCTGGACACATCCATTGCCATCAAATGTTTCTTTGTGCTCTCCCCATGCTTCTTTTCAATTTCAGGAAATCCATTTTTGTTTTTGTTTTTGGAAAGAATTGGACAATAGCACAGTATCTTGCATATGTAGATTGCCTTAGTTTTAGAGTTCCTCTGGGCAACTTGTTTATTGAGCATCCATTCTGTTTTTCTTGCACAAAGCTTACTCAGAGGTTAGATGATATCTCGCCTTTATTGTGCATTTGTTCTGATTTGTTTATGGGGTGGTTGTATGGCAATGAGCTTTCTAGCTTTTGAAGAAGCACGATTTTGATGTGTGTGGAAATTAATTGGGTGTCTAACCCTGTCACCATACCTGGCCATGCTTTCTATTAGCACTTTTCCAGTCAATGCCATTTAGCAGCATGCATTTCTCTCTCTCTCTCTCTGATCATTTAAATTTGCCCTATTTAGTCTAGTATTTTTTTTGGGGGGGGAGGGGAATTCTCCCCCAGTAAAATTTTAAGGGTGTTATAGCACATTTTAAAAGAACTTTTTAAAAAGATCAACATGCCACTATAATGCTGTGCTCAGGTGAATTTTCACACACACACACCCCGCCAGCTATGTCACACCCACTTGTGTGGTGCAGCAAAACTGAACGTTCCCCCTGTCAACATAAGCACTGATTTATATACAGTACTTTGTGAAGCTGGCAAGTTCATAGCTGTGCATGACTAGGGATATATACTGTAACAGCCTGACCTCCAAGTTAATTTCATGGGAAGGAAAGACATCATGACTTAGGAGAAGGTGGTTTGGGTCACACCCTAACTTCCTGTTCTCCGGCATGAATAGTCCCTGCCAATGATAATCATTTCTGTGTTGTTTCAATGAGGCTGGCCTGAGGACCATTGAAGAGGAAGCAGCTCCTGAGATCAAAAGAGCAATCTCTGGGGATCTGACAGCAGAGGAGGAACTTGAGAGAGCCATGGTTGAGGCAGCAATGGAGGAAGGCATCTATAGGGTGAGTATGAGCACAGATATAATGTTTGCTTAATGGGCATCCAAGGTATCCTTTAACTCTCAGCTGAAAACTTCAGCAATGGCACACTTGCTGTGCTCCCCTCACAGAATGAGTCCATTCCTCACCCCTTTGGTCTCCCCATGAAGTTATCGTTCATCATTCAGTTTTGTTTCCTTGGTTGAATGTTAAAGAGCAGAAGCACCTGTGCTATTCTCTTTTCTGTTTGTTTGTTTGATTGACTAAACTTGTGTTGGTGGTCTTTTATATTCTTACAGAATACTCTTTGTAATGGTGGGTGGAGGAGATAAAGCAGAAGCGGAACTCTAACCTAAGAGGAAGTTGGGACCCCCACAGATTATGTGACACACCCAACACATTTACCTCAAATTGTGGCTCCTTGTCAGCCATCATTCAATGTTAAGCACCTGAAGTTGAGTTAAAGAAACATACACCAAATAAAGCTGAGGCATCCTGAAGCTCTCTGTGGTGTGTGTGTTTATATACAAAATATTTTGAGCAAAATAAAATGTGCACAAACTGAAATTTGATTTTCTTAAAATTTCTACTATTTTCGGTTAACACAAGTAAAATATTAAATATGGAGAACACCAAGATAATAATCACTTGGTAGGTTGAGTCCACCCTTTAAAATAATTAGGTCAGGCTTCCTCAGCCTCAGCCCTCCAGATGTTTTTAGCCTACAACTCCCATGATCCCTAGCTAGCAGGATCAGTGGTCAGGGATGATGGGGATCGTAGTCTCAATACAACAGGAGGGCCGAGGTTGAGGAAGCCTGAGTTAGGTAGTTGTAAACATGGTAGTTTAAAACACTTTTAATGTAATGTTTGGTTTGCCCCTAAATATAATTTGTGCTTTCTCACTAACTAGATCTTATTCCCTCCATCCCCTAGCTGGAACACAAAGGGCTTAATAATGACCAAAATAACAACCTCCTCTCTTTTCTCCCCTGCCCTTGAATGCAGAGGACAGGGGGGTTGTTTGGCCACGTTGACACCTTCATGGAACCAAGCAGCCCACTACCACCTCATATGGCTAGCCAGAGACCTCTACAATTCACCGAGATGGGAAGCGAAGATTTGGATTCCCCTGTATTCCTTGATGACTTCCCACCAGGAGGGGGTGGCAATGTGAACCACAGCAACAGCAACGCCAACAACAACGTGACAACGGGGTAAAGCTCAAGAAACGGAGAGCATAACAAAGCTGGGAGAGTAGCATTCCTTTCAGAGGGCTGATTCTGGCATGAGATTGGACCACTAAAGATTGGATTTTGCACAGTTTCTGAGCCGTGATATAACATGATAGGGCTAGAATTGTCCTAAATCTTTTCTTTAAAAGTTTTCCATTGATTGCTGAGTGGGGGAATTGGGGTGGGCAAGTTGGGGAAGAAAATGAATTAGTATTCAGGAGTTATAAAAAATTTGGAAGAAGGTTGACTTACCAGTAAAGGCTGGGGTGGCAACCCTAAAAAAAAACAAAAACACTTTCCTTCATTTTAAAGAAATTTTCCCAGCTGATTGAAGCAGCCAAGAACTGCTGCAATCAGTAGCTAGCTAGGCTACCACGTTCTCTCACAATGTTCCTGATGCATTTTGGGGGGGGAAGATGGCAGCAGTAGGGGATACCATCACTCCCTCGCCCCAAGTTATAATACATATGGAACAACACTAAGTTATGGCGTAACATCATTCGAAATGAAGCATTTTGGGAGAACATGCTGGCCTGGCTTGCTGTGGCCAGGCAAATTTATGCAAAAGGAAATGGGAGGTGGTATGCTTCCGAATACTGTACCAGTTTCTGGAAACCACAGGAGGGGAAAGTGCTGTTGCATTCAAGTCCTACTTGCATGCTTCCCATAGGCATCTGGTTGGCCACTGTGAGAACAGGATGCTGGACAACATGCTGGACAACATGGGCCATTGTCCTGATCCAGCAGGCTGTTCTTATATTCTTGTGACAGAAGGGTTCTTTAAAAAAAAAAAAACATCATCACCTCTGCCTTTACTGGTAACCCCACCTTTGTTTTTTGTTTTTTAAAAAAACTTTCTCTACCCTGGGAATATTATCAAAGTGCCTTCCACTAACCTCCCAACACCTTCTCGTCACCAAAATCCCACCTAGAATCATAGAATCATAGAGTTGGAAGAGACCACAAGGGCCATCCAGTCCAACCCCCTGCCAAGCAGGAAACACCATCAAAGCATTCCTGACAGATGGCCTAAAAAAGAGAAGTCATATCGATCACTTCTGAAAGGTGCTGAGCTTTAGCTTTCTAGGCAAGAGCATTCCAGAAGAGATGGGCACCCATGGGAATGCCCTTCTGTATGCCCTCGCAGTGGTAACTTAGCGCATGGATGTTAGAAATGCTTTGGGATATACAGGTGGCAATAGGTTGCGCCCAACTTTTTGGAAGCTTGAACTGATGGATAGGGGATCCAGAGCAGACTCTGGAGCAGCATGCATGGTATGTTTTCAATTCTTTTTGCGAAGAGAAAGTAGCATTCTGTACCGGGTAAAACTTTTAAACCATCATAAAGAGAAGCCACTTTGAGGATTGAATCACACATATATATTTAGCTGTGCTACACACACACACACAGAGAGAGGCTGGATCTAGACACATCAAAGAAGCGTTTCAGTTAAATGTGTTGTAAATTTAAACAGAGAAAACAGGTAGAGAAAAACAGGACTCCACAGCACAATGTTATATCGCATATATAATGCATATATAATGCATATACGTAAATCGCTTTTGCTGAGTCTAGCTGAGTCCAGAGAGAGAAGGAGAAGATTGGAAAATGGAAAAGAAAGTGCTGGAGAGCTATGGTCTGGTCAATAACTCTGGGTTTTTGTTTTTAATGTAAAATCATGGTCTTCTGGGTCACCCTAAAGAGTACTAATAGTTGTTTGGGACAGGGTATTTTCTTGGAACTTTCTAACTGTGCTTTGCTCCATAGGGTGATGTATGAGAATGAACTAGTGAGAGAGAGGATGATACCATCATCTCATCAGCTACCTGATCTAGGTGAGTTCTTGCTAACAGCCCAAGGGATTTCCTGGGCCACTCTAATGTCATATTCCCTATATGCCTATATTCAAGTTGGTGTGGGAGGAGGTAAACTGGAGAAGGGGACTGTGTAATGAAAACATTTGCAACTGGCATATGTCTAGTAAAAATATCACCTTCTAAGGCTTGGAAAATGTAATTATCTCTGATTCCTTTTGTCTCTTTCCCCTCTCCCCTCTAGCCCACAAATGCTCTATTCGGCCTAAAAACTGTAAAGGAAAAATGAGCAAGGTGCCAGCTCATGGTGTCCAGAGCCAATCAGAACTACAGTTTTCCATCCAGCAGGTAAATGCCGCATTGCTTCACTTTAGGCATGCTAAAGAGACCACAAACCAAGCTGTGCTTTCAGTCTTCCCCATACAACTCCATCAGATACAAAAGACAGGATGTGTACATATATGGGCTGCGGTCCCATTAGAACGATTTAGCATTGTTGAAGCTTTGCTTTTCCACAATCAGCTGAAAGCATAATTAATATGATGATTCCACACGACACTTAATATAGTGGCATATTATCCAGCAGTGACCTTCCCCATAGCCAAAACCCTTCTGTAAAGTGTGTTTGCATTTAAGCCTCGATCAGCAAAAGTCATTTTCAGCATCTGAAATAACCACCCTCAGTTGCTCATTAAGTTTCAGTTCCCTTATTTTTGATATAATAATAATAAGGTGCTAATACTCAAGCCTTGATAAAAGTGGTACAAAATGGCTGCCATGGGGAGCAGAAATAGAGGAGACTGTACTCCATACAATAAGTACCATCTCTCTCTCTCTCTCTCTCTCTCTCTCTCTCTCACACACACACACACACACACATACACACAGAGTTAGTTCATTACATGAACATGAAAAAAGTAAAACAATGGGAGGAAATCAGTAATTTAAGCCCTCTCACATGAGAAAAGAAACTGACAATAAAGGGAAATTCAGAGGCACTGTTCTGTGGATTGATGAATATCAGTCACACTCAACAGGAAGCAATAAAAGGATAGAACCACTGAGGAAGAAACTTAATTGAAGGACATTAGCTTTGAAAACATTCAGTAGCGGTTTGCCTATTCACAGTGGACAGGCTGACTCTGCAAATGCACTTGCAGTTTTTTAAAAAATTGCCACAGATCAGTTCTGACAAAATGCCGGAGGGCAACACAGGGAAAATGGAACTCAGTATATCAGCAATGTCATCTGGACTACTCAAGGAAATTGGGTCTTGCATCCCCTCTTAAACATCCACACAGGTGAATAGTGCCTGACGGATGCACCCACTTGCAGTAAACACACTTCATTTGATGTTGAGGTTGTGCCAGACCATCTCCATTAGAGGATAAGCACTTCTGTCTGTCTCCTCTTCCAATATCAGATGAAACTCAAAGGGGGGGAAGAGCATCATGGCATATCCAACTATCCAAGCCTTATTTTATGCATATGCCTGGCAACCTTATATGAACAGTATTTTAATTCTTAAAATATGGGCAAGAATCACTTTATCCTCACTGTAGATATGTCCATCTGCAAATTGTGCCTCAGGATCAATGGGGATAACAGTCTTAATAAGGAAGGTCACCGGAGTGGGGTCAGGAAGGGCACATAGCCTGCCGTTGGCGGGGCCTGCTGCACTCTGGGTAATAAAGAGGCTGGTGGTTGGTGCCACTCAGATCTATCTGGTCTTGTTTCCATGCAATTTCCCCCAAAGAAGTCCATTGGCTCACAATGGACCGATGATGGCGAAGGGTCACCATCTACAAGCAGCAATGAGGGAAATGCACTAAGGAGTACGGAAACCTCTACCCCTGCCTCCATTCAGCTCATCCAAGAGGTACAGCTGTTGTTGTTGTTTTTAAAATATTTTATTTATGATTTTCAGTTTTATACATTTCAATAACCTTACAATCCTTTTAACATTTCAAAACTTGACTTCCTTCCTCCTCTTTCTGGAGTTCCTTAAATTTATTTTTAATATTTTCTGCATATCCAAATTAATTTAATTTGCTCATTTATTCATCTACTTTTAAATATAAAGTAGATCTTATAAAACTGCAGGTTATTACAATAATCCTGCGAATGTTCTTATCTGTTTACAGTTTGTCTGTAAATATTCAATAAACCATTTCCATTCTTTTATTAAAAGTTTGTTATCTTGATTTCTTATTCTTCCGGTAAGTTTCGCCATTTCTGCATATTCCATAAGTTTTGCTGTCCATTCTTCTTTTGCTGGGACTTCTTCTTTCCATTTTTGGGCAAGTAACATTCTTGCTGTTGTAGGCACATACATGAATAAATTTATATACAGTTTGGGTAGTTCTGTCCCTATAATTCCCAAAAGGAAAGCTTCTGGGTTTTTTGTTTGTTTGCTTTTTAACAAATGTTATTTTAAACATCTTTTTCAATTCATTATATATCATTTCCCAGTAAGCTTTAACCTTACTACAAGACCACCAAATATGATAAAAATAACCTTCTTTCTCTTGACATTTCCAATACTTATTTGATTTGGATTTATACATTTTTGCCAATTTCTTGGTGTTAGGTAACATCGATAAATCATTTTCATATAATTTTCTCTTAGACCATAACATGCTGTAAATTCTATAACCATGTTCCACAATCGTTCCCATGGTTCCATATCTATATTATGATCAATATCTATTGCCCAATGTATTATTGCAGGAGGTACAGTTGTGGGCATCACACACAAGTTCATTGGAAGTGGTTGGGGTTTGAGACAGGGTCAAAGGACAGGACAAAATGGGATGTTGTAGAAGGGAAATAGGAATGTCAGAGAATTCAGTCCTAAATGGGAAATGGGAGTGCAAATTCACCACAATTAGCATGGATCCGTACAGAACAGAACTGACACATTTTTTTTAGTCTGGGAATAACTGTGTTATTTTCTGCATTGTTTTTGGTGTTTCTCTTCCACTGAAATGCATTGACATTAATTGCATGGGCTTCCATTTCTTCTCTCGCAGGCTCTGAGTTCTGGAGGACTTGAATCCCTGGCTAAAGACTATTCGTTCCTGAAACTGGCAAGAAATGAGATGGCTGCTGCCTTCCAGGTGGAGGTGACTGAGGTGGAGGAGACTGCAGCTGCTTTGTTGAAGAGAAGGGAAACCGACTCAACTACATCTTTGTAAAAGGCTCATTGCACGGCCATTCCAAATTCTAGACTGTGAGATCTTGCCCCCAGCCTTATCTCTTTTCCCCCCAGCAGGGCTGCTATACAGTGCTACCCGTTTGTCTGCTTCCGGGTGGTTACAATGAAAACACTGCATTACCTGCTCACAGCAATCCCTGACTGGTTGCCATCGGCAGCATAACAGGCTAATGGAAAAGATGGCAGAGGGAAAACTATTTTCCTTGGCTGTCAAAAGAGGAGATTTTTTAAGAAATGGGACTCCCCGGGTGTTTCTCCCAGCAGAGTTTCCTTGCTCTCATGATATCGACAGCATACAAGCTAAAATGATAGATCACCAAATATTCCCAATATTTAATATCAAATGTCCCTCCTACCTAGTGAATTTATTTCCTCTGGGAGACATCTTGAAAAGTGCCCTTCGATTACATTGTTTTCAACAGAAAGTAAAAATGATGAAATGCTAGCACTTTTAATAAACCAGGAATGATTATTTTATTTGTTTATTTGAAATATTTACACCTCACTTTAAAAAAAACAAAAAATTTCTAGGCTGACTTACAAACAGGTAAAAGCAATAAAAACACAGCAATAGAATGAAAGCATTAAAATCTAAACACTGTTATGCACTCTCACATACCTCAAAAATAGGAATTAAGAGTTCTGTTGGTGAATTTTGTAGAGTCTATGAATTATCTAGCTGGCTGCTAACAAATATTAGAAGATTTGAGAGTGTATTCATTTAGAATTCTAGCCCACATTATTCCTAGATTCATAATGCTTTACACTAATAATTGCACATCAGCATGTTTAATTATATCACACAAACAATCCCTAGTTTGGGCTAGGGATTTGGCAAGTCAAGAATGCTCTGAAAGTCTGGCTCTTAGAAAAGTTGTAGAGTTATGATTCACACTGTCTTTAAACATACATTGCTCTCAAACTTACCAGTTGTCCTGGTCTTTGAATTAGAATTCTATAATTATACATATATAAGGAATTTTGTTGTTGGGTTCAGCCCCCAAGATTGCGTCCCTGTGTGTTTCTGGAGTTGATTAATGGATGAAATAACGAAGAGGGACCAGCAACGTTCAAAAGGGGAAGAAGCAACCCTTCAGGGCGCAATGAGTTCCAGAAATTTTCATCTGCAAAATGTTGACTTAGTCATGCCTCTACTGCCGCAAGGACTAAATTCCTAGAACCACAGTGACAGCCATACAAAGATGTAAATCTGAAGAGCTGGACAACAAATCTTAACAAATCTGAAAGTGTATGATGCAATCCTGAGCTACAAAGTATCACTGACTATGGTTCTATCTTCAAAGACAGTATGAGTCAGAACCAGGCAGCTTCTCTAGAGCCTGATGCTACCGGATATAAATGGGCCTCATTGAAATAACAGAAGTAAACAAAACCCACAGCCTGAAATGTGACCATCTCAGGGTCATCCAGTGATCTTCAAGGCTATGGGAGGATTTGAACATGGTTCTTCTTGAGTTATAGTCTACCTCAGTGTTTTTCAACCTTTTTTGGGCAAAGGCACACTTGTTTCATGAAAAAAAATCACGAGGCACACCACCATTAGAAAATGTTAAAAAAATTAACTCTGTGCCTATATTGACTATATATAAAGTAATTCTCTTGAATAGGAATCAAATAAACACAAAGAAAATATTTTATAATTACTTTATTATGAAATAGTAAGTAAACAGAAATATGAAAAATTATAAAATACTTTATTCAGTGCGCAACCTGGGTCTGTTTGGCTGTTTTTTTAAAATCTTTCAAATTTTTCAATTTTTCCCACGGCACACCAGGCAACATTTCGCGGCACACTAGTGTGCCGCGGAACAGTGGTTGGAAAACACTGGTCTACCTACTGCACTTAGCTTAGTTCTTCAGTACACATGGGGTGTGTGAAAACTTTGAGGAAGGGTATCTTACCCAGTGCTCTTTTCTATGACTTTATAATACAGCCATAACCTCTTTTTTGCCTGCTATCCTGTGCCTTTAACAGCAGCTTGATCTGCAGACATTAGTAGGGGATAATGCTTATCTCTATGATATGAAAAGTCTTGCTTGCCGATTGCTGCAGATTGAGCTATAAAAGTCAGAGAAGCAGGCTCCCCCCCCCCCCGGTCAGTTGGTGCTACTGCTATAAAAGCTCTTGGGGTGGAGTGGAGAGAGAAGCAGCTAAATTCTGTTACCACTTTTGCAGACAACAAAGGCTGCCGTAGCTCCACATTGCTGCTCCTGCCTGGTGTGCCTCTTGTGCCACGACGTCCCACCTCCTAATATACCCTGCGTTTTAAAGCCCTTATGTCAGCCCAACACAATCTCAGCAGCCAGCTCCTTCCACACAACTGGCTTCATCTCAACGCTAATAGATATTAAAATACGGAGGAATTATGCATCCCCGGGGAGGTGCTGAATCAATAGAGCCTGGCCGCTCTTGGGGCTTTTATTTGTTAAGTCAAAAAAATGGGGGAATGGATAAAGGGCTGCTGGGAAGCAGAATGCACAGCCAAGCCATTGTGAATATTGAGCTGGGGAGGGTTCTCTCTAGGGCGCTTAAAGAAAATCCTCTTCCCTCTGGAGGCCAAACTCTGGTATAGCCAACCAGGGATCCTGGAGCAGTGAGTACTAGTTACATGCCCAGCTGTCCAATAAATTGTTTCCATTTCAAAGCATTTAATTACAAATTACAGTTAGGAAGAGAAGCAAATGGCAAGAGGAGTCTAGTAAGAGTGCTGTTTTCCTACAAAAAAGACGTGCCGGAACTCACCATGAATGCCCCCCTTTAGAACGGCAATGGCACCCACCAGAGAGGTGCTGGGACTCCCCTGAGACGTTCCGGAACCCACATGAAAGGTGCCAGAACTGAGTTCCCTCTGAAAAAAAGCTCTGCGTATCATCATCATTCCAGAAATCTGCCACAGTCTCTGTTGCCACTATTCCTCCCTTTGCTCTGACTCCACCATTAACAGTTTTTTAATATTAGAGAGCAAAGGTGGATGTGAGATGCGAAGAAGCCAGTTTATCAATCCTCATTTGTATACAGCAGCTTTTGATAATTACCACCAAATAAACAGCAAAGTTTTTTTTTGTTTGGGTTGGGGGTAAATTTGGAATTGAATGGACTCTTCAGTATCCGCCGTTTAAGCAAAGTATCTGTTGTTTAAGCAAGGAAATCAATCAATTGTGCTCTTTATGTCGAGGCAAATTATGATCAACTTTCCTCCTTTGACTTGTCAAAGTCATTCCTTCCCCAAAGGCTGTCTAGAGTTTTTCTCTCAACTGATTAAAACACTTTGCTGAGAAGACTTTGCAGCACATTGGCGCAGAATCAACGCTGTGATAGAAGCTAGAGATGTCCAGAGATGTCCACTTAGCCTTCATTGAGAAGATGCATGTTGACAACCAGTTATCATTAAACAGAGATGGAAATGCTCCATCATTTGTGCCATCAATCGAGGCAAGTATTTTTGCCAGCTGGCATTAGGCATTCAAAATTAAGCATCCCATAAAAAAGCATCCTTAAGCAATCAGAAAGGGGTTAGTGTGTCATGCAGTACAATAAAGATGATGAATCCAACCATCATACAGTTAGTGCTTCATCATATATATTATACACACGCAGTGCGATAACAATAAAATACATCCGCTGGATACTGACAAAGGATAAACGTCTTGAAGCTCTGGATTTGCAGTTGGGGGCTACAAAAGTATAAACGTTCAGAGAAAATCACAAGATTTATACAGCTTCGTTGTACTAAAACCTCAAAACAGTTCACAAAAAGAATAAAACAGTAGAATTATCAGTAAAAGACTGTTAGAAATAACTATCTAAAAGTTTTAAAAAAGTAAAACCAACAACAAGCTAATTAATAGTTAATACCAACCACATGACATTTATGTAAGTGCATTCATTTTATTTAAAACATTTTAAACTGCCCTTCATCAGAAGATTTCAGGGCGCTGACGTTATATTTAAACAAAGAAACAAACAAACAAACAGCCACCACCAACCTATAGATCAGACTAAAGACATAAAACTAAAGAACTCCTAAAATACCATCTAAAATGTTTGGGTAATGGGAAAGTCTAAAGCTGTGCCTCATTTGGCCAGTGGTCCTGCCCAATGAGAGCTATAACCCAACAACATCTGGAGGGCCACAGGTTTCCTATCCCTGTCCTGGGTCCAGCTTTTCAGGGCAGCTATAAGCAGTGACCCTTCTGGGGCCCTGGCAGCTGCCCAAGGATGCCAGGAACTGATACTGGCCCCATTACCACATATCTGTCTTCTCAGCAGGACTTTCTGTGATCCATCAATACAAAGGCTCAATATTTAAATGTGAAAGGGAGCTATTAATTACTCCCCAGGAAGGAAGATAACCAGCTTAGCCAGCTGGCTATAATGGTCGTCATCAACAAGGATTTCAACATTGCTTGCCTTACAAGAAGACAAGCTAAGGAAGCAGAAGGAGATATATATATATATCTCCAGCCAATATGACTTCTTAAATAGAAACACACTACCCAGAGCCTCTGGCTTTTAATTAACCTACAAAGAACTCATCAATCACACTCATTTATCCTATTGTGAGATGAAGAAGACACATGGTAGGTAGAGATACACTAAAATAATTGCCAGTACCCAATCCGGAGAACATGCATGTGTGTTTCTTGTTCAGCCTTGGCTTCCCTCATCTATTATCTCCCTAGTTGTGTTGCCTGCCCACTTCCCCCACCCACTGCAACTAGTGGGACACCAAGTGATCAATAAATAAGACAAATAAAAAGCAGAAAAGTGTGCAGGCACAGGTAGGTTTCCAGTCCCAGTTACTGTACAAACTACTGGGCACTCCTGTTTACTATACATGCATTCCCTCTCTCCGGACGGGCAAACAAGCATCCCTCCCATGCTCACAGAAATGGAGAAAGACCACTTGCATCAGAGATGGGGGAATCTGTGTTCCTGCACATGTTGTTGGACTCCAGCTCCCATCAGCCCCACGCAGCATCTGGAGGGCACCAGGTGGCTGACCAATGCTGGTTTAGAGCAGGCATCCCCAAACTGCGGCCCTCCAGATGTTTTGGCCTAAAACTCCCATGATCCCTAGCTAACAGGACCAGTGATCAGGGATGATGGGAATTGTAGTCCAAAACATCTGGAGGGCCGAAGTTTGGGGGTGCCTGGTTTAGAGTGTCATTTACAAGAGTGGACTTTTGTTTAGTTATTTAGGATACAAGGCGGGCAGCTTGGCCATCTGTGGCCAGTAGGGGGCAGAAGAGGCTCTTTCTCAAGCTCCTACTGCCCTAAACTTAAGTGTCTCTCCCCCGCCCCCTTATTAGGATTTAACACAGTTTACATCTCTTACTCAGCAGTAAGAGAAAAGGCAGCTGGGCATCTCCACACTGCAGTCTACTCAGAAGTAAGTCACATTGAGTTCAAAGGCAATGATTGCTATGGAATTACGATTGCCGTCTCAGTTTATCCATAGCGCTGAAGGGGAGATTCGCATCATATCTTTTCAGAGCACAAAAACTCTGTCCTGCAGCTTCACTCCTCCTACACCGCATTGCACCCGGTTCGCATAGTACATTAGTGGGGGGGGGGGAACAGTCCCACGATCCATGTGCTCCCACTTGAAATTCGTGGCAACTTTCAAGCTCATTCAGGCTCTTCTTTGAATGCACCATGGGCGGGTGTGGGTAGATCAAGGCACTCTGCACATGCTTAAGAGACGAAATGGGCTGCAGCACACGAAAGCTTATGCCTCACTAAAAACCCGTCCGTCTTTAAATGACTTAAAAAACAACAACACTAACTGCATGGAGAGCACGCTCTCGAGTCCATCCCTACCTCCAAACTGAGTCCTAATGGTAGTGCGCCTCCCCTCCCACCGCCCCATATCCGAATGAATCCCTCCTCCACCTTTTTCCTCGACGGAAGAGGCGGGGGGCGACATTCTCGGCGCCCCTCCCCCTGCGCTGGGCAGCTCGAGGCTCGCTTTCCGCGCGGGCTCCCTCAGCAGTCCCGCTACTGCCGCGGGGCGGGCAGGAGGGAGAAGGGCGCTGCGTAGCTTTGCGCGCCGCCGCCGCTGCCTCCTCTCCCAGGCAGGAAGCGAGAGAGCGCGGCTAGCCGTAGGAAGAGCAGCCGCCGCCGCCCAGCATGCCCTCGCTTGCCCCAGGCGGCCTCCGCGCCTTGCGCTCTTCTTAGCCGAGTCGCCGACTCAGCCTCGTCTTGGCCCCGGCCCCATGGTGGTTGAGGGGCAGCGCTCTGCTGCGGCGCGGGGAGGCGGCAGAGGAGGAGGAGGAGAACGAGAAGGAGGAAGGCATGGCCGCCCAGGGGGACAGCTGCAGCGTCCAGGTGGCCGTGAGGTGAGCTCGGCGAAAAAGAGCCGGGGGGGGGGGGGGCGCGGCTGGGGAAGAAAGACGTTCGGCGCAGGTGGGCGCAGACAAAGGGGTGTTCCTCGCGCCGCTGCGCCGCTCGCTGCAGGCCGGTCCATTCATTCCGATCTGTCGGGGGGCGGGGGGGGGAGCTTGTGCCACGGGTCTTCCCTCAGGTAACATGGGCGTTTTTGGAAGCGGCGTGGGCTGGGCTGACTTGCCTACAGCGGTGATTCTACCCTTGGCACACGGATCCGCGTTTGGGGGACTGTTAGACGGGCATCCTTGGGGAGAGGCGCGCGCCTCCGTCTGCATGCAGGGGCGTGTGAGCTTTACCGGTTGTGTGGCGTGTGTGACACACACACACACACACACACACACACACACAGACACACTCCGATCCGTATTGTCCTGTTCCTCTTTGTCTCTGCTGCAGAGGGTCACCCGGAGTGGGGGGACTGCACTGTCCAATTGCTGGGCTGATCGGTCTCTGTGTTTATGCGCATGTGATTAGCCACATCAATATTTTGGCCACCGCACCTCCCACCGTCCTTTTCTTCTTCTCCCTTTTGCCTCTCTTCTTTTACCCTGTGAGTTTAAACCCAAACATCTTCTTGCAATGAAATCCTGTTTCGATCTGCGGAAGCCAGTTTTCTGCTGCTTCCATAAGTACTGTAGTGTGCAAGAAGCGGGTTTGGAGTATTTGTCTCCTGAAGAGACCTAGAGCTGCCCCTCCCTCTCTTTTTCTGAAGTCAAAGCAAGAGAGACAAGGAAATCCTGTATTTTGCACATTTGCTCTGCATTTTGCTGCCTTTCCTTTCAGCCACATCTCTGTCTTTCTCTCTTTGCACACTCCATTTATCCCCATTATTGATATTTCAGATAAATCTGCTGCTGTCAGGTTTCCGTACGGGCTAGCTGGTTCCTTCCCCTTGTTAAGCTCTTATCTCCCTCCAACAACAACGAAATCTGTTTTGTTTGGCTGTCAGTTCATTTTTCCTCTAACCGGAGTTTGTGCTTTAATCTGCCATATGCAGGTGCCTGATATCTTTTGAGCATCATCCTTTCGTTTAGGGTGGGGTTGGGGGGGGTGAATCTGCCTATGCAGTGTCTTCTGTGAATGGCAGGACTGCTTCACACCCATCTCTCTCTCTCTCCCCCTCTCACACACTTTGCCAAATGCTGTCGCTCCCTAGCCATTTTGCATCTTGTGAAAGTAATAATTGCATTGCAGGTACAACATTCCCCTTTCACCTGAAACCAGGCAATTTGCTTCCCCGCTGCAGGAGAAGGGCGGTGTTAATGCAGTGGCACACTGCCCAAGGTTTCTTCCTTTGTATTGACTCTTGCCACTGAAGATGTATGCCCTTTGGATGTGTGTGTGCGCATTTGAAGGCTCTTTAATAAAAGAAACAGAGGCACTGTGACCAGTGGAGTCCATGAGCTCTCCACAGGGAGAGCTGTGTTTTGGAGTGGGGAGGGTTAGCGATGGCTGTCTCAGGATATTGCCTTCAGTTCCCAATGCAGTCTGTCATCTGGAGACGTTAAGTGGTCTTTGTCAAATGGAATTGGAATGGTGATGGGAGAATTTATCCGAGCACCAGACTAGTGTGTGCTGAGCACAGATACCAGGAGCTGCCATTTTGGCTACTCTTTATTGCCTCTGTCAGGGTGGGAGGCACATTTGTGTGCAAAAACCCTGTATTAAGAGCAGACATGCCAAGTGTGGGTGAGGCCACTACCGCAGAGATGCTCACCTGGACATAGCATGGTTTCTGTTTGGGCTTCTTCATTTTGAATCTAAGGTGACAGAAGAGCACCTTAAAAAAAGCCTGAGAAATGGAGCCTTGTATTGTTTCTTCCTTGCATAGCAGGGTACCATTGTTAAACAGAAGCAAGGATGGAGGGGAGGGAATCCTGAAATCTCTTGCTGTGTGATCACAAGCACTTCCCATCTGGCCAGGTTTGTCCAAAGACCATTAATCTATTGGCCTGAGGACTGTTGAAAACAGGATGGTTTTCCTGCCTCTCTTTCCTGGCTTGTGAACTCTCCACCCTTAGAACCTTTGTATGTGTGTGTAGGGCATCACTGAGATACTCAAGATCTGGGTGTTTTAAGCGGGGAGGTCAAAGGAGAGAATTGTAGTTTACAAAACCACCTCCTCCTTACCAAGTTTGTGTTCTTCTGTAGCAGGAATACAGGAGAACGTTTTTCGGTTGAGCAGATGAGCCTCTGAGTATGTGTAGATAAATGAAACGGAAAGTTGGGCAGACCTCAAGTCCATCAGACCTGGTGCTGAAAATTGACCCTTCTTTTTCCCTGCTCAGAGTGTAGGGAGAGGCATCAGATCTTACATATGATTTTGGCATTATTGCTCCAGACAGGTGTACTTCTCTCCGGGGAACAGGCTTTACCTATTAGTGTTGTGACTATTTAGTGTCTACATTTGCATCACACTAGCACAGGGTTCCTTATTTGGTGCAGATACTTCTCCTCCTAAGAAAACCTGCTTTTCTTTTCAACAATCCCAAGTTTCTAGACCTTGTGGTTCAGCTTTCCATTTCCATCTATCTATCTATCTTTCTATCATCTATCTATCATGGCATAAGCTTTCATGGACTGAAGTTTTCATGGACCAAAGATGTATGAAGTGAAATCTCAGTTGGCAGGTACTGTAAGTGCATAAAAGAGAAAAATATGTAAGGAGTCAGTTGAAGGGCAATGAGTTTCAAAAAGCCCTTGTCATTGCCATTCAACTCCAACCTTACATTTTTCTTATTTATACTCTTGTGTGTGTATATACCTCCTAACTGAGATTTCACTGCAGGCATCTAACAAACTGGGCTTTAGTCTACAAAAACATACGCCTCAATAAAAACAGTGCTGTTCTTCAAGGTGCCACAGGACCCCTAGATTGCTAGTGGTTCGGAGAGAACCTTAGACTTGTGTCGAGCGCATTCTCAAGCCAAGTGGGACAGAGCAGGATTTCCTGAGGTTAGGGGGAAGTCATTCTTCGGTTTTCATCTTAGCTCCTTATCTTTCCCCTGCTCTGCAAGTGCACTTTGTTAAGCAGATATATGCAAGCCTTCTTAATTTGCATAAATCCAACAGATTTTTTAAACATATTCTATAATTTGTCGCTGGGGAGACAACAAAGAAACGAGGCAGTGGAAGAAGATGCGGTATTTCAGTTAAATGTGCTTAAGCAGGGGGCCATGAGGACTGGCAAGGGGCATCATTCATTTCATTTGAATGTGTTTGTCAAACTGCAGGTATGGTGAGATGAGAAGGGGACTGAGCTGAGGTAAGAAGGCCAGTCAGAGAAGAGATGGGTGAGGGTCTTGCCTGTGCCTTTGACAGACACCTGCCCCCCCCTCTCTGGTTCCACCTATGCAATTCTGCTTTTTATAAACAGAAGGTAGCTCTCTGTTTTGACTGAATCCAGTAGAAACTGCTTTTTTTTTCTTTTGCTGTTGGCCATTTCAGAAACTAAAGGGAGGGGAATGAGTTTATTTTAAGGGCAAATTGAGGCTGCATCCTGCCCAAACAATACAGAAAACGCAGCCATTCCTATCTTCTTCTCCCTCCACTCCCTCCTTCCCATTGGGAACTGGCCACAGGAAAGCCCAGTTCTTAATCTTCTAACAATGCATATATGGATAGATTTTCAGACGCTCTAAGCAATCACTGAAGCAGACATCAGAAATGCTTTGTGCTCAAGAGCTGAGCTCATTCTTCACACCGCGACTGAAAAATGTGAAAGAAGGGAATGACTTGGAATGTATTTGGGGAAGTATGAAACCTTAATTGCCTTCCCCCTGTATTTGAAGCTGATCTGGCTTGTGTTCAGATGACAGTTTTGAGGGGTGTATTGGGCTCCCTTCCTGAGAAAGTGAATTTGACATCTCCATCAATTGACTCAGATCTCCTCTATATTCAAGCACTCTGATGTAGATATGTACAGTGTGCTAGCTTACTTAGAGAAACAATGTTCAGAAAGCAAAATTATTCTCTTAGGACAGCTACAAGGCTACATCTACTTGAGTGATGAGCTAAGAATTCTGAGAGAATTCATTGGAACTCTTATTCATCTGAGCAATGCACAAGTATTTGCAATGGATGCAGGATATACGTAGTAAGTGCTAGTTTTGACCTATAAAACGTTTCAGGACCACAATACCTGAAGAGCCGTCCTCTCCCCATATGAATTGACCTGGATAAAAAACATTCCTCTTCTCCCAGGCCTTTGGCTAATTAAACAATCTATGGCCTTTTAAACTGTTTGTGGGGTTACTTTTTTGTTTGTTATTAGGCTATGTACTTTTGCTTTTTAAATATTTAAACCACCCTGTGATTTTTGAATGAAGGGTGATATAAAAATAATAATAAATAATAATAGTAAGTGGGAAGTGGGGGTGAAAAAGAGAAGAGAGTCTGGATGATCATGCTGCCTTCAGTGGGTAGTACATTATTATTATTATTATTATTATTATTATTTTATTTTATTTTATTTATACCCCGCCCTCCCCGACCAGGCTCAGGGTGGCTAACACCAAATATATAAAATATATTAAAAACACAAAATCAAACACATGCAGAATGGAGAAGATCTGTCAGTGGATTGATTGAATGAATGAATGAACATTTATTATTACAGCCAAACAGCCAGCATACTAGTCAGTGGATGGACCTTTCTGATAATGGAGCAGACAGAAGGGAGATGGTTGCATAGTAAAATTTGAGGAGCAAATTAAACACTGCTTAATATCTATAGAGGTGGGGAACCTGTGGTGCTCCAGATGTTGGACTCCGGCCCCCATCCACCCTAGCTAGCATGGTCAGTGGTCAGGGATGACGAGAGTTTGTACTCCAGAAGTACATGGAGGACCAGAAGGACTGACACACACACATTATAGTAGCCAATAAGGAGGTTGCTGAGAACCACATGGTGAGTTTTCCATTCTGGAGCTGTAATGTAGAGTAGCTTATCACATGGGCAGCCATCATTGAATGGAGAACCTCCATACCTTTCCCAAGCACTTCTAGAGATATCATATGAGGCCACGGAAACTCCTAATGCAGAGATGAGGATCTGTACAGCAGGCCGCCATCATATTAGAATTGTGGCACTGAGCAGTTTCCATTGGCATGTTGTTTTCATTCCCCGTGGTCACTGTAACCTGTCCATAGTGTCTGTAATGAGTGACTTTCACCATCCAGCCCTCAATAAAATTGTGTGTGCATGTGAACCAGTCATAAGATCAGTGAGCAAAAGGTCATCGAGTTGGTGCACCTTTAACATTTTTGGGCCTGCCACGGTGTGGGCAGAGCCAGCCATGTGGATCCTTGTCTTCAGCTGTCATACAGCTAGTTCTGATGCAGCTAGTCCCAGACATGGCATGGCGTCCCTTTAAATGTTGCAGCACCATCGTGGGACGCACTCATGGAAAAGTGACTCTCCATGCCAGTGCTTTGATATTTAAGGAGTGGGCCAATTCTTTGTTGCTTCTTGATCCTCCATTTTATCGGTAGCATCTTCTAATTTGCATCTTCAGCAGATTTCACTTACAGTTTCCTTGCCAACTGAAGCCATGAACGAAAATACTGGTTAAAAACGGGCTTCTGGATTGATCACTGAGAAACTCCACCCCTTAACGCCACTCTGGTTTGAAGGTCTGCCTTTTAACAAAACCCTTTCTCCATTTACTGTAGCCAGTTCCTTATCCGTCTTACTGTACATATATATCCTCCACTTTCATTAATAATTGCTGATGTGGTACTGCAGCGAATGCTTTATGGCATTTCCTTTGCCCAGAAAACCAATTATCTTCTCAAAAAAGAATATCAGATTAGTCTGGCAGAAGCCTGCACAACGCTCTCTCCCCCACTTCCTCTCCCCTCCCCTAGAGCTCTACACGCCACTCCATTCATGTGCTGTTGTGACATGCCAGGTGATGGATAAATGTCCTTTCCCTTGTAGCCTGGGACTGTCGTGTTGTGCCAGACAGTGGCTGCACAATTAACCTTCAGTGACACTTCTTGTGTTATTTTCTTCCACATGTAATAATTATCCTTGTTCTACTTCTATCTGTCACTGAGTGTGTCCTGCAAGCAGAATACTTTTTAAGCTTCTCAAACAAACAGCAAGGACAGTAACACTTTCAAGTGGTGCAATCACATGCCTCTATGTGGGGGCCTTCTTTTTTATATATCGAAAAATTGGTAATGGTCATCCTTCTCTTGATGTCTGCCTCTCTGCTGGCTTCCAACAGAATGGGTCGCCGTTTGCCTTACTAGCTGATCTGTTTATCCAGATTTCTCTTTAATCCTTTTCACATGATGATTAGAATATATATATATATATATATATATATATATATATATATATATATATATATATAATAAATAACCCGATTTCAGTTTAAGATGCCAACTTGCAGGCTCAGAGAGATGTGGACTACTTGTTGTTTGTTGTTCAGTCGTTCAGTCGTGTCCGACTCTTCGTGACCCCATGGACCAGAGCACTACTTAGAGACAAATTTTTTGAAAGTGGAAGAAATCTGCTTTTCTGCCTCTGTTGGTTCTTTAGGTATGATGAGGACTGTTTCAAACAGGCTTTTATCTGAGTCATTCACCATCTCTCTCTCATTTTTTTTTTTTTGTATTTGCAGTAGAGATTGAGGTTTTATATGCCCTCTCATTTTTTTTACAGACTTCATTGCAGCTTAGGAGATGGCATCTCAAACCAAGGAACTGACACGTGTGAAAGAAATAAAGGATTTTTGTTCTTACTTTAATTGCAGCGCTATAGTGTGTGATGTCAAACCTTTCAGCTTCTTCAGTGGTTTACAAGAGGTGGTTGGGGAACTGTCCAAGAGGCACCTTGCAATGGAACTGATTTATATGGGAAATGCCAGATTTGCACATGAACAGATTGGTGTGTGTTTTTTTAAGGGAGGAGTTGTTAGGAGAGCATCGACTGCAGTACACTAGAGAGATGGTGGAGGCAAAGGATGAGAAACTAAATCCTAGAGAAACCAAAACCCAGTGAAAAGTCTCTCATGTCATTGCTCTTTGTACTGAAAAGGGGTAGAGATACAGAGGGAATGGTGTTCTGCCTTCCTAACAATCAGGTCCCACATACAAACAATTGGGGGGGGGATCTGAATGGAGTTTAGTTTGTATCTTCTGAGAGAACTGCACATCCCTAGGGAGGCCAGGCCTACTTCTGACTTGGGAAGCCATTGGCATCATTTGCTAACTGATGACACAGAATCTTCCTGCAGATCAGGGTTTTTGAAACAGTAGCTTAATTCAAGCTGCTGAGGGCAGCTTTTCTTGCATACAGGGACCAGAGCGCAAAATTAAATCTACAGTGGTACCTCTGGTTACGTACTTAATTCGTTCCGGAGGTCCGTTCTTAACCTGAAACTGTTCTTAACCTGAAGCACCACTTTAGCTAATGGGACCTCCCGCTGCCACTGTGCCGCCAGAGCACGATTTCTGTTCTTATCCTGAAGCAAAGTTCTTAACCTGAAGCGTTATTTCTGGGTTAGCGGAGTATATAACCTGAAGCGTATGTAACCTGAAGCGTATGTAACCCGAGGTACCACTGTATATGTGCTGCTTCAGTTGTGAAGAGCTCGTGCATGTATTTTTTGCCATTCCCCCCCCCTTTTAAATACTTAGGAACAGAGTTTGATCAAGGATTTGCCCCCAACCCCAAATTTGAATGTGCTTGAAACAGAAACTCTGGCATTTTGTACAGAAGTGCATTTTGTACTGCTCTAAAATGACATCTGCAGCAGGAAGAAGGGCCACCAGACCCTGGACAGACTAAAAAATAATCACATTTATCTTGTTTGTGGGTTGTCTTAAAAGCTTATTTGCTTAAATTTGTTTACATGTGCTTCATTAAGTTTTAAGTCTGCCTAATGTCCACTCCAGACCAATCTCAGACACCACAGTGCGATTTCTGGTCATTCTGAATATCCGCATAGCTTTTGGGACCAATTTAATGAAGCCTGTTTTAAGTCTGGCATTATGTTAACTCAGTTTGGTTTTGAAGGTGGAAATAATTTGAGCATAAAAACTCAGGCTCTTGACTGTCGTCAAAAGTGGCTTTGCAGGAGATAAACTGATTACAGTACTTTGTGGGTTTCCTGCTTGCTTGCACTATGATCTAGCAGGCTCTGGCTGCCTTAGTTCAGAAATTACCCAGGCCCATTGTTGCATGCCCATATTCTTCAACTCTTGGCTTTGCAAAGATTGCTCCTAGTCTCTTCTGCGCAGTTTAGTGTTTCAGCAAAAAAGTATGTAGAGTCCAGCTCAGTCACCCAGGATGGATTGTTTCTATAAGGTCACTGAAAACGCAATATTAGTAAACCAAAAAGCACTTAGTCTAGTGATGGTAAGGTTGCTCTGCGGTGACAGTGTACTGTGTCCCATTGTTTTTCATTGGTTTGAGAATCCTAGTTAGGGTTTCTATGGGCCTGGTGTAGAACTGCTAGGCAAAAGAGCTAAACAGAACAAACAAATCTGTTGCATACCAATTGCCGGAGATGTGTGCTTTCAAGAAATAAAAATTTAAAAAATTAGATAGGCCTCGGAGCACTTCCTGAAGTGTCTGAGAGCTCTTGTCAGTGCTGAGGAGGGCCAGGAAATGGAGCTTGTGAAACTGGGGGAAGGAAGTAGATTTCTCAAGTTTATTTAAACCCTTGCAACCTCCAGACCTCAGCCACTTCTGTAAACATTCTTGCTGAAGCATGCCATGTCCTTGATCTCTCCAAGAGATGGAGCCCCCTGCTGCTAGTAACACTGCCCCCTCCCTCCCCACGTCTTACTCCAGCATATGCCAAGTGGCTTTTCCTTTTTGTAAGGGGTGGGATGAAATGGCAAGTTTTCAGTACTAGACACTTTGGGGCAAAAAGCACGAGTATTCCATAGGAATTGATAGCTTGCCAACTGTAACTTGCTAATGGCGCTATGCTTGGTAAAAGAACACAAATTGTGTCCCCACATTCCAGTAGCTCCTTGCTCCCACGCTGCCAGTATTTACTCTGATCTCATTCAAGCCTCAGGAAGACGTGGAGGATGTACAGTAATTGGCGGGTATAGATGGAAGTGGGGGACAGGGCCGTCTTAAGCATAACCGGCGCCGTGGTGCAAAGATCCCTCCAGCGCCCCCTCCCTTTCCCAGAATTTAGAACTCGCAGACCACCTTGTAGCCCTGGGAGCTGCCGCCCATAGAAGACGCCGCCGATGTGGTGGATGCGGCGCAGCTGGCCAGACTGCTGGAACCCCACGCTCGCTTGTGAGGCTCCGGGGTGCCTCCTCCTCCTCCTCCACTGCCTGACAACAACAGCCCACTGCCGGCTCTCTCACTGCTGCCCGAGGGCCCGAGGAACAGGAGGCAGTTGCCACACCATTGCCTGTGCTGCAGGGAGTGGTGGTGGTGGTGGGACGGCAGACACTGGTGACGTGGAGGAGGCCCCTCGGGAGCCGCTCCTGCCATGGGTGGCGGCTGAGGGGATTCCCTCGGCCAAGGGAGAGGTGGTGGCGGTGGAGGAAGAGGCGGCGGAGGCCCGTCCTCGGCCACCACTCCACAGTCAAGCGGCTCCTCGTCCAACTCAGCTCGCACCACTGCCTCAGAGCGCTTGTGGGAGCAGCACAAGCAGCACCAGCACCAATGCACCCGCCTGCATAGGGTGGCGGGCCGAGGAGGGTAGGAAGGAAAGATGGTTGGCAGGGTGCAGCTGGCAGCTTGCAGGGAAAGGGGAGGCCACTGGCAAAGCCGCGCAGCTCCCCCACTCGCTGGGTTGCCCCTGAGAGGCGCCCTGGTGCAACAAGCCACTAAGGGCTTTGGGAAAGAGGGCTCTGGTGGGGGAGAGGGAGTCAAAATGCTGGTTTCTTCTTAAATACAGTAGTGTCCTCAGTATAAGTAGCCTGTTTCCACAGGGCACAGGGAAGGTAGAAGCTGCTGCTGTCCATTATATTGGATTGCTTTAGGCCAGGAAATAAAAAGCTGGATCAGAAGCAGGAAGCACTTAGTACAGGGCTCCTCAAACTGTCTACTCTAAGGACCCACTTGAGAGGGCTCAGAATTAATATAACAAAATGGCAGAGTAGATGCAGGAAAAATAGTGGGGAGAGATGGAGGCAGAGAATATTAATTACAGACATCATTTTATACTGATATCTACCGGTAATCCTTCTTCGCTAAATTCTTTGCCATGGTTATTTCCTTGTGGCAGAGAGTTCCACAGTTCTCTCAAGCTAAATCAAGGCATTGGAAGTATTGTGATCCAGCCTCCCCATTTTAAGCAGAATTGCTGACCCAGAGGGTCTAAGTGTAGAAGGGTTTGTTTTATTTTATATTTCACCCCAGCACATATCTCTCAAAAGTATCTTTAGTTGCCTGCTGCTATTTATCCTCCTTTCACACTCTAACTTGTTCCCGGTTCCCACTGCCAGTTTATTTCGTTCCTCTTCCCTGGCTCCATTTAACATTCACTTCTTCCTCTTCCTTGACAGCTTGACAGAGTGAGCATCCCCTTCACCTCTATTCCCAGTTTATTATTCTTTATTAAAATATTAAACTTTTGTCTCCCTGGCTTCCTTCAGTGGCCCCTTTGACTCCTTCACCTCAGAGGAGGCGGGAAAGGCTTCCTGGCTCAATAGGAGGCCAGCTGTGGTTTGTGGGCATGTGTGTGAATCAGAGGACCCAGAAGTCTCAGCAGCTGCTCCCAGGGTCTTCTCCTTTTCACCTCCCACAGCCACTTTGACTCTTTTACCTCCCTTCTTCCTGTTCCTTTCCTGGCACATTATCTATTTCCCCCTCTCTACGATTTCTTCCATTGCAAATCTGCATGCTACGCCCTCACTCCTGCCTCTGCTGTTTAACCTGCCTCCCATTCCCAGGCATGCTCATGCACTACACATGCAGGGAGCTGCTGCTAGGGTGCATCCAATCAGAAGGCTGCAGCATGACCAGGGGATAGGCTGTGAAGCTAATGCTTGCTTTGATGGTCCCTGGCCCACAGTTTAAGAAACACTGGCTTAGCAGGTTCTTCATGTTTCCATGGGTTAAATTGGCGTGTAAAACCGATTGTAGCTGGTGTCAGTTTTGCAATGTACATTGATGTTCCTGTTATGTTCTGGCCTCGGAAGGTTGTGGATTTTTAAAAGGTTTTTAAATGTAGGTTGGATGGCCACCTGTCAGGGATTTTTCAGCTGTGATTCGTGCAATGTGAGAGTTGGACTAGATGATCCTTGTGGGTGCCTTTCAACTCGGGAGTTCTATGATTCTGTGACCGTGTTAACAAAACACAGCTGAAATAGTGAATGAGGCTCAAAAGCACATTTAAAGCATTGCTTGTAAAGATGGAACCTGCACAGGATGGGAGCTGAATTGGAGCAAAGAAACCGAGGGATCAGATGTTTGCAAAGCATTTTGTAGCTGTCATATGGAAGAGGCTGTAAATACCTCAATGTTTTGAATGAGAGGCAAGTTGGACCCTTCCAGTGCATACGTATGGTATGAGGGAGCAGCACAAGAATTGTCCCCCTCTGGATGGCCATCGCTGCTCACCTGGAACCCACTTTGGTACTGCAGCATCATGGCATTCTGAAGGAACCACCTAATGAGAAACAAAAGCATCTTTTAGGTATTCTGGCAATAGGTTGAGATCTGCTTTTCCAGCATCATTTAATCCCAGGACCCTGCTGCAGCACTTAAAGGCCCAGCACCATGTAGGTGGAGCCAGCCTTGCAGGTTCTTCTCATGCAAGTTGGGAAGAATTAGTGCAGTGGGCGCTAATGGTGCCAGACCTTTAAAACATTATAGCAGTGCATTGGAATGAAGCCATGGAGAAACATCTCTCCACACTGCTGCTGGAACATCTCAAGTGTGCCATAATGTATGTGGAATCTACACTTGCGTGCTTGTCAGGTATGCAAAGGATAGTTTGGAGGGGATGGCAATCCTGAATGGAGGAGTCTTATCATGGTACCTTTTTGGATGAGACATTATTTCTCTGGCTTGGGAGGCTTATTATTGCCTTGGCTACAAAGCTGTCAGTTGGAGTAAGCATTGCCAAGGGGATGGCGCTGTCTAATACAGTACTTACCCCATGTGAAGGGATGCAAATGCTGCTATTGGCTAATGCTCGGCACAAACGGGGCCTTTCTTCCTAGGGTTTTGGAAGGTCTGATATCATGTCAATAAGATTTCATTTGGCATCACTGAATCCATCCGTGCAAGAAAGACACAGTAGGACAGCTGGCTTGTGTGTTCTGCTCTGGAACTTTCATGCAGTAACCAGCAGAGCTGACGCTGCCGTTCTTGAATGGCAGGTGGAACTGGCCACCGGATTGCCATTAGGAATAGGTAGGAATATGGATCTGTGAGAAAGTACATAACAAGAGAGGGAATTGGGCACCATGTTCTGGGCTGTGGTAGCCAGGAATGGCTGCAGAGATCAGGTCTGCTGCCACTAGAAAAATGAATGGGAACAATGAGAAATGTACCTGTTCATCAGTCTGTGCTTTCATTTCAAAACAAATGAGATTAAACTCTCAACTGTTTATCTGATGCTCTAATACATGTATTGTTGTTTGATGCTTTTTTACTTTGTAATCAGCCCAGAAGTACATTGGTTCATGAATAAACACTTTGGTTCAATGTTTCATTCATTCTGATACAATGATACACATCCCTAGCTTTTCATTTCTTTCAAAGTTGTTATACAGATACAGGGTGTTTTTGGAGTTTCACACAAAAATCACTCCAAAAGCCAAGAAAAGCAAAACAAATAGTAATAGAATCACAGAATTAAAACCATTAAAATTCAGCATACACTAAAATAAAGCTCCTCCAAATGATTTCTGAAACAATAATTCTGCCTCATTTGCAACACAAAATGATGGGGGGGAGTGTCATTGGGGTCCACAGGGAGGGCAAAGGGAAGAAGTTGCCCCACTGAATGGCCCCTCTGAATGGCTAAAACTTTAGCTCCGCAGTTTTCTTTTTCAATGTACCGGTAAGTTTTTAGCATTTGTAGAACCTGAAATATAAGGCAAAATGAACAAGCACTCTTCTTATATTTCGTGTATGTATGAGAGAGAAATAAGCCTGCTTCCCCCTGTCAGTGTCTGACTTTGCTTCAAAGATTCCCATGGGCCCCTGGGTTGGGTATATTTTCATGCCATTCCTCTATTTCTGCATGGCCTGTTGCTGCATGGCTCAGGCTGCATTACCTATTTGTAGCACTGCAGAATATGAACATTTGGATCGGGTCTCCCTCACTTTTCCTTCTTGCCTCTCCAGCTTCTGTCCTGGAGAACTGAAGCCTTCTTTCAGGCATTATGCCTGAGCAGGGCATGGCAACACAACCAGGGAGGTGTCCATGCCATCCACACCCCCAACATTCCTGTCCACTCCATCCTTGTCCTTCTTGCATTGCCTGGGAAGGTCTCAAGCCTCCCAATGATGTTACTGGGATCCTGGTTGTGAGGAAGCTTCTTATCATGGGAAATGTGCTTAGCACCCCACTTCAGACATTCCAGTTCAATGCAAGAAGGTCAGTGGTGGAGAGGGGGTGGCTGCCCCGTGCAAGGATGTTTGTGGGGTGGGGGGAAGCTGGCACGCACTGCCCCTCACTCCCATTCGTGTTTCCATTCCCTCTTCAAGCATCATGCCTCAAGCAGGGCTCTAATCTCTTTCCCCATCTGGCAAGCTTCTTTCTGTAGGAACTAGAATGGTGTTGACTAGCATCACATTCACAAAGCTACCTCCCCATCTGCTTTGTCTAATTCTTCTGGCCCCTATGCAAATGGGACTGTCATGTTTGAAGAGTGTGAGTTCCAGTGGTGAGAGTTATGAGGTTAGTTCCTGCCTGGGCTGAGCTTCAGACAGTTCTGCTTTTCTTTGTGCTAAATCTCGCCTTGAGGGCTCTGAACATGTGATACAAATAAAGGGAATGGATTGATGACAGTTACCGTTCTCGTCTCTGGATGATTCCTTCATCTCTGGGTGTTTCCTCTTGTCAAATTTTCTGCACAGTGCAAGTTATGTCAGACTTCTAGACTACAGTCCTACACACACTTATTTGAGACATAGTCCTGCTGAACTCAGTGGGCTTTCTTCTGCCTATACAGTGGTACCTCGGGTTACGTACGCTTCAGGTTATGTATGCTTCAGGTTACATACTCCGCTAACTCAGAAATAACGCTTCAGGTTAAGAACTTTGCTTCAGGATAAGAACAGAAATTGTGCTCTGGCTGTACAGCGGCAGTGGGAGGTCCCATTAGCTAAAGTGGTGCTTCAGGTTAAGAACAGTTTCAGGTTAAGAACGAATTAAGTACGTAACCAGAGGTACCACTGTACTTGGACAGGATTGCACCACAGAGTTCTTGTGCTTTTCCATGAACAAGGTGGACTCCGGTAAAAACAAAGTGGGCCTTTTAAAAGCATACTTAAGATCGGTGAATTCCTCTATACAGAATGCCCTTTCATCCTGGCATTGTGATGACACACCAGGGCATTTGTCCCAGACATAAAAGTTTTTAGCAACATGGTGGTTCACGATTTGTCCCAGTTTAGTTATTTTGGTATTATTTCTTTCTTTTGGTATTTCTGTGTTGCTTTTCTGGACAAAGACCCTCCAAAGTGCATTGCAGCAATAAAACAACACTAAAATAAGTGTTACCAGAACACTTCAAAACAATAAAACTCATTCATATCCTCCACAACATAATCCAGTCCAGCAAATGGGACAAAAATTACTTGAGGGAAAACCACTTGAACTACATAAATCTTTTGCCCCCCCCCCCCGCCTCAAAAAACTGCCATGCAAAAGGCCTTGTCTCTGGGTACCACCTCACAGACCTAGGGTGTGTGTGTGTGTGTGTGTGTGAACACAAGTGGGCCTCTGGTTGAGATCTCAGTGTCTGGGGAGGGTGATATATTGTTTAGTATGTGCAGTAGATGCTGCTGGGCCAGCAAGTCCTACTTTCACATACCAATTTGTGAATAGTCAGGTGAGGCAGATAGAGCTGTCGAAACAGGATTTCAAAAAGAAGAGGTGTGTAAGGCCAAACAGCACATCATGAGGCAATAATAATTAGAACTTCCAATTCATTTTCTTTTTTTAAAAAAAAGTTGTTACATACCTGGGGGTGAGGGTTGTTAGGGTTTTGTTTTTGTTTTTATGATCACTAGTAAGATACACTTAACACTTTTCCTAATCAAAATCCTGTTTTCCCCACCCCATCCCAGTTGTGGCTCAGAAAAAAGGGGCAATTTCTCCCAGCTGCATTTCAGTAAAAACAGGCACACACATTGTGGGATCTAATTTCTGATTTCCTGCATATTTGTAGTTTAGACCTTTAGGAGCTGCAAAATCTGAAATACAGGACATTTGTTTTTTTCTGTGGTAGCAGTTCTTAAACTGTGCATGGTCCACAATGCATCTTCTGATGGTCTGTGAGAGCCGGTCAAAAGAACAGAGGAAATGCCTAAGGTGTTTTCCAGAGTGAAAAAGTGCAAATGCCAAATTAAAATCCATTTCCTTCTTCACTCTGTTGCAGCAATATTTGAATACGTAAAGGGAACGGGAAAATGTTGCTAGGCTTCCACATCCTACGAGGCGTTGAGACATTTGTCAAGACATCTTGTTTTAACTGACAAATATCTTAGACATCAAGCACATTTACTGTTGGCATGCGGCCCACAGAGAGCTGGCAGAGTGTGAATGTGGCCCTCAGGTCTAAAAGGTTTCTCCTGATTTAGGGAAAAGAATAAAATTTAAGGTTCATCGCTTTATTCCTCCATAGCTTGATGTTAGAAAAATGAGTTGTTAGGGGTAAATGAATGGTTTGCTTACTGTTATCCAAATTTGCAATAGGTGGTAGCTTTTCAGTAATGTTGGCTTGAATAAAGATGCTGACATCAATCTTATCTGCTCTTGCTTGTAGCTGTGGCATTGCACTCTGAAGATATACCGGTATTATCAACTCCAGCCCCGATAATTCATGTAATACATGTTGTTTAACATATGTACTAAAAATGACTGAGAGAGAGAGAGAGAAATGCTTTGAACATTCTTAAGGCTAGAGAATACAGTTCACTACTCAGAATCTAAGTGGTATTTTACTGAGTACATAAATCCTTCCATGAACAGGGCCTTTGTCCTGAGAAGTATAGGGGCAAAACCATTAAGGGGAGGGGCAGGATATTTTTAACACATTTCTTTGTAGTTGTCTGTGGAAGAGAAGTGGCTTTCCTTCCCAGCAGGTTTTGGGGTTGTAGAGAGCAGGAAAGCTTGGCTATTTATTCCCTAGCTCGCTCTTCATGGTTGATCTGACCTCCTGGGCTCTGAGGGAGTATCCTGTACCAGATGCTGTCAAAATATTCTGCGTTGTTACATGAAACTAAGGACAGGCCTGGGACTTGGTGTGTGCAAAGAGGAGTTTTACATGCAAATCTAACCCAGATGCCCTCTCCTGGGAGGTATAAGTGAGGAGGCAGTGGTGCTGTGAATGTTGTGCAATTTCTGTTGCTGTTAAATGGTAACAGTCTTCCCCTTGCAATCACAGACGTGTGTTAAGCATGTTGTAACCAAGGGTTGCTTCCAGACTGGGAGTTCCTAGAGCTACTAAGCATTGCTCTTCTGCTGTGAGCTACAAGTGGAATGGCAATCAACTTCTATGCTATTGGAAATACGACACTTTTTGTGTCTGTATCTTGCTGTGTTTCATCCATACTGTTGACCATGACATAGCCCTGTGGGTGGAGAGAGAGAAAGTCCAGTTCCCCCGAGTGGCCCTTTAAAAACAAATAAATCCTGAGAGGTCCATTAAACTCAATTTTTAAATCAGCACCAAAATACTTACTCATTTATCACTTGCTAGCTATTTTCATGGAAGCAGTTTTAAAAACATATTTTCTATATATTTCAGTATTTTAAATATACTGGTAAATATACGGAAAAGCATTTTAGCACCAACATGTAGTTAAGTTTCTGAAGTTTATGCTACATGTATGTTTCCATTGAAAACATTGTGTGTTTAGGTACATAAAAATTGAAATGACATAGAGCTAGGTCAGTTCTGAAATTTGTATTGAGCACAGAATTCAACATCCGGAGGATCTCAGCTCAAAAAATGCAAATACCTTTTTCTCAAGGCTTGAAAATGTTTGGCAGTGAATGCCTAAGAATTCACGGGGGCTATGCAGAACTTTCAGTGGTCAGGAAAAGGTGCTTCAGTGCTGTGTATAGCTCCTTTCCTTCTTTATGGTTGCAAGAAGCAAAATCATTTGCAAACGCTGCTAGTTTTTGCCATTTTGTTCAATTTGTATCGCTTGGGTGACATGATTCAGCAGCTGTTTGCATTAAAAATGCAAGATGATCAAAACTCATTGTGGAGAATAAGAGAAAAGTGCATGTCCACTCCGAAGATCATAATAAAACAAGATTGGAAACAGACTTTTCTGGAAGAGTTGTCTTCATGGTGCAAGGCAGAATGGATTATGAGGATTGGGGGGAAAGAAAACTGAAGTCAGAGAAATGCATTGGCAGTTTTAAGAATATGGGTTTAACTAGGTTATCTATGGGACGCGGGTGGCGCTGTGGTCTAAACCACAGAGCCTAGGGCTTGCCAATCAGAAGGTCAGCGGTTCGAATCCCCGTGAAAGGGTGAGCTCCCGTTGTTCAGTCCCAGCTCCTGCCCACCTAGCAGTCTGAAAGCATGTCAGAGTACAAGTAGATAAATAGGTACCACTCCAGCAGGAAGGTAAACGGCGTTTCCATGCGCTGCTCTGGTTTACCAGAAGCGGCTTAGTCATGCTGGCCACATGACCTGGAAGCTGTCTGCGGACAAACGCCGGCTCCCTTGGCCTATAGAGCGTGATGAGCGCACAACCCCAGAGTCGTCCGCGACTGGACCTAATGGTCAGGGGTACCTTTACCTTTACCCTTAGGTTATCTATACCCATGCAAGAAAATTTTGCTCTCTTATAAGAGAATGTCCCTTGTAAAGACACTCTTGAGTTGTCCACAGTCATTTCTAAACATTGTCAGCATAGATGCTTCAGGTCCAGTTGCCTAACAAAGTAAATATGTCCCAGTACTGATGTGTGGAAAACCCTGAATGTAGCCCGATCCAGTGGAAGAACAAAATTCAGAAGTCTAGCACTAGAAGCAAGACAGGCTATGCCTCTTATGCAACCATCCCAGATTATGCTAGTATCTGCCATTCCTGTTTCCCAGCCTACATTTGGGATGATAATAGCTCTTCCCATGATAAATGGGACCCTGAAGCCTCATCATTTGTGCCTTGTCTAATCTATATTTCATGGTAATAGTCCCCTGGTCATGGACATTATGGCTTAAATAGCCTCTTCCTTGATCTTCTTACATGTTGAATTATGCCCAGGGAAGATGGAGCATTTGTTTAAAGGACCTGGCTGGTTCTTGAAGTGTATGCTTCTCTTTTGAGTTGCAGTGAATCTGTTGTTTTACTATATAATCTGTATTTTAGTATCCTTAGAGAGTGCTTCATAGCCTTGACTAATCCAGGCAAAGATTTGGAAATGTACATTGATTCAATAATATTTGCTGTTCTGACTCCAGCTGTCCCTTATATCATAATTTGTCCTCCTTACATTTGACATGAAGTGTGGCACCGGGGAGTGGCATTCCCCTTTGGGGAAATTCTCTTCCAATTTTTACAAATGATACAAATGTGGTTCTGCATGCGAATGGTGCATTTGATAATGGTAACTCAGACACTGTATTTGAAGTTGAGAGTGTGAGCCCTGGTGATGGCAGTGCAGAAAAGTCCAGGGCCCTGTTCCAAATACAGCAGGACTGGCTTACCACAGTTTGAAGTGAAGTAATTCACAAATCCATCTAAAGAGGGGCACCCCCCCCACCCCATAAGACTTTTAAGTCCAAAATCCCAAATTACCTGACTGTACCACTGAATGCCTGTTGTCTTTGTCCATGGAGGGCACAAGGAGAAGGGGACAACAGAGGATGAGATGGTTGGACAGTGTTCTCGAAGCTACTAACATGAGTCTGACCAAACTGCGGGAGGCAGTGGAAGACAGGAGTGCCTGGCATGCTCTGGTCCATGGGGTCATGAAGAGTCGGACACGACTAAACGGCTAAACAACAACAGCAACACTGAATGAGAGCTGCTTTATAGATTGCAGAAGCTGTCCTGAGTGCCTACTTCAGAATTTCTCCGCTTTTTATAGTCTGTGTTAATTGGAAGCATTTGTGAGTATAATGACCTGTGGAAAGTAGACTGCTGAATCCATATGATTCCCTAAGGTTGTGAAAATATCCCGAGAGAGAGATCTTTTGAGGCCTTACGAGGCCTTCTGTTCCATAATGCAGTATCAGTACAGTGGTACCTTGGTTTAAGAACAGTTTAGTTTATGGACAATTTAGATTAAGAATGCTGCGAACCCGGAAGTAGGTGTTTTGGTTTGTGAACTTTGCCTTGGAAGCAGAACTTGTTTCCCTACCTGTTGAGTGTGTCCCATTTGTAAATTGAGTCCCCCGCTGCTATGGGAAAGAATGCCTTGGTTTAAGAATGCTTTGGTTTAAGAATGGACTTCCAGAACGGATTAAGTTCGTGAACCAAGGTACCACTGTTTAGGATAGATATGGGTTAGTATTATTTGGCCTTCAAGGCCGTCCATAAGCAGAGGCCTCCAACAAGCCCCCTAATGTAAAACTGGCAGGGGTAATTCAAAACACTAATTTCCTTCTTTTGTATCCAGCTCCAGCACACCCCTCCCCAGCTGTGTACATTTGTTTCTGTTTGAAATTTGAATCCCTTCATAAAGTCTTGCTTTACTCTGCCCTGCTCCGTCCAGGGGCCTGCCTTTTGGAGTAGTGGCTGTAGAAGTCTGCAGGCCGATAATGGCAAAATGATGCCGATTTTAATGAGGAGAATCTCTTTTATTCTTGCTGCTAATGGAAAGGCTTCCATCATTTGGGCGAAGTCCAAAATATCTATCCATTTATAATAATAAAAAACATTGTATTCTACAATTTCATAATGTCAAAGCAGTCTACATCTATTACAATGCAATAAAAACCGCAGAAAAAATTAAAACAGATCGCCACCTGACTTTTATGGAAAACATGTTTCTTAATTGTCTGCTTAAGCCTGGTGGCTTGATGTAGGAAATTGTTTCTTTCAATCCTAGTTATTTGATACAGCTGGAAATGTGGAATTGTTTTCCTCACAGAGTAATAGCTGCTGGAGCATATCAAAACTCCTCCTTCTACTTGCATGAAGACATGCCAGGAGCATATAGAGTACCCTACCAGGTACCTGCTCATGGGAGGAGAGAGGTTTCTAATTTATGTTTAAATTGCAGTCCTGAAAGTTAGTATGGTTTATTAACAAAGCCTTCCTTGCTTGCTGACTGCTATATCAGCATAATGCCTTGTTGAAAAGCACTTGGTTCCCTGAAAAGTGATAAAAGATAAGGCTGACTCTTACCAAATAAGAAATTAGTGACTCCAGGCTAGATGGAAATTCACAAACACACTGAAAAATCTCCAAAAGTATGCTTTGGCATTCCCTGTACATAGCTATGTCTGCCACTGAAAGGTCTAATTTCGTTCCCATAAAGTTGAACATTAGCTAGATTTTGTATTGCAGATATATCAAGAGAAGCATGGTCAGCACAACTCCCTCTGTCATTATCCTCCATAGTTTGGCTTGGTTTCCTTCTGTTTCGCTCTCTCTGTGTGCTTGTGATGAGAGGAGGGGAAGGTGTGATGGAGAGGGGAAATAAAAGCACATGGTCTACTGATCTGTATACATTGCTCTGGCATGATGCAACCCGTGCTTATTTCTAGACTCTGCCTTCATTACGTATGCTCTTAGCAAAAGTGCCTGAAAATCCGGGCTCTCTCTTGGTACTTCCACTGCCCATTTCTTTGATGAAGTCAGAAATGGCTTCATACAGGCACTTTCAGGATAGCACTAATGCTCTTATGGAAGAGCTAATGGTCTCTCTCAAGCTGAGTAGCAAGAAAAAGCATTTGCTGATTGAGTCTGATAGGCTCAGGCTTTTCTCCAATTACTTGGGCTTTCTATCCATGTCAATTAGGTACTTAACTTTGAAATTGTTCTAGACTGTGCTTCTCTGATTCCTAAGTTTCTAGTTCTCAACAGCTGCAGAATAAAACAGGGAAATGAGCAGCTTATGTTGATAACGAGAGTCCCCAAGTTATCCTATCTGTTCTGACCAATGTGAGAAAAAACCCTCTGATCTGACTGGAAAGCAAAGGAAGGGAGACATCCTCCATGGTGGATCATGAAACAGTGATAAACTCACTCACAACTCAGGCTGTTCATTACTGGCGGGCAGTTGCTAGGCACAGCGCTGTACTAGCTGAATGTGAGAAAGAATCTGATCTCTGTTTTTAGCAGGGGTAGTTTTAGGATGCATTCTGCTGTCAAAAACAAGATTAGGACAGAGTCTGGGCTGACAGGGAAATAAGAGGACAGAATCCTCTCTGTGGGGAATCTTCCTGGATCAGACATTTCTATGTAGCGCTGCCAAGGAGGTGGGGAAGGGGGAAAGCTCCTTCTTGGCCTCAGGGCTGTGGCTTTCACTCTTAAGACTAGAGCCCATTTGTGCTTTGGATGCCAGCCCAATTGGTTCCCCTCTCTATAAATGTTGGCTTTTGCTGATGGAGCTAAACAGCCAGGCCATTGTGTGTGTGTCGGGGCCACTGGAGAAACTGCCCGAGTTGTGTTTTGTATAGTGTGTCAGTGTGTGTTTCCTTTTTGGGCTGTCTCATTCCCTCCTCCTGCTGCCGAGACTCGGTTGTCATGGCAATCATGTCATGGGGGCTGCTGCTTTTCCATCCTGGAGGCACAGAAAGGCTCATATGCAGCCTACCCAAGGGAGCAGCCCCACCGTTTCTGAACATCCTTTGCAAAGTGGACGTGGGCTTGCTGGCACATGGTAAACCTCTCGCTAGAGGTTGCAGTCTTGCGACTGTTAGTGTCAGACATAGCCAATGCCACCACACTCATGGGCTTGGCTAGAGCCCCAAATGGCAATGTATGCCTCTTCCACAAAACATCAGATCTGGTGTTCTTGTCAGCTTATCTGGCTCTGAGGAGAGGAGGCTGAACACAGGTTTGCACATATAGCATCTCACTGAAGAAAGTTTCCATGCCTCTCAACCAGTTGTTCAAAGAGTGTCTGTGTTGGTGGAAATAACAAAATGAAAATTTGCCGTTGTATAATAATAATAATAATAATAATAATTAATAATAGAAATCAAGCTTCTTTAGAAATAAAAACCTATTCGGAACAGAGGAAGTGGCTTGTTAACATCAGCAATTTCAAGAGATGATAGATGATACATCGCTTGATGATTTGGGTGCTAAAAGGTCAAAAAAGCAATTGCTGGCAGTGCAGCTCATCTGGGTTTTGGTTTCATGCATTCTACTTTTATAGGTCAGGAATATGACTTTGCCAATAATTCTGCTCTGGTGAAGCAGACAGTGCTTCTGCTTAACAACCATATACTATGTGTTTGTTTTGTTTGTACGCAGTTGCAAGACTGCATGAAAGGTGAGCTGATAATTGCAGGACTCAAAAGTTTAGAGCGACACTAAGTTGGTAGTGCTCCATCCATGGAGTAGCACGCACTTCCAGTGATGGGGTGCTATCCATTATCATCTGCCCCCTCACTCAAAGCAGCTGATTATTTGTCAGTCAGGTGCCTACCTTTGCCCATGAGAGGTTGCTTTTTGAAGTTGGGCTTGGATAACTTCAGTTGCTGTGGGCCAGGCAACAAGCTTAGTGCAAAGCTTTCCTCGCTTGATCTTCATGGAAGTGTTGTAGCTCAGTGGTAGGGCACATGCTTAGCATGCAGAAGGTCCCAGTTCAATCCCGGCATCTCCAGTTAGGGAAAGGCTCCTGCCCAAAATCCTGGAGGGCCACTGTCAGTCACAGTCAGTCAGCTTCCTATGACAATGAGATACCTCTCTTATTCTGGCCTTTTGTAATTCCTATTGACTGCTAACAAGTGGATTTTGAAGTCTTTGGAAGACACCCTTTGGGGTTGTGTGTCAGACCCTGAAGCTGAGAGAGCTCTCTACATGTACATGATTGAGACTGGGTTGAGGCTGAGGCCCCAACCACCCTCTTGTGGGCAATGCTTAGAAGACCTTTAAATCCCACCGCATCTCCTCACCATTTCTTAATGAAGAGGTAATGGCAGATGGCTCCACAGCAAGGGTGTTAAAGCAAGTCCTGGCGTGACCCTCATTTTTGTCTAATACTTCCAGCCCACACACAGCAGGGTTAAGCTAGCCAGTTGGTGAAATACCAGTTTATTTCTCCCTCCTGCAAGGAAAAGGGGACAGCAGCTTGGCCGAAGGGTTTGGAGTGGAATGAGCCGTCAATGGGTCTTTTCTAATGCGGATATGTGAGGTCCTTGTATTGGATGAATAAAGCCTTTTGTGCCTGTGGCGCTCTTGTGTTCACCAAGCTATGACATAACAGCTCAGAAGGGTGACACCTGCCAGGTCATGTTAGTGCTATTACCAGTCACCTTGTGACTCATTAAGCCTGGGTTACATGGAGTAATAGCTTAGCTGCTTCCATCTCTCTAATGCAAAGCTGCCAGTTCTTCTAGGTGCAGGTGGCGTAGGGTGGTGAACACTCTGGGATGGCGGGGTGGGTTGGGGTAGAGGGGGGCATTAGACAGCCTGCTGAGACAGCCTGATCCTACTGGATATGTTCCCCACCCTCAGAGCCTAAGCTGGCCTTCACCAACCTGCTGCCCTTTGACTCTAAGCCATTATTGATTTTATGATTAACAGCCCATTCATGGAGATGATTTCCTAGCAGCTACAGCCTTCCTAGTGAACAGCTTGAAAGACCACAACCTGTTGAATTAGATTCATTTTGTCAAAGGTCTTTTGGATCCCCAGCAGGGACTTTCTGACCCCACCCCATTCCATATAACAAATGTATTTTGAAACTCCCCTGAATTTCGTAAGTGGCTTCTGTGTGGTGTTAGCTTTTGAAGTTCCAGGAAACAAAAGTCCAGAGCCTTGGTTCTGAGCACAAACACCACATGGTCAAATCTGAGCAGGATCTGTACAAGTAGCAGATGTAGGAAGGAGCTGCTTTGTTCCCTTTTGGGCACCAGAATGCAAGGCAGTTTTTGTTGTCTCGTTTCCTTTTGCTCTCCCGAGTGCCATGGACAGGATGGGATGTTTTAATTCTCCCCTCTTTCCCACACCCCCTTTCCTGGAGTCCATGATAGAAAATACTGATTTCCCCTTCCCTGAGATAACACATGAATCACTGTATCTATCTCATCTACATTTTGATCTTTGCATAGAAATGTAACAGATGCACCTCCTGCGTTTCAAGGCCTTCAGCCCTTCTGTTAAAAATTCCTCCTTTCTGCATGCACCTCTTCTGTGTGTACACCCATGTGCAGCTATATATAACATGTCAACTGAAATTAACGTTTCATGTCTCTAGTAGCCCCTGAAAGCTGATAAGTCAGGTTCCACAGGACTCTGTTTTCTGTTTTTTGTTTTAAAAAATAGCAAATTTGTTATTTGGCTAGTCCACATTACTAACATAGTGCCAAGCTTATATATGGCACTTTGTTAACTGCTTTGAGGTTTGTTTTGTTTTGTTTTGCACGGAAATTAGTCGATAACTTCTCTATTTTTAGATCTTATAATGATTTATGCTGAAATTGTTCAGTTATGGTTGTGTACTTTTTGATATGTTTTCCTTATTGTTTATGACTACTTTTGTTTGTAATCATGTAAATCATTTCACCACCTTGAGCATGGTTTTAACTGTGGAATGGAATGGCAACATGCAGATTAAACTACAATGCTGTTGATGATATATTTCAGAATTTGTACACCAGAGATGCACCATGAGAATCTGTCTACTTGGATTCAACCAATATTAAACTTGGTGTCTTGGCTAATGCCCAAAAGCCTGTGTGGTGTTTGTGCCCTGGAATAGCTACTTGATACGACATCTCCCTCCCTATTGAATTCTTTAGTGTAGCTGCAGAATTGGTTGATGCGCGTACCTCTTGTTGCCTGGATGGAGAGAAATTGTTGTGTGTCTGACCACACCCAGTTTTGTCACTCATACCACTGATATGCAGCCCCAGGAAGATTGCCCATGAAGGAGTTGTTGTTGTTGTTGTTGTTGTTGTTGTTGTTGTTGTTGTTGTCATTATCATCATTGTTATTTACCTGTCTGTCACCCTAAGGTCCCAAGGTGGGTGACAATAATTAAAGCACAGTGTTTAAAACAACTTCCAATCAAAGAAACAAGGTGAGTCCTAAGTATATAAATCTCAGGTGTCAAAAACCAGGGTTTATCAGTTTTTCGGCTGATAAGTGTTCCCCATCCCTGGCTTGCGAAATAAAGGGAACTTGTCCTCATTTCTCCCTCTTCATTTTCTCTCCAGGATCCGTCCTCAGATGCCAAAGGAGAAGATAGAAGGATGCCACATCTGCACATCAGTGACACCTGGCGAACCCCAGGTGCTCCTGGGAAAGGACAAAGCCTTTACCTACGACTTTGTCTTCGACCTGGATACATGGCAGGAACAAATCTACACAACCTGTGTGAGCAAACTCATCGAGGGCTGCTTCGAGGGGTACAATGCAACTGTGTTGGCATACGGCCAGGTAGGTGGCTCCTTTACCGTCTTAACAGCCTCTGCCAGGAGCTGTTCAGAGTATGCATCACCTTTTCAAGTTTATCATCTTAATTTAGCATGGAACGGTCTTTGCCTGAAAGAGGAAAAAATAGAGAACAACCACTGTTAGTGGCTGGTTGACTTTTTTTGGTTGTTACTAGGAAACAGAACTTTGACAGGCTCCCAAAGCTACTTTCCTGCTGTTCCTTTTTTTTTTTTTTTTTGCAAATGACTATTTGATTGGAGTACATCTGTGGAGTGCTGGAGACAGTGGTGAAAATGGGGCTGTGGGAAGAGGAGACAGCAGATACCTGGGGGGAAAGAAAGGTTGTATTTCCATGTGCAGTGCTTGCCATGAGTGGATCACACATGTATTAGTCTAGTCATGACTGTTGTCTGCATTGCTGATAGTTAAGGGGAAAGCTGAATGTATTCTGGGGGTCTGATTATGGCTGTGTATACACCAAAGAAGCTTCCACCCAAAGAGTCCTGGGAGCTGAATTTTGTTAAGAGTGCTGGGAGTGGTAGCTCCCTGGGGGTAAACTACAGTCCCCATGATTCTTTGAAGGGAACCATGCGTTTTTACTGTATGGTGGTTACTAAGCCTCTGTGTACTTAGATCTTTTCCTGCTTTCAACATCAAACTCAGGGTGGGGTTCCCAGGTAGCCAGCTATCCAAGCACAGACCAGCAAAGTTGCTGCATCATGTGCTCTAGAACAGTGTTTTTCAACCACTGTTCCGCGGCACACTAGTGTGCCGCAAGATGTTGCCTGGTGTGCCGTGGGAAAAATTTGTTTATTTGATTCCTATTCAAGAGAATTACTTTATATATAGTCAATATAGGCACAGAGTTAAATTTTTAAACATTTTCTAATGGTGGTGTGCCTCGTGATTTTTTTCATGAAACAAGTGTGCCTTTGCCCAAAAAAGGTTGAAAAACACTGCTCTAGAATTCAGTGGGTGCACATCTAAACTTCTTCAGAACCCTACATGTGCTTCCTGAGATCAAATCACCTAAAGATGGAACCACATTTTTATGTTTGTGAAAGAATCACCGTATTTTTCCATCTATAAGACGCCTCCATGTATAAGACGCCCCCTATTTTTTTGGGCAACAACCAACCGCCAGTCCACCCTCGGCACTATCCGTGTATAAGACACCCCCTAATTTTTTACATTATTTTTTAGGGGGGGGGAACCTAAGTCTTATACATGGAAAAATATGGTACAGTGTACTTCAAAGATAGTGGTGGCTTGAGGGGAGCTGGTAGTGGGGAAATGTAAGTGCAATTTTTTGGGGAGGGGTTGATACTTGGCATTATAAAATAATTTATTAAACCTTCAGAAAAGGTGAAACCCACTTCAGACACTTGCTTAGAGAAGCAGAGCAAGCCAGTGGGTTAGTGGAAGCCGGTACAATGGGATTTCCCCCCATGTTACCCTGTTCTCTCCCCAAATCTGCTGCTGTGGGGTCGGGGTGGGGAGATCCATTAGAACAACATGCAGGAGAAGAAGAGCCTGTTCCTTTGCACAAGCAGAAATGCACAATCTCCTTGGTGCGACATTGAAAAAGGCAAAAGATTTATACAATCTGAAGAGAAACCAATGTATTGGTATGACTTGAAGGACCACATGGGGCTTTCCCAATATTTTTTTGCCAGTCACATTGCAAGTTTCTCTAGTATTTAGCTGCTGAAGGCTGTCTTGGTCATAGATATTTATTAAGAGTGGCATATGCTGCATCTGAACAGCTGGAACAGAGGTTTTCTCCAGAGGCATGAATATTAATAGCAGCAAAATAGCTCTTCTGACTGCAACTTTTAAAATTGACCTTAATTCTGTACGGTTGGTGCATTCACATACGGTGAGTGCCATCTATCACCTTTCAGGGACCCATTGATACCAAACAAAGGGCTGCTTCACAAAATTGTGTGTGTGTGGGTTTTTTTTTTTAAATGTGGAGATCACTTGAAGATGTTAGTCTCAGAGGTTTTGTCTTGTGTATTGAGTGAGGGGATAGGTGAGCATACTGTGTTTGTGTTGCTTGATCCCTCTGGGAAGCTGAGCAGATTGAGCCAAATGGGAGATGGTCAACAAATGAGCAGTGGTGATAGCGGTGAGAAGGAGGAGGAGGAGGAGGAGGAGGGCCCACACATGGGGTTGCCGCACTGAAGGTATCTTACCCAAGGACACTGCAAAACCTGGAGTCAATGCTGATCATGACAAAAAGCTAGCTGGTTGTTGGTGGACACACCCAATTCATTAGTGCAGTGGTTCAGGCTACCATTTGCATCAGAATTATTTCAACCTTGAGAACATAAGAAGAGTCTGCTGGATCAGGTCAGTGGCCCATTTGGTTCTGCTTCCACAGTGGCCATCCAGATGCCTGTGGGAAAGCCACAAGCAGGACCTGAGTGCAACAGTGCTGCCCAACTTGTGATTCATAGCAACTGGCATTCAGAGGCATGTTGCCTTTGACAGTGGCGATAAAAAAATAGCCATCATGTCTAGTAGCCATTCATATCCTTATTTTCCAAGTTGACGGCCATTACTACCTCTTCTGGGAGCAATTTGCATAGTTAAGTAAAGGTAAAGGTAAAGGGACCCCTGACCATTAGGTCCAGTCACAGATGACTCTGGGGTTGCGGTGCCCATCTCGCTTAACTGGCCAAGGGAGCCAGTGTTTGTCCGCAGATGGCTTCCAGGTCATGTGGCCAGCATGACTAAGCCACTTCTGGCGAACCAGAGCAGCACACAGAAACAGCGTTTATCTTTCCGCCGGAGCGGTACCTATTTATCTACTTGCACTTCTTTATTTATCTACTTGTGCTTTGAAACTTCTAGGTTGGCAGGATTGCATAGTTAAACTATGCACTATATGAAGAAGTACAGTACAATCATACGTTGTGTGAGGGTTACGTTCCAGAGATGGCACATACATGCAAAGATGTGTGTACTTGAACTGCCCCTGCAGAGCTTCGTTACCTTTCTGAGAACGCTTTACCCCTTCCCCTTCCAAACAAGCCAAAGACCTTAAAAACTCTGTGCTGGGGAAACCTGATGCAGAAAGAGCTTTTAAACTCTCCACCTTGTGTGCGTTTAATTTGCAAAATTTCAACTGGCAGGACTTCAACCATGCAAGATTGAAAATGAAATGTCCTGCTGTCCAAGCCTTTTTCTTTCTTCCTTTGTCCTTCTTAATTTATTTAGTGCGCTTATATATCCCACCTTTCCTCCAAGGAGCTCAAGGTGTTGTACATGGTCCTCCCCACCTATTTTACCCTCACAACAACCCTGTGAGGTAGGTTAGGCAGAGAGACAGTGATGGCCCTAAAGTCACCTAGTTAGCTTCATGGTCAAGTGGGGACCAGAACCCCAGTGTCCCAGATCTTAGTCCAACACTATATAGCATATTTTAGCCTGGGCATTATATTCTGCTTTTATTTTATTTTTCAGTTTTTTAAAATTTTATTCATTATTAACACAGAAAAAAACCATAAGATTTCCCCCCCTATTGGAGCATTTCCTTTTTTTCCATATCATATCTTATAGCCATTTCATATTGCATTGTTGTTGTGTTTATCCCACTGTTGTTTCTCTCCCCCTGCCCCTCCAACAATCATTGGCTGAGCCTTTGTTGGTTTGCATCCTTCTTCCAAGAGACACCACCTCAGGAGTGGGACTTTAGCTTCCCAAGAACTCTATGAGGTGGGTGAGGCTGGGAAACATTGGCTTCTCAAGGCCACCCAGTGTGTTTCATAGCTAGGTTTCCCACGTCGCAGCCCATTGCCCTAGCCATTGCACCACACTGGCTTTCACCACCTCCTCGGGAAAGGGTAGAAGAGAATTTTAAATGAACTAACTAGGTGTAAGAAGAGTATCTTGTAAACAAAATAAAATAATTGCAAAATAGCATGGAATACAATACTCACTTTCATTTTACACTGAGTTACCTTCCATGGTGATATTATTTCCCTCTGCTCTGCAATAGATGTACGTGGACTCCAAGCTGGCTGAATAACCAGGATAAATATGGGGAATGGAATGTCTGAGCTGGAATTATAAAGTGCAATGGAGGGTTTGTAAAGATTCTGAGTGCTATTCAACTTAAGTTTTACCTCAGGTCCATTCATTTCGGTGGGTCTCCTCTGAGTAAAACTTGCTCAAGTACCTCCCTCTGTGTGGTGGGTTTAAGGAAAAGCAGAGTTGAGTAGTGGAGAGTCCCAGGGAATCTTCTTCTTCTTTGGTGATCACTTGTAGCCGATTAAGATTGTCTTCCTTAAACATGGTTTTAACAGTGAGTCTGTAAGTGACTGGAGGCCAATTCTGGATCCACACGTCCTTCCACAGTGGGGACATAGGTTTCTGGGCAGGAGTTGATCATACTGAGGGTTTGCCAAATGTGCCTTCCTCTTAGCACGTTTCTCCCTTTCATCCTGAGTTTGAGCATCTTCAAAGCTCATGACACCTTTGGTAAAGGCTGTTCTCCAATTGGAGCACTCGCAGCCCAGTGTTTCCCAGTTGTTGGTGTTTACATTTTTTCATCACCTCACAGTGAAGTTGGGCTCTCATAAAGCATCTCTTCCATTTACTTTTAGACAGGTGCAGGTAAGACGTACACCATGGGAACCGGCTTTGACGTGAACCTTTCCGAAGATGAGAATGGCATAATTCCACGGGCCATTACCCACCTATTCTCTGGCATAGAGGAGCGCAAGCGGGCAGCGCAGGAACAGGGTGTGCCAGTACCAGAGTTTAAAGTCAGTGCACAGTTCTTGGAGGTAGGTGCCTTGGTGTCTGTAGGGAGATGGGGGCATGAGAAGGAGGGCTTAAGCTCACATACAGGTATGCCTGAGGCTACTGAATGAAACGGGCTTCTCTAATTTCTGAAGCAGTAAGTGCGGTGTGGGGGCACAATTGGATCATTGGTGGTGGATCTGGGTTAACATACAAATTACAGCATGGGCCATGCCTGTGCACCCAAGAGTAAGTGAAGGAGATTAAATTTGAATTTGCATTTGAAAATGAGGGGGCATGATGCTCCTTCACTCAGGGGCAGAACTTGGCACTTGCTTCCTTTTATACCACCGTTATGCTATCATGCACAGAAGACCCATTAAAGACGTCGCTTGACCTTGACAATGAGTAAACATTTTTATAGAGGTAATGCAGCTGATTCATGCATCAATCAACAGATCGCAAGAATGATGCAGACCTACTTGTTTTGTTCTGTCTGGGGATGCAGCAGCCTCAGCCAACTTAAGATTTCATCTCTCTGGTAGGCTTGGCAGTGGTGAGAGCAGTGAAGAATTCCATGCAACTTTTACATTTATTGCTCCAGACAATTATGAATCTCCAGTTCTTCCAGTTTTTCTTCCTGTTACTAGCCCTGTTCCCCATAAAATTGCTGAGATTCGAATTCCTGTTAGAAGAGAATTGCAGACTTGCTACAGCACCAACCTCTCATGCTATAGTCAACAGGGCCAATCCTTAGCTAAATGTCAAGCTCTGCTTTGAACTTCAAGGCACGCTGCAAGCCCAAATACCCATTTCTATCATTTTGTACCTGTGGAGCCCTTTGTGAATCAATCAACCTAGTATCAATTCCGCCCCCCACCCATGTCTTTGTTCAGCTGTATAACGAAGAGATCCTGGACCTCTTTGATAGCTCACGAGACCCTGATTCCCGCCACCGGAAGTCAAACATCAAAATCCATGAAGATACCAGTGGTGGGATCTACACCACAGGTGTCACATCACGTCTCATTGGCTCGCAGGATGAGGTACGTGACCATCTCCTCATACATTAGACCTCAGCTTTGTGTTTCGTGTTAATTAGTAGCTACAATGTCTTGATTCCATGTTCAATGAAAGTCCTCTTTAGGCATTCCTGATTGTGGGTTTCTAAGCGTGTTCAGCCTGTTGGATGGAGCCAACAGGAACAGGGACATTGGATGCAGGTTGGATGGAGCCAGCAGAGACATAGGAGGCAGCTCTGGTGTGTTGCTGCCCTACTGGCACTCAACTGTTTAGGCCCCCCTGAGTTTTTTGAATGCCTGGAGAGGGCTTAAGATGGCAATCTCCATTTCAGACATCATTATGCATCTAATGTAAGTGAGTGGGTGTGTTGCAGTGGGTTTGCATGTGGTGCAAATCTTCTTATGAGGTGGCTAAAGAGTGCTAAGCTGTAAGTGATCTTGAGTATGTGCTGCGAGAATAAGCCATGGCTGTTTTCTCATGGAAACATTATGAGATGAGAATTCCTTAGCTGTGTTTCAGGCTGCTGCTTAATTGTATCCTGATTTCACTGCAGATGCTACCAGTCTGCATGGCAGATCTCAGCTGTTTGCGTGCTTTATTTGGGTGGAGTCCATAACATAACCCACTTTTCAGCCATGAGTCAGTGCTCTAATTCTTATGCATTTTGCTTTTAATAATGCGGAATATCCTCCTTAAACTTTCTGGTGGTTTTTCCACATTTCTCCCCTTTGGTGGAAATGATGATCCCTTTCTTCTAGCTGCTATTCTATATGTTGGAATATAGAATATCCTATATATTGGAATATAGAATATGGTTGGGAGCATTATGAGTTTCACTAATATTTGTTATCACAGTGATCCTGGATAGCAGATAATCTCTTTGTTCCTTTGCAGGGTCTGAGAGCTGCTAGAATTTATATGCAGGTCCTGCATCTATTTCCCCAGTTACGATTATTATTTTATGTAATGTGTAAAACTTATTTTCCACCAGCAAGACAATAGCAGCCAGGAAAGGGTTTTGTTTCACAGAAGTTCCCACTCTGGGAATTTATACTGCATGGTGGCATAGATCTTTCTATAGTAAATAATATAGTTCCTGAATGTTAAGACGAAGCTCACACCATCACACACAACCTGCAAATACCGTATAAAATTCAGTCACAATATAAAACGAATCAAATAATTCACAATCCATATTTGCAAATATCTGTTCATGGGTGTGATTCTTCTGGAAGGCAATGAACAGCTGCCGTTACTCTAGTGAATTTATCCGCATGAATCCTTACTTCTCTCATTTGAAAGATACTCGTCACTTTCTCCATAACGGCTAGGGTCTGGTATCTTTTTCAACCACATTTAATCACTGGGAATTTCTGTATGTTTCCAGACATTTGCAATGCATAACCTAGCAACCATCAATAGATATGTCAATGCTTTGCTTGAATATGAAATTTTAATATTCCAAGTCAGAATTCCTTTGGCCTTGAAGGGCAATACATAACTAGTAATTAAAGTCATTATACTTAATATCCCATACTAGAAAGATTTAATTTTGAGCCAACTCAACCACATGGGTAAGAATGCTCCCCTTGAACCACAATTTTTCCAGCAGGAGCCCCAAGCACAAACAATATTTCCATCTCCCCAAAGACTAAGGAATATACACCATCTAGCAATCCATATAGAATGTGCCCCTCTCATAATTTTTTCCTTCACTAAGTTCTTGTATGTGTCCTTTTTCAGTTTGCAAACCTGATGGGCAGGCTTTTTCTGTGTGTCACTCTCTTTTTTTAATTGATGCGTGTTGTTTTCAGAGACAATAATTTGTCTGAAAAGCAGAATAAAAATATAGGAAATAATTTGCTTATGCAAATAGGACAGAAAAAGCCCTTTTCAGAACTCTAACCATTATAATTCAATTGAACATTTAATTATTTCTCACAGTGAGAAATTAATATCTCTTCCCATAATTCGCCTTGAGTTTCTAGATATAATGGCCTTCATTTGATGCACAGTTCATATATTGCCAGAGCTCTAAGGCAATTGTTTCAGAGTTTAGATAAGAGAGAGTGTCTTAATTACAAAGAAGCTGAAACACTGGCACTCCTTCTATTTTTCCTTTCGGCGCTTGGTCTTCATGTGCAGTGAAACTACTGTCCTGCCACAATACCTTAAAACTCACCAAGGCAATTTCTGCAGTATTGAAAAATGCCTCATTTTGGTAGTTGAAAGTCTTTAAGAAGAGTGTGGCATGGGTAGATATAGATGATCATATTTGTATTTTATTCCAGACCTTTAATAAAACGGTTATCTTTCTATTAGTTCATGGAGTCCTAAGCCATACAGGTGTCTATAATAAAGACCCCTGAAAGAGGTGTAAAGACATTTCTGTTCAAACTTCCCTTTCTGTATCTTCCCACCCCTTTGAGAAGAGGGTCTGTTGTTGAGTGGTACAACACCCTGCATTCAGAAGATCCCAAATTCAATCCCTGACATCTCCAGGTAGGGCTGGGAGACACCCCTGTCTAAAATCCTGAAGATCTTCTACCAGTCAGTACTGAGCTAGATGGACCCAAGGGTTTGATTCAGTTCAGTATGTTACATACGAAGCTTTCTTATGCTATCATCTGAATCTGACAAGTGTCGTCATTTAATTTAATAGGTAATCCCAGATCTCCGTTCTTAGGTGTCTTCTTTGGAGTGTGCTTTAAACCGCTAGTGCATTTGTTGGACAAGCTTAATTTTATATAATATTGACTGGATTTCCTTTCAATTATAAACAACTAAGACAGACAAATTTATTATGGGATAAGCATCTGTGGACATTTGCCAGAAGTATAATCTTTAATAGGAGGGGTGTGGGTGGGTGTGCATGCACACATGGATTGCACCCACACCATACACTTAAAATCCATTTGAAAAATTCCCCCAAATAACTGTGGGAACTGTAGTTTTCCCTCCACAGAGCTGTGGTTCCTGTGCTTGAAATGCCTGAGGTGGCTGTGACTATAAGCAGTGGAGGGGCATGCGTGTCAGACATATTATTTATACATAAATATTTACATTGTTGTGTACGTTCCTTTGTGTGTTCTTGCATATTTATAAGAAGAAACAGACAAAATCAGTATCTCACTATCTCTGTCATTTACATATTGACAGTGGAACAGGAAGCAATTAGAATCATTAGAAACAAGCACCACAGTCATTACTTTATCAAAGAAAGCCAGTCTTTCCAAGAAATCTTGTAAGTTCAGATAAATTTGCAAATCTTTCTCACCAGGTTTTCTGTCGCTGTATAATGTAGTTTATATAAGTGATTCAGTGGTAATACTTAACACCTCCTCAACAAAGTACTAAATTGTATTGGGAGCTAGGAGTGTATGCAATTTTGAGCTGAGAAAAATCCAGAGGAGACAGAGTTGAACAACCCCACCAACCTGGCCTCCTCATCACTCTCCCTTCCGGCCCTGTCAGGAGAAAGAGACACACGACTGCATGTCAGAGCTAGCTTGATCCTGATTTTTATAGTCCTGTAGGGGGTTGACTTTCACAAGAGCTAATGATGAAATAGTGTCCAGCAGGAAGCTGTATGCCTGTTCAAGCAAGGTTGAAAAATGATTCAGTTTGCTTTTGTGTGTGCTTGTGTTGCCTTGCATCTTGGCAGAAAGCGTAACCACCATCCCTACTCTCATCTGTCCCTGCAGCTGATTCAGTGCCTGAAGCAGGGAGCTCTCTCTCGAACCACAGCCAGCACCCAGATGAATGTCCAGAGCTCCCGCTCCCATGCCATCTTCACCATCTACCTTTGCCAAATGCGCGTCTGCTCCCCGGTACACTTGGTAAGGACATGAGAAGGGGAGGACAGGGGTGGAGCAGTTGCAGAATCCATTACACCTCGGGAAATGATTCTGGGATGTGTTCCGATTACAGGTGAATGGAGACTCCAACAGTCTCCTGGAGGGATCCCAGCCTTCTAGTGAATATGAGACGCGAACAGCCAAATTCCACTTTGTTGACCTGGCTGGCTCAGAGAGGTTGAAGCGGACTGGTGCAACTGGCGAGAGAGCCAAGGAAGGGATCTCCATCAACTGTGGTTTGGTATGGCCTTTATCATACAAATGGGTCAGGATTGGATATGACAAGTGCCAGATCCTGTAATATTTTGCCTGACAAGCCAAGTATTGTCCAGCACCTTTGTTACTGTTTTGGAGTTTGCACAAGCCATGGCTTGGTCTAGGCGTATAAGAGCTCTTTGTTGTAGCATGCAGAGTTCATGGAATGGGATACACCATGAAATCTATGTTGTTTCTGGTGGGCAAGGCTCTGTCCCTGAAGCCATTGCAAATTTAAGAGACAGGGAATTGTGGAAATGGAACTATAGTATAGTCTGAAAGTGACAGTGACATTTGCAAGCATGTATAATATAGGTGGGATGCGGGTGGCGCTGTGGGTTAAACCACAGAGCCTAGGGCTTGCTGATCAGAAGGTTGGCAGTTCGAATCCCCGCGACAGGGTGAGTTCCCATTTCTCAGTCCCAGCTCCTGCCCACCTAGCAGTTCGAAAGCATGTCAAAGTGCAAGTAGATAAATAGGTACCGCTCTGGCGGGAAGGTAAACGGCGTTTCCGTGTGCTGCTCTGGTTCGCCAGAAGCAGCTTTGTCATGCTGGTCACATGACCTGGAAGCTGTACGCCGGCTCCCTCAGCCAGATGAGCACCGCAACCCCAGAGTCAGACACGACTGGACCTAATGGTCAGGGGTCCCTTTACCTTTACTATAATATACAGTAGGTATGATATAGGTGCCTGTATCTTTTTTACATTGAGTTGAGATTCTCTAGGGTTGGATGGATGCTTCTGTGAAAGCCAGATTCTGTAGGCTAAGGTTCAGTCATAGTGATATTGCAAGCTTGCCTGTTTGGCAGCAAAGTTTATGTGGTTTATATGGTTCATCCCTGTAATGGAAAAGTCATGGTGTTTACCAGTATAAGCTTCAGCCCAGTAAGTGGGGGTGGAGGGCTGATTTGTTGCCTCAAAAAGGGAATAACTGCTTGAAGCTGCATTGACTTTTCTATGAAGAGTGTATAGTGCCAGAATAAAGGCACAAGGGAAAGTGTCCATCTCTTATTCGCTGAGTTGTCCTTTTTCTTGACAGCTAGCACTGGGAAACGTCATCAGCGCCCTTGGGGACCAGAGCAAGAGAGCCTTGCATGTGCCCTACCGAGATTCAAAGCTGACTCGGCTCCTCCAAGATTCCCTTGGTGGCAACAGGTAATGGAAAGAGGCACTAGAACAGCTGTCTGTAGCTTTTGCAGGGTTACTGGCATTGGGGGTTGCACATGATTGTGTGTTATGATTAACGCTGCATGGCCATGGGAGCCCTTAATGAGAGGTCCCAAGGCAAGGCCACGGCAGATGTGCCAAGGAACGTATTTTTGAACACATCCCAGGCCTCATTTCTTTCTGGGTTCCAAATGTGATTATTGGCTTTTGCAGAATAGATGCTTACATAATATGCCTAAGCTGTTTTTGATCCAGAATTCTGGCAACTGTACCTCCTAACATGGGATCATTGTAATCTCTTCTTTCCCCCTCTTTTCTAGTCTCTTTCCTTTTATAACTGCCCTCCTCCCCCCCATTTTCCTTCATGTTCTTTGTCTGTTTGTCATGGCCTTTTGGATTTGGGAACTCCTGATTTCTGTTTGGCAGAATATTTGGTAATTTGCCCAAGGCAAAGGGGGCGGGGTTTAAGTTGTTCAGAACTCTTGTCAGCTCAAACTCGGATTCACCATTCAGCAAATTGGAACCCTCTGCAGCTTGTTGGTTTGAGCTGCCAGACTGCCAGCATTGGAAATGGCTTGACCTCTGCACTGCTACTCTCACTGGGAGATGGCTGATGTGAGTAGCAGCCCTCCTGTGCTTGACCTTATTTATTCTCCCACCTTCGTAGCCAAACCATAATGATTGCCTGCGTGAGCCCTTCAGATCGGGATTTTATGGAGACCCTGAATACCCTTAAGTATGCCAACAGAGCTCGCAATATCAAGAACAAAGTGGTGGTGAACCAGGATAAGACGAGCCAGCAGATCAGCGCCCTGCGAGCTGAAATTGCTCGCCTTCAGATGGAGCTCATGGAGTACAAGGCGGTAAGGAGATGTCGGGAGCGTTTTGCATTGAGTGGCACAACTTCAGCACTTGAAGTAGTTCCCTTGTCCCTAGTGGTGTTTTTTCTCTCTCTCTCCATCTCTTTAGGAATGTTGCACACCCAGTTAAATTCCCCTGGAGAAAATATCTTAATGCCATATTTGGCCTACTCCCCTTTTTTTAATTTGAAAAGTTCTGCTTCTGCAGATGATTTGCTATAGATGAACACTGGCAGGTCTCTTTAAGCTTTAGTTTCTCCATCTTCAAAATAGGGATGATAGCAGCCTACTTTGTAGAGAGCAAACCCAGTATATAGTGTGCCGCTGAAATTTGAGAGCCCAGAGTTCACCAGTTAGATTTTACTGCCTTTTAAAATGCAGTACTCTACTTTGAGAAGCCCCAGTGATCAAAGACTGGCGTATAAACATAAATATAAATCTTTTATGCAACTCTTTAAGAGCTGGTTCAAAAAAACATGGCAGTCACTGAACTATTTCTGCAGGAAGGTGGATTATAAAATACTTGAAAAGTACCCCAACTTCAGAGCCTTCCTGTATGTGCAAGACTACCATGACAGGCAGAAGGCTTGAGAAGACTGAAGTATAATGTGATGATTATGTCCCTTAATTGGGATGTACACAGGGCGACTGTCTTCCACCCCAGTCCAGCTCTTCCACCCCACTCCAGCTCTTCCTACTGGTGTTGTCATTCATTTCTGTCTCCAAAGGGTAAGCGTGTCATTGGAGAGGATGGCTCTGAAGGCTACAGCGACCTGTTCCAGGAGAATGCCATGCTGCAGAAGGAGAACACCACTTTGCGTATGCGTGTGAAGGCCATGCAAGAAGCTATTGATGCCATCAATGTCCGTGTGACACACTTGATGAGCCAAGAAGCCAACTTGATTCTTGCCAAGGCAGGTGAGGCTGAGAGGGGCAACTGATTGGGGTCTCTAGACCATTTCATTAGACAGCATACAAATGGCACTATATATTCCTTAAAGTCACAAGAGAAAAATTGCGTTTACAGATTTCGGGGTTGGTTTTATGAAGGACCAAATTGTGTGTGATGTTAGCCATATGTTTAAGTGAAGCTTGCTTAGCCGGGCTGCTTTTGTTTTCCATAGCAATTGGGCTTCTCTGATTTCTTTGGGATCTTGCTCTTGTCTAGCTTTCTCCATTATTGTTTAGAATTTAATTTCTGTGTCTTTGTGTCATTGTTCTCCCAGGTGATGGCAACGAGGCTATTGGTGCTCTGATTCAGAACTACATCCGGGAAATAGAGGAGCTCAGGTAAGACGGAGTGGTCCTCTGGATTCCCCCACCCACTTTTATTCTTTTTGCAAGTGGCCATACCTTCTTGAAAGAGAAAAATATCTACCTTCTATGCTGGTGACTATTCAAGTAGCTCTAAGCCAGTACTTTCACCCCTGTGGCTTCTTGCCCTTTGTGTACTGTAATCTTCAAATGATGCGCACTTTAGGATCAGAAACAACCCTTTGATGAATAATAAGAGAACCCATACAAGTGATGCTGACACAAAACCCCACACATACACTAAGGAGAAGAATAGAAGTATTGCCCACCCCATTCACAATCCCCTCTCCTCCTCTTCCCCCCTCTTTTCTTCCCAACCTAATACTGCATACAACACTAATGTCTCACAACAAATGAAACTGATCTGTAGAAAACGCAACTGAAAAAAGAGAAAATGCACGTACTTTTGTAAACTAAGAAATCTTCTTTCTTTTTTTAAAGAAACAACCCTTTGATATAAGAGACTTGTGGAACTTATAAATTCACTTGTGCCCTCCCAAAGTATGGGAATTGTAAACAAAGGTGCCTAAAATAACCTCTTTGTCTGCAGTGGCGGCTATCACAGCCACACAAAGGCAATAAAGCTGAGAGCAGCAGTTGCAGGTCCCACATGCACATAGACTTGCAGCGGTATGCCACAGATGCAGGAACAAACAGCTGAAGCTGCCACAAGTACACAAGCATGCAGCAGCATGGGCCCCCTGCTGGCCAGGCATGCGATAGGAGTGATACAGGGATGCAGATAGCCAAACATGTAGCTGGGGGGATAGAAGCAGAGCCAAGTAATATAGTAGTGGAATATTCTGCTTCAGAATTTCAAAGAAACATATTAGTAGCATGGCTTCCTTGATTTTCTGAGTAATAGAATTTAGGATATCAAAATTTGCATTTGATAAGTACAAATGGCTCCAGTTGACAGTGTCACTCCATTATCTTCCCAGCACCTTGCACCTTGGGCTTCTTTTTTACTGGAGATGTCAAGAGTTGAATTTGTGGTCTTCTTCATTGCAAAGTATGTGTTCTATCACAGAGCAATGGCCCCTTCCCTTAATCTGAGATAACTGCTTTGTAGACATCATGAGGAAGGAGTGTGTCCCCCACCACTCCATCTTCTTTCCCCCCTCGCATCAAGAATTACCGGTATCATAACTAGCAGGTTTCTAGCCCCCCATCCCTCGAGGGTTCCCCCCCTCAGATTTTCTTTTCTGCTGAGTCAAGAGATTATACATTATACTGCCTTTTGGATCCTGCTCATTCCTGTTAATGAAACTATGTGCTGTCAAGAGTTAAGAGCTGAGCATCCTCCCTTATGGTCTTTTTGAGTCCCTTACCTTTGATTGCATGTCAGTGAGGGCGTCAGATGGACTTGTGTCCATGTGATTCTGGGATAGCAGATACTCTCCTCCCCACAGTCCCCATAGGAATCTGTCTCTGTCTTCATGTCAGCACTTCGGTATATAATGGACACTATGAGGTGACTGCTATCTCTTGTCTTATTTGTAGGACAAAGCTCTTGGAGAGCGAAGCTATGAATGAATCACTGCGTCGCGGTCTATCACGAGTTTCCTCTAGGCTTCCTTATTCCCTGGGCTTATCTTCATCTCCTGGATTGGGAGCTTCAAATAGCCCTGTCTCCTCTGTGCAAGCTGAGGCCTCAGAAGTCATCCAGTGGGCCAAGCAAGATGTAGAACGGTTGAAGAAGGAGACTAAGCTGCGAAGGAAAAGGTAGAATGAGTTCCTCTGTCTTGCATCTGCTCAGGACCCTTGTACTCTGGTTAGGCTGCTGGGCCTTCAGAACTTCTTAGAAGTATCAAAATATATTTGTTTTCCATCATTCTCACTCTATGAGACTCCTGTAATGCAGCTCTCATGATCTACAATACAACACCCTTTTCTGTACTGAGCTTTGATTTTCCCTTCTGTATTGCAAGGATGGTAAATACTTGCTGTCTTGCAGAAAGCTTTGTGAGAGTGACTGCAGGCAAAGAGCTTAGCCGAAAAGCACAGAAGAGGCAAATGATTGTGTTTCCAGTGGAAATGTCCCCTTTCCATTAGTTATACAGATGAAATGTTTTGTTTTGATTTGTTGTAATTGGAGTGGTGTTTGTTTTCTTAGCTGTCCTGACAGCCTGTTTTTGTAACTCTGCAATCTGGAATAAAAATGAACGATTTAGAAACAGATGTTCATGTAAAACTGCCTTCTTTTCTGCAGCCCAGAGAAAGAAGGGTTTAAGAAGAGGTTGAGGATGCAGCAGGGAAATGAGGCGGATGAGACAGATGAGAATGAAGTGGAAGAGGTAAGAAATCTTGCCCTTCTCATGCATACAACTTCTGTGTTCTTTTGAGCAATTATTAAGGGTGCCAAACTTACTGCTGGCCTTTGATGGCATCAGGATGAGTCCTGTGGCAATTTTTCAGCATAATGAGAAACTGGCCGTAAAGGACATCTCAAGTGCTATTCCCTTCAGCCAGATTTAACATCTGCTTCAAACGTTTCCTGACCTCAGCAATTGCCCACTAATTCCTTAGGCTCCTGAGTCTCAATAAAATATCTCCTGCCATCTCCTCTGAGAAATGCAAGCTTCTCTTTAATCCAACGCCCTTGGATAAATGGAGCAGAATAGGCTGACAAATAGGTGTGTTTTTTAAGCAGGTGAAGTATGCCTTGCTTTTCTGTCTCAAAACATGAATGTCTATGTGGGATGCCATTGGATTCTTAAAAGCCTGGGGCTGTGCACATTACAAAATGGAAACATTATTTGATTTAAATAAAGTTAAATAAATTGGTTAAAACTGACATACTTGTTTATTTTTGGAGGAAATAACAGTGCACTGCTAAAGGCATAATTTTGACTGTGCACAGTCATTACATTATTTCTGCACTGATTCTTGTTTTGGGGGCAGGGGGTTGTTATATTGATATATTTAAGATGAACATTTGGGAATACAGTAGGCCTGCTGTGTACACTGGGATTACATTCTAGGGCCCTTGCTTTGAAGAGCAGAGTTGAAAGACAAAGGCTTGGAAATTAGTAGAATGAATGGCCAGGAAAAATACAGCATGGTTTGGTTGAGTTGTTGGTGATGTGTGTTAGATCTTCTCTGCCTTCACTTCCCAACATCCGGCTTGATTTCTGAATCCATGTCTAGGACAATGGTAAACGCTGATCTTCTAGTGTTTTGCTAATTCGTCAACTAGAGGAACAGAAGGTTAGACTCATGAAAGGAAGTATGAACTGTAAGAAGTAACATCTCCATGATGCCTGTGTTTCTAAGCAGTGCAAAATGCATTAAATTAAGGATTGCCATAGGAACAAATTAGCGAACCAAGGAAAGCAGGTTGCCATATGCAGCCAAAAGTTGGGCAGGGTTGGAACTGCAATGCCTTGGAACAAGCTGCATCACCGCTCCCCTTTTTCTCATCACTGTACCTTCTGTTTTCAGGAGGAACGGGATGAGAGTGGCTGTGAGGAAGAAGGCGGCCAGGAGGAGGAAGAGGAAGATGATTCGGGAAGTGAAGAAAGCCTGGTGGATTCTGACTCGGATGTGGAAGAAAAGGGTAGGCTACTGCAGCAAGTGTTGAAAGGCTGATGACTCTTAGTGCAGTCTCTGCAGGGATCTAGGTGAACACACAGTCTTCAGGATATATGGAGGGGGTGGCCTTTAATTCATTTGGGTTTGAAATGTTGAATCCACAGCCCCCATGCTTTCCACCTGCAACTACTGTTATAATCCTTTTAATAGCACAAGAAACATGCCTGTACATATGCTAGGCTTTTTCTCTTGGCATTCAATTCCATAAAAGGGATACAGCTTATTCTAGTCCTTAGTGGAGGTTGTAATGAGTTTAGATACCATTATCTTCAAGATGGTGAAGGTTTTTTGTTGTGTGTGTGTGTGTGTGTGTGTGTCTTATGTAGCAGCAAATTTCCAAGCTGATCTGGCTGACCTGACCTGTGAGATCGAGATCAAACAGAAGTTAATAGATGAGCTGGAGAACAGCCAGAGGCGCCTGCAAACTCTGAAGCACCAGTATGAGGAGAAGCTGATTCTACTGCAGAACAAGATCCGTGACACACAGCAAGAGAGGGACAGGGTCCTGCAAAACCTGAGTAAGGACATGCCGCTTGGGCGAAATTGGATTTTGACAGTTTGAACAGCATCTGTATGCTGATAATGAAAGATTTTGCATTTGGATTCTCAACCGAGGCTGTGATACAAGGGTGGAAAGATTGCTTAAGCAACATTTCTACCCATACGCTTAAAGTATTATTAGAAGGAAATGCTAAACCATGGCTTAACACTAAGGCCTGAGCCATCTGAATGAGACATGACACTGCTGTTTAGTTTTACTTTCAAATAATCTTCACTTGTTGTTACAAATATGAACTAGAGATTAACTAACAAGAGGCTGTTTTAAACCATAAACAATCCAGCTTCATAACACACAGTTTGAAGTTGGCTTGTTGAGAAAAGGACCAGTTTGTTTTAAACTAGAACTTGTTGTTCCTTTGCCAGTGTGGTGTAGTGGTTAAGAGCGGTAGACTCGTTATCTGGGGAACCGGGTTCGTGTCTCCGCTCCTCCACATGCAGCTGCTGGGTGACCTTGGGCTAGTCACACTTCTCTGAAGTCTCTCAGCCCCACTCACCTCACAGAGTGTTTGTTGTGGGGGAGGAAGGGAAAGGAGAATGTTAGCCGCTTTGAGACTCCTTCGGGTAGTGAAAAGCGGGATATCAAATCCAAACTCTTCTTCTTCTTCTTCTAGAAGCTATTTGTTAAAAGTGAAACAAAATGTTAGTGAAGTTCTTCTTCTGGCCATGCAGAAGGAGAAGGACAAGGGAAACCTGTGAGCCATGAGACTTTGCTCACACCCATTCTAGTTTGCGCACACAAAGCTAAGCCATCATTTGTTGCTAACTGCAAACCAGCCCTTAATGTCAGATGCTACTTGGGTCTGCTGTGTTGCGTTAGGTTCATGTTGCATCTTTTCGGATTGTGAACGCGGCAAACCCAGAAGTGTATACTTCTGGGTTTCGTCGCACACGCAGAAGCGTTCTGCGCGCTTTGCGCATGCACAGAAGCGTCCTGCACGCTTCACACATGCGCAGAAGCGCCGCTCTAGTTGCGGACTTTTTGGGGTGTGAACAGAACCCTGGAATGGATCGTGTCCACAACTAGAAGTACCACTGTATAAGAGATGAAACAATCAGTTGCTGCACTCTGCAAGTGAGGGCCCCTTACAGATACCATGTTATCAGGAGGTCCATTCTGCACAATGTAGAAATTGGGCCTTTATTGTCGTGGCTCCTACCCTTTAGAATTCCCTACCCTTGAATATCAGACAGGCACCATCTCTGTTGTATTTCTGTCACCAGATCTTCCTCATCCAACAAGCTTTTTTAGTTGAGATCTTTCCCAGTCTGTATCTGTATTGGGGTTGTTTTTAAGAAGATTTTTCTTCTTTTATCACTTGTTGTTTGCTACCCTGGGCTCTTTTGGGGTAAGGGGCAGGATATAAATTTAATAAATAAGATTTCCTAACTGCATCATTTACATCAGGATCTAGCCTTCTGAAATCAGTGACATTGACACTGAGTACAGTCTGTTTGTACAGTACTTAAAATCTGCATCAGAGATGTGGAAGCTGTGGCCCTCTGGATGTTGTTGAGACTCCAACTCCCATCAGCCCCAGCCACCATGGCCAATTGATCATGGATGATGGGAGCTGTAGTCCATCACTCCTGATCTACATACTTCCTTTGTTCTTTCCCTCAGGTTCCATGGAATGCTACACAGAAGAGAAGGCGAACAAGATCAAAGCAGATTATGAGAAGCGTCTAAGGGAGATGAACAGGGACCTGCAAAAGTTGCAGGCAGCCCAGAAGGAGCATGCCCGCCTCCTCAAGAACCAGTCACGATATGAGCGAGAGTTGAAGAAGCTGAATGCAGAAGTGGCAGAGATGAAGAAAGCCAAGGTACCTTGCCTGGGAATTTGCAACTGTTCATTTGGCTAAGTTCAAGCAACAGGGCACCTTCTGGGTGTTTTGGATTCCCACCCTCAGCCCAACCAGTTCAGGCACCCAGTTGGGGAAAGTGGCCCTAGATAGTGACTGGGGCAAGCCAGCTTCTCAGTTATTATGCGTGGCATTGAGTCTATTTGTGCCCTACAGGTGGCATTGATGAAACAAATGCGTGAGGAGCAGCAGCGGCGCAGATTGGCAGAGACAAAAAGGAACCGGGAGATTGCCCAGCTGAAGAAGGAGCAGAGGAGGCAGGAGGTGGGCAAGAGCACCATTTGTGGCTGCTCAAGCTTTGAGAAGCCTCTTCCTAGTAGAGCTTACAAAAACCCATAGACTGCTGGTGGACAGGAGAGGGGAAGACGCTCAGTATAATCAGCGCAATCATGCGAAACGAAGCTGTGATTTAATGCCAGCCTCACTTCAGCCCTCTTCACAAAAATAACTTGTGTGTCTACAAATACATAAGAAGAGGTCTCTTGGATCAGACCAGAGGACCATTTAGTGTGGCATCCTGTACTCACAGTGGCCAACCCAGTTGCCTATGGGATGTCTACTAGCAGAACATGAGAGCAGCAGCATTCTCCCCTCTTGTGCTCCAAAGCATCTTGCGACCTATTGTGGTTTAGTAGGAGTTGGCTTCCTTCCATACATTCCTTTTACACCAATACACATTTGTCTCCATTTAAGTCAAGATTGACATCACTCCCATTGAGATCCTCTGCCTGTGGGTTTTGTTGATAACTTTTATCTTGCTGTGCCTGCAGTTTCAGATTCGAGCACTAGAATCTCAGAAGCGGCAGCAGGAGATTGTACTTCGCAGGAAAACCCAAGAGGTGAGTGGTGACCTTCTTGCTCACAAGAAGGCAAGTGTTTAGCTTCCTCTAAAAATACATTTGCCTTGGCTTTTGCTGTATTGAAAGCCTCTCACTGACATCCAGAAAGGCTCGTGGATATTTTTGGTGGGTGTGCTTTTACCTGTCATAAGCAGTCACTCAGACTGGAGACATGAATGAACCAGGCAAGGAATATATCTCCCACTCCTCGGGGATTCTTTACATGGAACAGTGTACGATGGACACACTATTTCTTTCTTTTCTTAAAAATAATAAAGCCACCTTTCCAAAATACAAAGGCAAATGTAATGTCTTTTTTTCTTCCTTCCTTCCCCCCCACCAAAAAAACCCTGACAAAGCTACAATTTCCCTCATATTTCGCAGAAAAGATAGGACACAGCAGAATGATACGACAGGAAGAATTTGCATCCAAAATTCTTTTGAGCTATCATGGGTTACACGATTTCTCTCTGTCTTTAGGATGCCCGCTTTCTTTTTATCCAGAGCAACTTTGTTGTTCATTGTCATCCAACTGGGCGTCATACCTGCTGCGTCACACTTGGCTTAGTGTGCGATTGCCAACATGGTTCTTTGTTTTGTTACATATTTAAGCTCATAGTTAGGTAACTTGTGGCATTTTTCTCATTCTGCCCTGAATGCCCAACATTACTGGGAACATCTGTAAAAACAGCTGATACTGTGAGCAGACACTTTGCACTTAGGCATGAGTAGAGATTAGGGTTGAGTCTGGAGACTGAGCAGCTAACACTTTGAAGATATTTTCACATATTAACCCTTCTTAAGACTGTATCATGTCTGTTATCACCTCTATATTTCCATTCTTCTGGACTGCTTTGTTGTGTTGTTGTCTAGGTCTCTGCTCTGCGCCGTATGGCCAAACCTATGTCTGATCGGGTTGCTGGAAGAATGAATCAGAAGCAAACCATGCTGGACTCGGGTGTAGAAGTCTCCACCAGCACCACCTCCTCCGAGCCAGAATCTAGTTCTCGCTCTGTCTCCAGCATTGTGCGCCAATGGAATCGGAAAATCAACACCTTTCTGGGAGACCCTCCTTCTTCCACAAATGGGACTCGAATTGTCAGGTAAGACACTGGCCCAGTTAGCAGTTTTCTAGGTAGGTCAGACTGACCTAGGTGTCTAAAACCACCTGATACAGATTTCTTTGAGGCCTGTCTTGACTTCTAATCCACTGGCTTCTCTGTGCCTTCCTTTACTTGGCAGCATTCAGAGCAGCCCCCATTTCCATCCACCCAGTATGCTTGGGTAGGAATGACCCAGAATATTTAGCCCGGGGATGAGGATCCCTTCAGATATTGCTGGACTCGCAACTTTGCCATTTTGCTGCGGCTGATGCAAGGTGGAGCCCAGCAACATCTGGGAGGCTGCAGCCTTTCCATCTCTGGTTTTGGATAATTCCAAGATCATGCTGTTCAGATTTTCGTACATGACTTCCATCTGCAGGAAGAAGTTCGCAAAGAAAGGGGCAAACCAGACCTTCAGTAAGACAGCCCGCATGAAGTGGCAGTCCCTGGAGCGCCGTGTCTTTGACATTGTCATGCAGAGGATGACCATCATCAATCTGGAGTCGGATATGGAGCGACTCATCAAGGTGATGAAAAGTGGCTGTTTCTCACTGGAGCAGAAGGCGAAGGGCCTGGGAGGAGAGCCAGAGAAGGGGCTGCACAACATTGGCAAAGTGGAAACATTCTGCCTTCTGTTCCCCGATTTCAGAAACGTGAGGAGCTGTCACTGATGCAGGAGATGCTTCTGGGGAAGAGGGAGAAGCTGCAGACAGAGAACCCTGAAGAGCAGAAGGGGCTGCAGGAGTTGAATGAGGAGATTGAGGTGCTGGCAGCCAACATTGACTACATCAACGACGGCATTTCTGACTGCCAGGCCACCATCATGCAGCTTGAAGAGACCAAGGTTCGTCCGATCTATGCATGATGCAAGCAGTTTGGGAGGGTGAAATGCTGTTGGACCTGGACCTGGTGATGAGCTGAGGTCGGCTTACAGTGGGTGGATCAGGAAGCACCATGTCTTCTGATCTTACCTTGATGAGTTAAAATCTTGTTTCATTTTCCCAGGCCTCTTTAGTTTTGAGTGGGCTGTTTCAGTGTGTTACTGCTTCCTTAAAAGGGGTGGGCTGGGGGAATGTAAGACTCAGAGACTGGGAAGTTAACTTGTAGAGTATGGAAAGTCCTGGGTCTCTGCTATTTCCTCTGAGGAACTGCTATTTCTCTCTCCCCCCCTTTCTTATTTGGTTTGTTCCTTTTCCACGTAAATGTATGCCCGCCGAACACACAATAAACGGTCGTGTATCAGTTCCTTTCAAAAGGATAAAATAGCAGTCCAAACAAATGGTTTTGTGTCAGTGGTACTAACATTATAACATTTTAAATTATTAACAAAATAGTATCAATCCGTTATTAAGAGTTCTGAGAATTTGACAATTGTGTGAAAGTCTCAGCATCCTAAGTGAACTTGCTGGTCTGTAGGCATCTCAAACAAAGGCTACTTATTGGCCTATAACAGCTTCCACAGCCTGGTGCCCTCCAGGTGTTTTGGACTCCTGGTGCCCTTAAGCCATGGCCAGCATGCCCAATGGTCAGGGGTGATGATGATGGAAGTCATAGTTCAAAAATATCTGGAAGGCACCACATTTGGGGAAGGCCACTCTGTAGTGCAAACGATTTGGGTTCAGGGGCTGGAGCGAGTTGATGATATGAGACTGACTACTACTTTTATGCACAAATCTGCTGGATGGGTCTCTTGCAAAGCCACTTAGCCCGTGGAGCTAAATCTTTAACAAAAGAACTAGTCCAACTACTGGCATGGGTAGCAAACTGCAACTGCCCTTTCCCAGACTTTCTCACTCTGTTGTTTTCCTCTTGTGGGTCTCTAGGAAGAACTGGATTCCACAGACACCTCTGTGGTGATCAGCTCCTGCTCCTTGGCTGAGGCAAGGCTTTTGCTGGACAATTTCCTCAAGGCATCCATAGACAAGGTAAGTTATTATTATTTAAAGCAGCCTTTCTCTCTCATGTGGACCAGAGATCTGATAGCCACATCTTGCTTTGCAACTATTCAGTAGCAAGTTGGTCTGTTCAAAGATCCCAAGTAGACCGATCAGTCCTGATGGACAAGGTTAATGAACTTCTTTGAATAGTTTTGCTTTAGAATGGAGTGAGGGAGACAGATGTGTTTCACTAGGGAGGGCATTCCACAAGTGGGAAAGCTGCCGCTGAGCTTGTGCCTAATTCTCCAATCTTTGCAAAACAGAGCCTGCAGGTAGCCCAGAAGGAAGCCCAGATCCGCCTGCTGGAAGGCCGCTTGAGACAAACGGATGTGACCGGCTCCTCTCAGAACCACCACATCCTGGATGCCTTGCGGGAAAAGGCAGAATCCCACCCTGAGCTACAGGCGCTCATCCACAACGTGCAGCAAGGTGGGAGTTTGGAATAGCTTTTGCTTCTTTGAGATAGAATCGCTTAGAAATCCTCTTTTTCGCTTACCCTCATTCATGGCCTGGGTCAGAGGGAAGCAGGGGTATGTTTTGGTCCAGCATCAGAGCTAAGTACCCATGTGCTAGTGGATGCACTCTACCTGGTTTTTGTTTTATCCTTTTGCACAGAGAATGGCTATGCCAGCACAGATGAAGAAGTCTCTGAATTCAGCTTGGCCTCAGAAGGGAGGTGAGTTGTGCACCCAGAGAGACTGCAGGGCACATGTTGAGCATTTTCTGCCTGTTTTCCCTCTAGGCTGTGGTGGCCTTTAAAAGGTGGGCGGGGTGTAAATTCCATGTGTTGACCAATGTAGCCACCCCCCAAAGTCAGTTTTGAGTATGAAAGAAACCCCTACAAGGTTCTTTTTTGTAAAATTACAGAATTAAGCTAGAAAGCCTGTGGTGCAAGTATGAAGCTGTGCTGGGAGAGAGAGTCTCTTAGTTAGTTTGCACCTCTGTAGTTGTTACTGAAAATATGCGTGCACAAAACTCTCCCTGTGTCCCTGCAGCTTTTCCCAGTCTTTCTCCATGAAGGGCTCTGCCAGTCAGGATGACTTCAAGTGCAGGGTAAGTTTGAAAGTGTGTTGTTGTTGTTATACATTTTCATTATGGAAATTCCCAGGAAAGATGGTTAGCAGATCCATTCAGAACTGACCAAAGCTTCAGATAGCCAGGAAGGAGTTTAAGATTTTCACCAACCTAAACAATGGTCAGTGACAGGAAAATGTTGACAACGTTGTAGGATATCCTGGTCATTTTTGTACAGAAATGCTTTTTCTTGTTGAAGGTGCCCCATGTGGTCAGATTTGTGTTTGGCTATATTTGTTTATATATGTTTGTTTTTAAAGCGGAACATGGCACTTTGACCTTGCCACGCCACATTCTTATTCTGTAGCTTTCCAAATAGTGGGGAGCCCCCTGCGAATATATGCACCATTTTTTCATCTTCCCTACATTTCACTGAGGCCAAGTTAAGATATTTGTACTCGATTTTGGCAGCTAGCCGTGGTGCTGTACATCCAGATGGTGATTCTTAAGCTTTGGCCCTCCTCCAGTGAATCGGCAATGAAATTAAAACAAAGCCCTGGACTGATGTGTGTTATGTCTCTGTCTGTCCTAGCCATGGCTCTGTTGAATAAGCCTTTTATCCAGAGAAAACAATTGGCCCCAGACTGGCCTACTTGAATTCTAGTGGGATGGAGGGGGTGGTGGACACAGGAACTTCATTAGGGCTCTTCTGAATGACCAGCAATTGCTGCTCAGTGGTAGGTGGTGCGTTCTGTTGTTCCCCATGTTAAGTTCAGAATGAAGTGGGAAGGCCTTGGAAAGCTGCTTGGGATATTTGCAGGGGTTTCTGAGATAGAGGTGACCAAGATATGCTAGCCTTCCCAGGCTGAATTTGAGCACCACCTACAGTGGCAACCAGGGAATAGCTCCCGTGTTACCCTGCCATCTGCTGCTCCTTAGTTTGCTTTGTGATTTCTGGGGCTTTGTTTTAGGGGGAGCCCAAGCTGTCTGGCCAGATGAAAGCTGTGTCTGCAGAGTGTCTAGGGCCCACATTGGACATCTCCACCAAGAACATCACCAAGTCGTTGGCATCCCTCATGGAGATCAAAGAGGATGGGATTGGCTTCTCCATCCGTGATCCTTACTACAAGGAGAAGGTCTCCCGCACCATCAGCCTGCCCATCCGAGGGAGTACATTGTAAGCCATGGTACTGTAGCTGGTGATCTGTGTATGGATCCTGTTGGGGAAACTGTGGTGTAGGTGACTTCTGGCTTTGGACAGTTGGATTTCTGCCATGATTTCTGCTATACTTGAAAGTAAAGAGTTGGTGGGCAAAGGGAGAGCAACTAAGGAAAGAACAGAAAGTCATGCATTGTTCTGGGGTCAGAGTCAGTTTCCCTCTTTGCTGGCACAGTCTTCCGTGGGGAGTAGCCGCGACACGGGCGACATCAGATCCCTCATTCTTGTGAAACTGTTCCCCAAGTCCTCTCCCCAGACCTCTAAAATGGCAGCTTCAAGTACTCCTGGTTTACAAACTATAGTGAACAGCAAGAAGGACATGAAAGGCAGGGACACCCACCCACCCCACTTTCCCCCAGATGTTGCTACTGTCGGTGGACAAACCTAGGTGGTGTGAACTGCATAGCCTTTTACAGACCACCATTAGCCATGAACTGGCAGGAACCAGGGCAGGCAGCTCCTGTGGACATCAAGAGTGCTGAAAATTGAAATAGTCCTCCCAGTCCCCAGAATGATGGCCACTTCAGGCCTTTTGGAAACTCACTTGGTACAGCCCTCCTAAGAAGTGTACCATCTTGTAATGCATGTAAAGAAAAGTGTCCCAGAATGTGCTCCCACATCAAAATCTCTGTGTGCGCACACAGCTGGCACGGGCAGTAAGAATGTTTTTATCCTGGCCTCCCTGTTGTGTTGCTTGGCACGTGCAAGGAGATTCTGATGTGGAGGTGCTTTCAGAGAAGGAATTCCCTGCATGTGATGCAGGACTGTTCTGTGTGTCCTGGAGAATATTAGAATCTGCTCTGAGAACCAGCTGGACAAGGCTTTGCTCCTCCCGGTCTCCTTCAACTTTGGATAGGGTAGTTACTAACCATTGCTGCCTCTCATCTAGCCCTAGACAGTCCCGTGGTGCAGACACATCACCCCTCACCAGGAGGAAGTCATATGACCGGGGCCAGCCTATCAGGTGAGTGTGTGTGAGTTAGTGCAATTGGCAGAAGTTCTTACACTTTGCTCGTAATGCAGAAAATGAATTATTGTGTGATGCAGGATCTAACAGTGCTGCAAGATTATAGTTCTCTAATTAGTGGAACCCACTGCTTCTCTCTTTCTTGCCTAGGAACCCAGAGGTTGGATTCACTCCTCCTTCATCCCCTCCCAGCAGGCCACGCAACGACCGGAATGTTTTCTCTCGCCTCACAAGCAACCAGAGCCAGGGCTCAGCACTAGACAAGTAAGGCCGCCTGTGGAACATGGGGAAACTTGTATTCCCACAGAAGGTGACAGCAGAATGGATAAACTGGTAGTGCCAGGGATATCTTCTCCTTATGTCCCACTCTACCCAGCCCCAAGAATGGCATGTTTTTCTTTGACTTCCAGGTTTGGCTCCTATTTGCACTGGAATTAGCACCATGCCTCTGCCACCTAGACACTTACAGTGGTACCTCTCCAGACGAATGCCTCGCTAGACGAAAGGCATTCGCTAACGAAAGGGTGACTCGCAAGACAAATCTCCCTATGGCCGTGACTTGCAAAACGAAAACGTTTTGCGGTTTGTTTGTTTTTCCATAAAACCGTGCTTCCTCCGGCCGTGCTTCGCAAGACGAAATTTCCGCTATACGACAGCACTCGCAGAACGAATTAATTTCGTCTTGCGAGGCACCACTGTGGGTGCAATTACTGTGAAACCTGCCAAATCATTCAGGCAGCTTCTTATGCGCTATTGTGGAGGCATGCGAATCAAAGTCCTTGATCTTTGCGGCCAAGTACCTGAGTCAGTGCTTTAAGCTCAAAAGCACCCTATTCTCCCCATATGTTATGGGTAGAAGTTCTGAATCTCTTTCTAACCCTGTCTGCAGCCTATAGGGGCCATCTGCTCTGGTGCCCCTTTATTAGTGCAGGGGGGGGATTGGTATGCTTTTTCCAGCACAGGTGTGCGTTAAGCTTTCCAGATATTGCTTCATATTGGAAAGATATTGGAAAACAAGGTCATGTGAGTCCTGCCTTCTAAATACCAGCATGTCAGCTTTGGGTCTCCCCCCCCCTTTTCTGGAGTATGTTCCACACGCCTCCTGAACGACAGCTGGTGGCAGCATTGACAGAGCTGCAGTTAACACAATGGGATTCCTCTAACATGGGCTGCCTTGATCTTCAAGGACACAGGGATGGTGTTGAATTTTCAAAACACAGAACAACAGCCCAATAAATAAATGAACAAAGGAACCTCTTGGGGCTAAGCTGGCAGTAGAGTGACCTCTGTGACCATTGGGTCCATATTCCCATTTGGAAGTGGCATGGGAGTCACTGCCAACGTTCTCAGAAGCTGGCCCACCTGTAGCTGTGTAGGAGCCTTGGGCAGGCATTCCCAGATGTGTGCACTGCACATTCCCTTCTTTTGCAGAAGAACCACACATGCACAGTAACTCAGCATCCTGAGAATCTCCACTTCCTTTTTATTCTTAATCCAAGCTCCTAGCCTTATGGCTGCGATGACAGGCTTGCAAGTGTGTGGTGAAGCACCTACTTAAAAACTCATGATGGTTTCTGCTATGCACCCACCCACCCACCCACCCCGTTCCTGATCCCTTCTGTCTGTGGTCTGCTCTCCTATGTCTGCCCGCCCTGCTAGCTTGGATGCAATAACAACCCTTCCTTTTCTGACTATGCTGCTGCTTTTCCTTCTCCTGGTTTTAATTACCCGTAATCCTGCTAATTTTCTGTCCCTAGGTCTGATGACAGTGACTCCTCTGTCTCGGAGGTGCTGAGGTATAAAACTTACTATTTATTATATAACTCTTCTTGCTTTCCTCTTTCCTCATTCTTTTCCCCTCCCTGCATTTGAAACCTGCTTGTAACTGAACCCGGTGTGATGTTTCTTTCCTTGTGCTGCTTCTACTTGCTGGTAGATTTGCCTTCCCAGCTGATTAGAGTGTTCCCTTGGGACCCCTTCCTATGTTAACTGAAACAGTAGGGTTCACCCCCACTCAGCATGCTTAACTAGGACACATCATGCAGTTAATCTCAAGTCTCTTTCCCCCGGCACTTAATAGATGCCAGCCTGTGGCATGTTCTTGTTTGGAATGGACCAAGCATACACCTGCAGGTAGTGCATGTCTGCAACTAGGAGTTAGGAGCTAACCATTTGCATGCGTCGTCATTGCGCCATGATTTCATGAATGTGGCTTTTGAGTAGTTTCTAGTCCTCGTGGCGGAGAGAATATCGGAAAAGGTCCAGGCAGCTCCCCTTCAGCCTCAAAGTCTTGGAGTCATTTGAGTTGAGAACATTTCCATGCCCTTCAGGCACAGCTCCCTGCCTCCCCCGCACTTCCCATTTGCTTCCAGTTCTTGGCAGTCCTGGCAGATGGGAGCACCCCATGACTTTCCCATCTGCCACTACAGCCCAGAAGTCCAGCCCCTGTTTTCTTTTTATCCAGGGAAAGTTGTTTTTGCCATAGTTGCTAAAATGGATGTGTAGTTTTTAAATTTTCGTAATGGAGTCCAACCTCATATGGTGAATACTTGGGAGGTCCTGAATGCTGATTCTGGTCACTGGATTTCGTGTTAAAGCGATACTCCAGCAAGTGGCAATGCCTTTATTTCCTTATTCCTGGGTGTAAAATAAACTTTCAAGACATGAGCCAACACCACTGAAGATGGAGGGGTGCACACATGTGAGGGAAATGTAATCTGTTATGTTTATTTCTGTCCTAATAACTAAGAGTGCATACTTTTGTGAAAATGGCAACAAACTACTGGACCAAGTTTAAGATTTTGGTATTGACTCATAAATCCATGAACAACTTGGGAATAGAATACCCGAGGAATCACCTTTTCTCCCTATTCACCTACCACCAGCCTTTGCCAACCTAGTGACCTCCTGGTGTTTAGGGCTACCACTCCCTTCAGCCCCAGCAAAGGCTACCCTACATAATCAGTACAATTGTCTGATGAGGCCTTCATGGTTGTGCTACAGCCTTTTGAAGTACAGGTAGTGGCCAGTAGAACGGAAGGGCTTTTTCTGCAGTGGCAACCTTATTCTAGAACCACTTTCCCTCTGAGTTTAGGTGAGTGCCCCTATCAATGCTGATCGGCATCTTTTAAAAACTCACTCGTACTCCCAAGCTGGAGCTTGGTCACAGTATATTATCATGGTCACTGCTCCTGCCAACCTAGCAGTTCGAAAGCACGTCAAAGTGCAAGTAGATAAATAGGTACTACTCTGGCGGGAAGGTAAACGGCGTTTCCGTGTGCTGCTCTGGTTCGCCAGAAGCGGCTTAGTCATGCTGGCCACATGACCCAGAAGCTGTACGCCGGCTCCCTTGGCCAGTAAAGCAAGTTGAGCGCCACAACCCTAGAGTCTTCTGCGACTGGACCTAACGGTCAGGGGTCCCTTTACCTTTTCATCTGTATTACATTTCTATATTTGATATGTATTTTAATAGTATTGTACACCACCACCTCTCAACTTTGATCTAGGAGAAAGGTTTTGTGTGACGTGTCCAAGCCTCTAGCTCACTCTTATGTGATTTATTTTGGGAGGAGGGGGCTCCATTCCTTTTTTAAACTTCATGTGTCTTGGTGATCCCGTGTATTCAAATAAGAAACTGTTGCCAACTTTCAGAGCTGTTAGAAAGCTTGTTGCTGAGAAGGTTTGAGGTGTCTCCATGTTGACCACAAGGTGGTGCACTGATTTCATTCCCGACTCAGATGGAGACATTCTGGAGAAGAGGAGTTTGAGTTGTCAAAGTTACAAAAATTATAGGTCTAGAATAACATGACATGATGCTAGATGGGACCAAGTGGATTATTAAAATAATTGCAATCATTTGGACCCATGTGTTCATTTCAGAGCAAAAGATAAAGGAGATTTTTGTTGCTTACAAAGGGCCAGTGCCTCTCTCGGCATGTGATAACAAAACTATATTAGTTACATTGCACCTTGATCTTGCACAAAGAGAGCTGGAGGCTGAAATTTGGAATAATCTTTCAGAAACAAAGCAGCAAATGCAGTAACTTGGAGCTGTTGATGGGGAAGGGGCTGCCACTCCGTGGATGCTTTGCATGCATCAGGTTCCATGTTCAATGATATCTGTAGGTGAGGCTGGCAAATACTCCTGCCTGAAACCCTGGAGAACCACTTTCAGTCAGTGTTCTGAGCTGGATGGATTAATAGCATAAAGTAGCTTCCTGTGTTCCCATTCAAAGCTAGAGGAGATCCTGTATGTAAATACACACATTCTGGCACTCAAGGTTGTGCATTGCAGTTTTCAGTTCTATTAAGAACTTCTATGAATACACAAAACATTAGTTGGCTTTAATATAACAACAACAACAACAACAACAACAACAACTAGTTTATTTACACCCCGCCTACAATGGGCAGCTTCCAACATAATATAAAAACACAACTAAACATCAAGCATTAAAAACTTCCTGATACAGGGCGGCCTTCAGATGTATTCTAAAAGTCAAATCACTGCTTAATTCCTTGACATCTGATGGAAGGGTATTCCACAGGGCAGGCGTGACTACCAAGAAGCCCCTCTGCCTGGTTCCCTATAGCTTCACTTCTCACAGTGAGGGAACCAGCAGAAGACCCTCGGAGGAGGACCTCAGTGTCCAGGCTGGAGGTGGAGATGCTCCTTCAGGTATACAGGGCCAAGGCTGTTTAAGGCTTTAATGGTCAGCACCAGCACTTTGAATTGTGCTCAGAAAGGGGCCTAAGCATGTGTCCTGCTCTTACCGATGTTGCCTCTTGGGGAGAAAACATTTGAAGAGCATTTGAGTGGATCAGCTTTCAGCAGAATACTGACATCAGTATATAACCAATGAGGGAGCATCTCACCCTTCCTGTAACTTGAAGATGTTTGTGCCCAGAACTTTATGACATACTCTTCAGCTTGATTCTGCATGTGCTTGCCTGCCTGCCTGTCACTCCCCCCCCCCACCTTTTTTTTTTTTCTTTTTTAAGCTGGTCCTTCTGGCACGCCAGTGTCTCCTGAGCAGTGTGATTCCCAGGTGCATGATAGGTTACTTTAAGGATGCCTGATTGCTGCAGCTGCAGGAACCGTCTCTCAAAGCCATTTCTCTTTTTCTCCCATGCAAGGGGCATTATCAACCCTGTGGGAGGGTCCAGGAGTGCCCGGACAGCTCCACTGCAATGCATCTCTGTGGCAGAAGGACACACCAAGCCTGTCCTGTGCCTGGATGCTACAGATGAATTGTTGTTCTCTGGATCCAAAGGTGTGTGTTTGAGAGAGGGGGTAGGAGCTGCTTTTGGTGGCTTAAGCCTGGTATGAATGAACGCGGAGCCAGAATTTCTGATTGGAGCTTTTCCAGCAATGTTCAGAAATTGTGAAAAATTAAGCATTTTCAGGGATGGTAGAAGGAAAACTATACTATTGCCTCCCCCCCCTTTTACCCTAGTTTTGCTGCTGAAGCAAGTTGCCCAGCAACCTTACCCCCTGCCCCAGTACCTCTGTTTGAAGGACTCTGTGTCATGATGTAGCTGCATAACTCCAGGGACATGGTTGACGGAACTAAGCTGCCTCCAAGGCTGCAATTGGGACAGCCATTCTCCCTGCCCCTGCAAGCAGTGACATTAAAGTGCTTCACACATGGAGTAGCCGCTACACGGAGACAGTTTTGAGCAGGCTCAGTCTGTATGGTGTATCGTGTGACAAATGCCCTCTAGTTATATTGCACTCCCACTATTTTCCGTGGCAAGTCAAGCATGTCTGTGCCTGCTCACAAACATGGGCATAACAAGTGTTATCTCTCTTTCCGATAAATACAGTGGGTGGCAAAAATGTTAAGGATGTCTATAAAGACAAGGGCTGTCCCTGGGGGGTGGGGGGTGGGAGAAACTTCTGCAGCTGCTGAACCTTTCAAATTTGTATTAAAACTGGCTGCTTTCCATCTTATCTGCTGTATGTCCACATTTTAAAATATTAGTCACATCTTAGAATCACTGAAGAAGTATGTTGTTGCTTAGGAGAGAGTGGTGGTTTCTGCTCTCAGATGGGAAACTAGGGCAGTGCTGGCACAACTAAAGTTCTCTCTTCTTTCCAAAGATCGGAGTTGCAAAATGTGGAACTTGGTGACTGGCCAGGAAATCGCCTCCTTGAAAGGCCACCCAAACAATGTGGTTTCCATAAAGTACAGTAACCACTCTGGCCTGGTGTTCACAGTCTCTACCTCTTACATCAAAGTGTGGGACATCCGGGATTCTGCAAAGTGTATTCGCACACTCACGTAAGTGCTTGGCAGCTTTCTGTTTTGCTGCTTTTGAGTTTTTTGAAGGTTCATTTGTGGCCTTGTAAGGTTTAACAAAGTGGGGTTTAAGAGCGTAAGCCGTTGCTGTCCATGATCACACAACATTGTGCCAAATCATCTATTGCGCCATAAGGCAGGGGTAAGTGAACAGTGAGATCCCACAAGCTGCCTCTGATTGCTGAGTCATGGCTGATGTTTGGATAGCTTTGTATCTGCTCCTCACCTGCTTGCTGGTCTACTATGTCCTGTTGTGCAGTGGAACGCAATGCTCCACAGGGCACAGCTCCTTTCCCTTGACATCTGACACAGGGCCATCTCTCTGCCCACCAAACTTGCTTCCTCCAACATCTGCAGGCCAAATTATGCATGTCATTTGTCAGATGCTTTGTGCAAGGATGAGCATAGCATAGTCACATCAGGACAGTCCCAATCAAGGAGCTCCTGCACTGGCTATTCTTAAGAATAAAAAATGGCACACCAGGTCTAATCCTGTGACAAACTCTCAGTAGGCTCTCCTTTCAAATCTTCTGAGGAATAATTCCTTCCAGGCAATCTATGGGTTTGAAAACATATTGCTGTTCCTGTGAACCCTTCCTAGCTCTTTATTTTAGAGCTGCCTTTGTCTGAGTAGCCTCCTCCGAAAGGCAAAGGCAAATCTGCAGTCTCTTTCTTGCCCAGCGGATGAACTCCACTCCTGCTTCTGTGAGACTCCCCTTCATATCTCTTTTTCTCTTTCTCTCCCTCTATTAGTTCATCAGGCCAGGTGATTGCCGGGGATGCCTGTGCTGGGACCTCCACCCGCACCATCACCAGCGTGCAAGGAGAGCACCAGATCAACCAGATTGCACTTAACCCCACAGGCACCATGCTCTATGCAGCCACTGGCAATTCTGTCCGCATCTGGGAGCTAAACAGGTGAGAGGGGGAGAACTGCCTACAGTTCCAGAAGAGAATGGCAAGAAACTGTTGCCATGAACCAAACTCCTCAATTACCCAAACTGAAGCACTTGAAACTCAACCCCTTTATGAATACATTTAGTATTTGGGCATTACTTGGGGAGCATTTAGCCTTGGGGGGGGGGGGGAGTCATCCTGCTGTTAATTTCCCAACACTGCCTTTCCCGCTTTTTTGACTAGGTTGCAGCCCATTGGGAAGCTGACAGGCCATATTGGGCCAGTGATGTGTCTCACGGTGAACAGGACTTCAAGCAACCATGATCTGGTCATCACGGGATCTAAAGATCACTATGTCAAGGTAATAATTACGTTTTGCTGAGTGCACTGTTGGCAGCATCCTTAGTCCCTCCCCCTCCTGCTTTGGCAGCCCAACTGTCTGTGTCTCCTGTCTTTACAGAACACTACAAAATACTCAAGGCCAACCCCCCTTTCCCCCCTAATACATACTTCAATTTCCAGACATTTTGTTCCACATAACCAAACATACTTAGGGAAGAATTCAGAGTAGCACTATGTCGGTTGTTCCATCAGTGCAAGCATTTCAGCTTCCTAGAGGGAATGATTCTTCCTCTCCTCCCACCATATGCCATTCTGGGGGCTATTCTCCCCAATCAAGTCAATTGGGTGGCGTGTATGGGCAGAGAAGGGGGAGAAAAACCCTGTTTCATCAGTAGAAGTCATTGCACAGCCTTCCACTAGCAAGACTCATTGGTTGAATTCATTCCCTTATTTTTAAGAGAGCAGGGAAAGCTATAGGACTATCTAGCACAATGCCTACTTTTCTGAAAGCGGGGGACACTGAGCCCAGGGTTAACTGCAGGTTGAACCTGGGCTGTGCATCCTTATTTTGCAACTTCTCATTTCGCAGATGTTCGAGATTGCGGAAGGCGTTGTTGGGAACATCGGCCCCACTCACAACTTTGAACCCCCACATTATGATGGCATTGAGTGCCTAGCTATTCAGGGAGATGTTCTCTTCAGCGGCTCGAGGGACAATGGAATCAAGAAATGGGACCTGGACCAGCAGGAGCTCATCCAGGTATGAAGGATGATAGGGAAGGATGCTGGGTTTTCAAAGAGAGAGGCGGTATACCATTTGTGTAGTGTGAATTATGCTGAGGCTGTCAATATACAGTTTGTGCATAAATTCCTCCTGTAGTGCAGGGGTAAGAAGGCCCCATGCTGACATCCCTGAAGAGGGCAGACCATGTAGCCAGTGGAAATTTTAGATGCTGAAATTCAGATAGTGCACATACCCCATACACATTAAATTTATTTGCAGCAAGTATGGCCTATGCATATGTGTATCAGCCATGATTGTATTGAGCTCAGTAAGCCTCTTGGAAAAAGCAGGGTGGTTATTCTAGAGAGAGGGTGAGCAAGGACCAAATTTCTTGGAGGACTCACTTGCTGGTAGAACCTGGTGCCCTCCAGATGTTTAGGGCTACCAGATTAAGGAAAACCATTGTAAAAGAATCCTACTATCTTCCTTTAATATTTCTATTGTATATTTTCCCAACAGTCAAACAACATTGGTCCTCAAAGTCTTGTTGGGGGTCTTATTTATTGCCTATGTGTCATATCATTTATTATTCTAGCTTTGTAGTGGTCCTTGACTTGGTTATCTAGTTTACTACTGGTAACAAGCACAATTAGTCCCAAGGCATGTGTGTGCCAGGTTTGGGGAGCTTGGGGCAACTCCCATAATCCCTAGCCATTGGCCATGCTGACTGGTGCCAATGGGAGTTGGGGGTCTAAAAACATCAAGCAGGCCACAGATGTTCCACTGCTGATCTAAGCCCTTTGCTGCATTACTTTAGAGTTAAATGGATAAGACTGCTTATAGAGGGCAAGTACCTCTGTTGTTCTCCTAGTCTTCCAAGCCTCTGTGTGGGTCCTATAATGGGTGGCCATTGGCAAGAGCTGTGGGAAGGCCAAGCCAACAGCCATTCTGAGTGCAATCCAGTAGAATCATGGAATCATAGAGTTGGAAGAGTAGTAACTTCCGTCTTAAGAACCAAAGGAAGGAAGTTGTCCTGGCTTAGTTAAGGATTGGAATCCCTGTTGAAAGGGTCGGCCCTGCTCATACAGAATTCTCCTCTTGTGAAAACACATATTGCTGCAGTGTTCACAGTTTTCAAGTGTGTGACCTTGCTTTTGCATACCCAGTTCCCGATTTCAAATTTAGCCTCAATTCCAGGTGGTGATATCGATCTGCAAACATTTGTTCAGGTTTCTGAGGCGTGTCAGCTGGGTTTCCTCATTTTAGGACTGTTTGCATTATTAGGAACAAGCCCGGTGAAAGAATTCTCCTGCATTTGCAAGACTGGTGTGTGGGCCAATGGGGTTTTAGCTGCCACTGTGCCATAACCTTCATGACAAATTAATGGCATGGTGGCATTATGTTTATGGCACAACCAACACCTACAGTGAATGGCAGTGTTATTCCTGTAACTAGTGTTATTCCAGTTCTTCTTTAGTATCTAGTCCACTCCCTTGTGCTTTGTTTTAACTCCCAAGTCATCTCATTCAGAAATCCGTGGGTGGAAAAGTTTTTGGGGTGTGGCAACAGGCCCTTGCTAACTCAGCTCATTGTGACTCCTGTTTCTAGCAAATCCCAAATGCACACAAAGACTGGGTTTGCGCGTTGGCCTTTGTGCCTAGCCGGCCCATGCTGCTGAGTGCCTGCCGTGGTGGGACAGTGAAGGTCTGGAATGTCGATACCTTCACCCCCGTTGGGGACATCAAGGGGCACGACAGCCCCATCAATGCCATCTGCACCAATTCTAAGCACATATTCACAGCTTCCAGGTGAGTGTTGAGGGCAAGGGCTTCTCTTTACCACGAACTCTTTGCCCGCTGTATCCCATCATGTGTAGTCAAGCTGCTCAAGAAAATGAGGTGCCACCAGAGATGAGCTGGTTACGGGCCCAAGCGCCTTGTTGACAGAGGAGCCAGAGGAAGCCATTGCTTCTGTGGCTGCCCTGCTCACAGAGCCATAGTGCAGTGGTGTCCATCACAACACCAATCTCCCAGAGTCGCTTACTGTGCATCCTTGACACCAAGGAATGGCTTTTTCATGGTTCTTTAGTTCACCTCTTCCTCATCACATCTCCAGCAAGATTCTGCATGGTGCTTCCTTGTTGATTTCTGGCACTGCCAGAAAAGGGTGCCTTGCTGTAGTAGCCAGTGATTAGCACCTAAGGGCATAGCTCCTCAACTGAGGCACAGCAAGCTGGTTTGTCCCAGCAGTCACAAACTGAACTGAGCCGCTGGGACTCTTGGTAACCCATCACGGTCCCATGGAGATTCTGGCAGAGCAAGGGCCCAAAGACTTGGCAAGAGGGCTTCCCCAGGGAGGGCAACCCAGGCCCCACCACTCACTTTCTTCCCCTTTGGAGTCTCTAATCTCCTCTTTTCCGACCATGTTTCTTTTTTCCTTTTCTCTCTTCCTCTCTCTCTCTCTCTTCTCTCTCTCTGTTTCTATGTGCCACAGTGACTGCCGGGTAAAGTTATGGAATTACGTGCCTGGGCTCACCCCCTGCCTTCCACGACGCGTCCTTGCCATCAAGGGCCGTGCTACCAGTCTGCCTTGACCCTCCTCCTGTCTTCTCTACTCTCCTGCTCACTTTTTCTTGCTGTGTTCCCCCTTCCCCTCTTTCTTGTCCCTAACCCCTTTCTCTGCGAGCTGATCTCAGCTGCTTCTTAACGGTATGCAATGCTTACTTGCTTTTCTTTCCCTTTAGGGCAGTAAGTGGAGGTGTTTTCCAAGGGAGACATTACTCCCCAATTCACCTCCAAAGTGGGCATGCAAAAAAAAAAAACCCAAACAAACCCCCATCTCACTTTCCTCCTTGATATGCCTGCTTGGTTGCATTATTAAGGCTGCATGCTTCACTTGGAAGCCTGTCCCACTGAAATCAATGAAGCTAACCTCTAATAAACTATGTTTAGGGTTGGTGTGATTGATGTCGAAATTGTTCGGTTTGATTGTGTGTGTTTTTTAAATGTTTTATTTATTGTTTATGACTAATTTTGTTATGTTGCAGTTACGCATTTCCTTTCATGTTGTAAGCCACCTTGAGCATGGTTTGAACTGTGGAAAGGTGGCATACAAATAAAATTGTGTGTGTATGTGTGTGTAAATGTCAATGGGGATCATGTAGGGGGTGGGGGGAGTACAACCCCCAAGGCAGGTCCCAATTTGAATTCAGGTTTTGCAGTAAGTGAAGGTTTTTGAATTCTTTATCTCTTGCTTTAAACAGGGCATTTGTTCTGGAGTAGCCCATGTGCCTTCATGGTGTCCTTGGGCATTGCAAGAGAGTGAAGGGCAGGAGAGGAAGGATTTTGGGTGGGGAATCAGCACAGTGCCCAGATTAAGTAGTGTGGGAGCCCATGCGGCTGCTTTTCCTTCAAAATAAAAGTCACCTATCTACTAAGCACACTTTTACAAGCATGTTATTTATGTAAGCTGTGGTTTGCACCTCCATTTTCCCTTTATCTGAGCTTGTTGCGTGTTTTGTTCTTGACTTTCTAAATGTCAAATTCCCACCTTTTCCTCTTCATTCCCCATGACTGGACAGTGAAACTCTGGAGTGCAAGGAAGCTACTGAACAGCACAACCTAGATAGAACCCGGGGAACGACTTGGACATGGTGACTGTGGTGGAGGTCACAAGAAGATAAGATGTGGGGCTCTTGTTGAGCCTGGCTTGCAAGGGTAGGACGTACTTAGCTTCCCGCCAGAATCTCACACACTCAGGGCTTCAGGAAAAGATGGCACCCTGGCTTTTTGGTACCATGTGCCCCAGTCATTGAGTTGGTTGGATGGTGCGAGGGAGCCTTCTTTCCTTTCCAGTTTCCATGCTCCATGTCTCTTTGCTTGGTAGGATTTTGCAATGACACTGAATTGTGAAACGAAGGCCCAGCATGGCATTGCCAGCCAAGGAGGAAGGTCAAGCTGAGGCATGTGAGAGCATTTCTCCCACCAGAATCCACATGCCACCCAAACAGGCACCCCCAAGGCTATGTGAGAAGCTCTGCAAAATAGGTGGTTTTAGGTGTTCATAGGCCAATGGGGGTTTATCAAGAAAAGGAGCAAGAAACCTCATTCCTCACTCCATCACGCCTGAGCGATCCATACCCATAGACTCCTATGGCAGCCTGTGCCCTGCTTATGGCTTTCCTTCAGAGCTTAACAGTGAAACTGACCAGAGGAAATCTTAAACATGCCAACTGCTTCCTGGATGTGTTTCCTGCATAGTTGATTGTTGTGTTTTAGAGGGTATTTCTTGTTCTAGTTAGATCTTTCATGAGTGTTAATGCGCTGGCTTCCTTTCTCTTATTTCCACCACTGATGGGCTGTGTGTATGTGTGTGTGGTTTTCTGAAGGTGAAAGGGTGGGTGGCAAAAAAATTTAAATGTTAAGCACATGTGATGTTTCTCAGTTTTCACTCCAAAAGTAGAATCGCCAAAGGTTTTCATTTTCAAATACTAGAGCCCTACCGAGAGAACATAAAAAAGAAAAATCTCTCCTGTATAAGTGAGGCCTGTCAAATGGGTGATGGATAAAATGGGATTTGGATTGGCACTTTTTCTTCAACGGTGGAATCAAGATTTCTGTTAGTTTGGAAGAATGGTTGCTTTCTGTATTCCAGCTTCAGACTTGAAATTGTAATGCTGGCCCCTTTTTCATAGTGCTGGATATCCCAGGGGGTGGGGGTGGGGGGGGGAGAGATGTGAGCTACTGGAATATGTTTTTGGATTCTCCCTGGGAAAGTCTTCTCAGGCAGCCTGGGGAAAAAAACATGCATTATTTCAATCTGTGAAGCTGTTTACGTTGTCCTGTTCCAATAATAGAAAATAATAATGGCAACAGAACCTGACTCTCTCCCCTCAGATGGAGAAAGGACCTTTTTAAGCATTGGAACAGAAATGTTGAGTTTTTTCTTTAGGTTTTAACAGGGTGAGAAACACTTGAACAAGCGTGTGGTGATGCATTCCTGCGTTCACATTTCCCCAGATGTGGGATGATGAGACTTGCCCTCTTAGCCTTGCCCATCACCTGTTTACTTACACCTGCTTGGAATCCGTTCACAGTCAGTACTCATGTCTTTATAATAGACTCTTCGAGGAATAAGCAGCAGAAGCTTCTGTCTCTGTGCTTCAATCAACTTGAACTTTCACTGGTGGAGCTTCAACCCACTTAAGTGTTGGACCCTGTGTGAACATCCCTTTGCAAGAGATGAAGCTTTCTGTTGTGTGTAACACAGCAGGGCTGTCCCAGCCCTCACTGGAGAGTCACAGAGCACTGCTCAAACCCTTCGTTTCCTCACTTGGCTGTTAATATGTGGCATAAATAAACTTTTGACATGCATTGTGCTCTCCTACCCAAGGACCAAGTTCATGCCTCAGCCAGCAGACTTGGGGTAAGCAGCACACTGGTGGACCATTCCACAGCTCTGCCCCCTGGTTCATAGGAGTCCTCTGCTCTAATGAACTGGGCTTGGGTGTGAACTTCATCCACTCCATGCAGTGAAGCTGCAGATTCTTCCATTGGGAGTAGGTTGTTGTACTGTAATTCTGTATGGGCGTTCAAAAGGTTCTGTGTATTGTCTTGTGCATTATTTGGGGGTGGGGGAGCAGGAGGGAGAGGGGTGTGTGTATGTGCACGCGCATGAGTGAAATTTAAAAAGGGTGAGGGCTTGTTTTGAGTTAACCTACCTCATGGTCCAAGGTGTCTAGTTCTACTCTTTGGTTTTTTTTATGTTAATAAAACTTGAATTAGTCTGGGGAACGCACATTACCACTGACCCCTAAGTCCCAAAAGTGAGATGAAGGCAAGGTGAAAGCAAGTGTGTTCCTTGCTTTGCCTTCGCTGTTGACTGATTTACATTCAAGCTCACAGCTTGTACTGTGTCCACCAGCAGCACCAATTTTAATAAGCTCTTCTTAAATGTTAAGACTGATATTTATTGAATCATTGCGTCCTTTGCAGTCCTCTCGTGACTTGGCATTCTCAGCTGAGAATAACAGGGAGGTCCAAGTGATTCGAGCCTTGGAAGAGGGACCATCTTCCATCGGTAATGAAATCAGCACAATCCTCACGCCTTCACATGGCTACACGAGCTATCTTGTCTGATATTTTCAAAAGCTTGTAGTCCACCTGTGAATGTAGTTGCCTGTAAAAAAAATATATTCTAGGAATACATTGTGAATTAGCTGCACACAGTTCACCTAAAACTTCCTCCATTGTTCCTTGGAGGAAGTCTGTTTAGTACAAGAAATATGAAATGTCTTGTAAAAGTATTACTTGATATACCTGAAAGCACTGTGCCCGGCAGCACTCTGCTTAACTGTTAAATTATTGACCATATTGCCATATAGTCCCATGTGCCTCAGTGCTATTGCTAGCTTTCTACCTGTAGGTATGGGATTATATTTTCTCATATTGAAGAAGCTGCCCCCTTCTCTCTTTATTTTTTAATAGTCCTGATCCAAGGGACGTGACAAAGTGCAAAACCCTGCAACTGAAATTGAGTGCAAACCAGGAGAGCCATTTTACCTCCTCTGAACAGTTACGTGAAGCACACGGTGGGAAAGGTCAAAATAACCAAGCTGAAAACCTCGTCTGCTTCGAGTAGCCCTTGGGAGTAAATGTGCATGTTCATTAAGAGGACACTGTCATTAACGAGACTCAAAAGTGGGTTTCCACAACCTGCTTGATTCATCCAGCAGCCCTGGGAAAATCTCTGCCAGGTTCTCCTGGTGTTCTTAAGGCTTTGCTTCAGCAATAGGCCTCCTGGTGGTAGGATAACTTGCACCATCCCTGCATTCCAAGAAAGGAACTGGGGTGAAAGACCCCCCCCCCCTAAGGTGCATAAACACCATAGGCCCATTTGCTTCACCTCTTGGTTTATGTATACATATATAATCATGTTTCAATTGACAGGTGCCTTTTCTTGCCCTGAAAGGTGTTTTGTCCCCCCTCAAGGCTGGCGTGTGTGTTCAGGGCTTCTTTGGGGGTTTTGTACCATCAGGCAAAATGGTCACATGTATGTATGTGTGTGTGTACATGATAAGGTGTGTAATTATTTTATACCTCTATGTAAATAGTGTAAGTTATTTAAAGCTCCCGCTGTACATGGTTTTCCAATGAATGTGTTTGTTCCTCCTCTTAATAAATAACATCGAAAACAAGATCTGAGAATAACTCTTTTTAATAAAAATAAAACCATAAGGCCATTAGCGTAAGTTCAAAAGGCTCTTTCAGTGGTATGAAGATTGAGCTGATGAGGAAATGGATATCGATATAGGTATGAGCAAGTGGCTCTGATCTAGGAAGTTAAAAAACAAACAAACCCAGAAGCAACGAGCCTGGCCAGAATTTGAGTGTCATCTGATAACTGTATCTTCAGGACCTGGCTTTTTGCCTTTTCTGTGCTTAATTAACAACACACTTTGGGGCAACAACAAAACATTGTTTTTGACTATTTCTAAATAAGTAATTAAAGCAGAGGCAATTCCCAAATGATGACTTGCAAGGATTAGAACACACAAGGACTCAGAAAAAGCATCCTATTCAATATAAAACTGTTCAGGTAGATTTAACACTGTTTTGAGCTGAGTCCAGGTAACTTTCATAGATGCACATCATACATATTCCCTCTCCCTCCACTGGCAAACCTTGTACAAATAAGTTAATATTAAGAACAGTGTTGGTTGCAAATACCACACATGCTTGGTCATCATGATACCATAATTAGTACTTTAACATCCCTACGTTACCCCAGAAGCAAAGACCAGTATTAAAGAAAGACAGTACTTAGAAAAGAACCCATAGTAAGTAGAGGTTAAGCAAAACATCTTGTCTTTAGTCTAGGATTGCACGACAAATTAAGTACAAACCTGGCATCCAGAGAATCTGCTTTTCTTTTTCAAAAGTGACATTTCTAGCCTTAAAACCACGACGGCTTGTGCCCTTTTTTTTGCCATGACGTGTAAGTTGAAAACGTTCTGGGCTGAGACCAAACAAGAGTCACTCTCAATTCCTTGTGACATGCTTGTACAATGAGAAACCCCTTCCACGAAGTGATGGGTTTCATACAAAGATAGAGCCACACATGAAAAAGGCCCCTTTTAAGAATCGCCGTGATGTAGATACAGAACCAAGAACATGGCAAACGCCGTGAATAGCAGTTGTGAAGGGAGAACAATAGGGAAAGGGCATGTACGCCAAACTACACTTGGGGAAGCTTGCTTGCCCCCCGTTGCTTGTTTGCTACATCACACTACTTTATGCAAGAATAAGGAAGACAACAGAGGCTCCAGATCTAGCACTTGTGAGGGCAGGCAGATTCTACTTCTGTAGGGGAAAGAAAATTCATGTCATCAGGCTTGGCTCTTTTCTGAAAAGCTATAAAAAGTTATCAAGTTCTTGCTTTCATAACCTACAGCCAGCTCCCAAGATCTTTCCACCACAGACAGACATGAATAAATAGGCAGACAAGCAAACACTAGTTAAGAGGGGTGAGGGATCTTGCTGTGCTCTGTATTCTGCACAGGACAGGAAACCCAGCTGTCTGTTGCAGTAGTCTATTGCATCAGTTCATCATGGGAACAAAGGAAAAGACTGAGCTATATAGTCTCACATAGGTTGCAGACTAGCCCCTAAAGTGTTGTCTTTAATATAGCAGGATCTGCTGGTCGAAGGACACGCCAAAGTTTGACACAAAGCCTCGTCTTTCCAACCTGGAATGGGGAGACGGGTCGGTCTAGGCAGGCAGCCTGCCGACATTGACAAATTGCAGGAAGTCAAGGTGATTCAGTAGTCTCTACACCTGAGTAATGATTTCTCCATTTTCTGGCACGTAGACCTGCACAGGGGCTCCCTCAGGAGACCGTTTCAGGATATGGACACGGGGAACCTGGAAGGTTAAAAAAAGGAGCCTCTTAATGGAACTGTCGCACCAGCACATCTCCCCAGTAGTAGCAACCCCACTACCACCAAATACAATTTCCTTCATCAAACACAAAAACATTTGTTACAGCTGATGGCCACTTCCTATCTTGATTACCTCAGGAAAATGTGACCCATTATGTTTCTCCATGCCTATAAAATCAATTCCTCTCCCATCATTAAGCACAGTGTAAAAATAAAGTTTACAGGGCAATCTTTCCTACTCTTTCCATTCAGTGCCATTAAATTAAGGGTTTTTAAAATGCTGTGATGTTTTCCAGCCATGATTACCATTCATGCTTTCACCTTTGGGGGTTGGACTAGAGGACCCCTGGGGTCCCTTTCAACTCATGATTTAGATTGCTTGGAAGAGAAAATGCCACCACATATAGAGTCATGGAAAGGTGGTGCTCTGGCACTTTTCAACAGGGCTGCGGAACCTGTGGCCCTTCCAAAGAGGCTGGGACTCCCAGCAGCCCCAGCTGGCATAGCCAATGATCAGAGATGATGGGCGTTGTAGTCCAGCAACAAATGGAAGACCACAAGCTCTCCATCCCTGCTGTAAAACAAGTTAGGTGTCTAGAGCATCCTAAAGAATTCACGGAAAAAGCTGAGCTTGCCATAGCTTCGTGCATTAAGAAGGACTAAAAGAGGCTTTGGCTGAGGAAGAGGCTCTTAAAAGTAGCAATATTGGCATAAGATGGTCTAACTGACTACAAAGCAGCTTCTTATATTTATATTGCCATGCATGGGTGCAAAACCAAAACAGCTTTTAACTATTAATCAACGTGAAGCTTCCACGGTTTCTACCCATTATTCACAGGCATGTCCAGAGGAACACCCACTTGCAAACTTGGTGTGTGAGCTCACTCTCAGAGGGGTGGCTATTTTAGTCTGTTGCAGCAAACTGGCATCTTAAAGACTTAATAAAGTAATGAGCTTTTGTGGACTGGAGTCTATTTCACACCGATGCTTATCCAAGGAGATTGTCCCCATGGCTCCTCCTTGTTAGGTGAATAAAGCTCCCCTAGCTCTACCTCCGGAATGGGGACCATAGATTTAAATGAACTGGCCAAAGGAGGTTTGGAAACAGCGTAATCCTTTATCTGCAACTGGCCTCTAGGACTCACAAATAAAACTACCTGAAAATGCATATGTGCCCCAACAAATGGGCATAGAATTGCCAGGGATTTATCTGATTGCTCCATTGTTGGGTGGTTTCCTTGTGCTGAAGATGGATTAGACAAACATGTAACGTGCAATGTATGGTCGCTGTCTTCTCTTGCAAATGCTCCCTAGCATAGCACAGAGTTGTCTGATTAAAATTTCACAGCTCTGCTTCCAGGTGAGGGGAGGCGCGCATTGAAGAGGATGGGAGGAATCCAAGGGCAAGCTCTTGCTCGCATGGTTGTGGGCTTCTGCCCTGTGCCGCAGGCGAGGGAGATGCCCAAGGAGGCGAGAACTGTGCTTCATTGTGCAACAGTTTTGCACATCTAAAGAACCTACTTCTCCAAGCGGACCCCCCCCCCCGATTCATATCATTCAGAATTCCTCTCACTGACTATATTTCTTGCAGAGTTGCCAGAAGGCAATGCTGTTGTCACCAACCATCAGAACAAAACAAAATAGGAAATTCTTTCCAGTAGCACCTTAGAGACCAACTGAGTTTGTTCTTGGTATGAGCTTTCGTGTGCATGCACACTTCTTCAGACGAAAGCTCATACCAAGAACAAACTCAGTTGGTCTCTAAGGTGCTACTGGAAAGAATTTCCTATTTTGTTTCGACTATGGCAGACCAACACGGCTACCCGCCTGTCATCAGAACAAAGGAGCAGCAACATAACCTTTTCCTATCTAACAAACTGCCCAACAAACATACAGGTAAAAAATACTGTAAAGGACCCATGGATGGTTAAGTCCAGTCAAAGGCGACTATGGGGTGCGGCGTTCATCTCGCTTTGAGAACCAAGAACTAGAAGAAGCTGAAGGACTACTGGACTTTACTGAGGTTCAAGGAAGTGGATACTACTTAATCTGTTGTATTCAGTGCTAGTCCTACTTAGAGTTGACCCACCGCCATTAAGGAGCCTGTTAGTCTTGTCCAGTTACTTCAATGGGTCTACTCCTGAGTAGGATTAACACTGGATACAACTCAATAATTTTTAAAATTACCTGGGCAGAGAACTTGGAAATTTCCCCTCTGCCACAAACATGAGGCAACTCTTATAGGCTCTGAGCCAGAAGACTCCTCTCCATGAGTAATTTGGAACACTCAAACAGCTCTCAGTGCAAACAAACATCTGAAACTGGGGTGGTGATTTTAAGCAACTGAACGGCCCTTGGGAAAAGGCTTGGGCACCCCTCCCATGATCTACCATTCTCAGTCCCCCCATCCCAATCCATCCCAAGAACTATCTTGTTACTTTAAATTGAATTTGTGGTAGTGTGTTGCATGCATTTGTGTTTAACTTCTAATTAGTCGTAGGGCTGTGCCAAATGTCTGTTCCAAAGCATAGTGCTTTCAGTGGACCTGTAAATGCACTTCTAAAAGAAAGGGAGGGGAAGCTTTTCACAACATTGCTAGAAAATAGCATAAAAGCAGCAGCCAAACCCACTAGCTCTGTATGTTTTTCCAGCGCTGCCCTCCCCCCAAGCCCATGAGCTGCAAAAGGGCCCAGCAGTGCAGTGCGCCTATATGAGGCGACAGCAGTCTGTGGAAGCTGCTTTTCCCTGAGCCCATGGATGGCTCTCCAACTCACGGAGAGCAGGCCATGTCTCTTTGTTGCCACAAGCAGATACTGCTTCTACCAACACACCTTCTGGTGGTGTGCCAAAATAGCAGCTTTTCCCCACAAATATGTAAGACAGTTAACATTTTGGAAGCCATAGGTAAAAGGTAAAGGGACCCCTGACCATTAGGTCCAGTCGTGGATGACTCTGGGGTTGCGGCGCTCATCTCGCTTTATTGGCCGAGGGAGCCGGTGTTTGTCCGCAGACAGTTTTTCCAGGTCATGTGGCCAGCATGACTAAGCTGCTTCCGGCGAAACAGAGCAGCGCACGGAAACGCCATTTACCTTCCACAGGAGCGGTACCTATTTATCTACTTTCACTTTGACGTGCTTTCGAACTGCTCGGTGGGCAGGAGCAGGGACCGAGCAACGGAAGCTCACCCGTCACGGGGATTCAAACCGCCGACCTTCTGATCGGCAAGCCCTAGTCCTCTGTGGTTTAACCCACAGCACCACCCGCATCCCATTTTGGAAGCCATAGCAGGCTGCAAAAAAACTGAAAAGAAATATAACAACCTGAGCAGTGAAGTTAATCACACCTGAGAGGAACCTGCCTTCCTCTTACAGGAGGCAGCACTATAGCATGCTTCTACAGATCTGCTGGTACTCAATGAAAGCCTTCCTCCATTTTTCCTATACACATGGGCGTTCACACAGAGCTTTCAATTCCTTGTGTGCCCAGATACTAACAGCCTGTAAAGTAGGAATGGAAACCTGTAGTCTAGCAACATCTGGAGAGCTACAAGTCCCATCATGCCGACTATTAGCCCTGCTGGCTGGGGCTGATGGGAGTTGGAGTCCCATTAACACCTGGGGGCTGCAGATTCCAGATTCCCCACACCCGTTAAGAAGCTTCTACACTAATTTGTTTATAGGAATGAGCTTATCTATGAACATGGCACATTAGCATGTTCTCCTTAATCAGGTCTAGCTGGAATATTAAGGAAACTCTTGCAGAAACAGTAAAGAAGAGGCTGGCTCCTCTCTCCCCAAGACACCTTCCTGCCCAAAGATCCTCACCTGAATTTGCTGCCCCATGGAACAGGAGGGGCGCAACTCTCGGCCGGGCCCGCTGCGCATGCGAAAGGCCCCTTGTCTGTCCAGGGAATGTGGCCGCGCATTACGCAGCCGAGTCCGTTCGTGCCACGATTTTAGCTCTTCTGTCACGGCCGACTTGGAGAGGACTCGGGGGCCCATCGGGGAGCAGTCCTTCAGAGATGGGGTGCGCACACCCTGCTGTGGGAAACAACTGACCGGTGGAACCGCACAGGCACTGCCTCTTCCTTGTAGGCAAAATGGGCAGAGCTTACAGACAGGAAGGGTGGCCGGCTGTGGCTGAGCTCCCGCCCAGCCGGGAGGTGGTTGTCATATTCTACAGCAGAGAAGTAGCCCAGAGGTGAGAGCAGCTTCTGAGGACATTGGCAGTGATATTCGGGTCCATTCCCCTTGGAGGTCTGGTTCTGGAACAGCTGCAGGGGCTCCTCAATGGGGACCGAGGAGCTTGGCTTCAGGAAGGAGATGTCGGGGCTGCTGCTGCCGGCAGAGGTGGTATAGGAGATGCTGGAGACATCCGAATTGCTGTCTTCTGAGGCGGAGTGGTAGGTGGGCTTGGCGGCTGGGTTGGCCTTGGGCACAGAGAAGCAGTACTCGGGGACAGTGACAGTGTAGTAAGTTGGACGCCGCCTTGGGCAATGCGCTTCTTCCGCGGGACTCGAAGCCTTCCCGGATGAACACACCCTGAAGACCGGAAGGAGAGAGTTAAGACCATCTATCAGGAGCTCGCAATGGCCACCTTAACACCTTTGAAGCACTTCCCCCTAAGGATTATGGGAGGTGTAGTTCATTCAGGGCACTGAGAGTCGTTAGGAGGCCCCCTTCCCCTCACACAGCTACAGTTCTTAAGAGTTCCCTACAAGGAAGGATTGATTGTTAAGTCCAGGGCTTTTTTCATCCAGATCTCAGTGCTAGCACCTCTCAGGTGGGCGCCATTGCTATTATAAGAGAACAAGGGAGGAGTTTAGAAAAAACAGCACTGGTTAAACCACTCTAGGAATTGCCAGGAGAACTCCAAGAACAGAGTGCCAGATGTGGGGAGGAGAAAGGAGAAACGCTTACACTGCCACAGCAATCTCCTTAGAGCTACTTTGCATTACTATATGCTTCCTTTGTATAGTTTATTCTGCACACAACTGGAAAAGGAGGGTCGTGAAACAATGCAGGGCACTGAAGCTCCAACCCTTAACTGCTGGAGAATCCTGTTTGTCCCTCCTCTAGCTTCTAACATTTCCCCAAACATTGCTCATTTGCCTTCAAGCCTATTTTCAACGGCTAGGAGGACTAGAAAACTCCTTTTTTCAAAAACAAAAACAAAAACTGAGATTCCCCAAACGCTGAATTTAAATTTTGTATTTGTGAAGCACAACATACACATAGCCCTCACCCCAAGGTGACTGACATGTTCAAACTTCAAAGAGTGATTAGGGAACAACAGGGCAGGGCCACCTGCTTGAGTATGTGAATTGGCCCTAAGTCCATAGGGTACCTCATGAGTTGAGGTTGTCCTCTCCTTCCCAGGAACTCTGGTGTCTGTGGGGCACTGGACCAGCCTGTTTCCTTACTTCCAGCTTCCTGGGAGGAACAAAGTGGCATGGCGATGCCTCAGCAGTCATCTGAGGGTACGGCTGGGTGATGGTTGAGATAGCAGGCCTGGACTGCTGTAACAGAACACAATAAGAACTTCAAGTAAGAAACTGCCTGCAGTCCTGTCATCTTTCTTTATGTGCAAAGGGAGTGAGAGGCTCTGGTCAGGGGTCAAATCCCCCTCCCTTTCATCTTCCCTAAGAGTGAAAAACAGGAGTAAATAGAGAATGCAAGACTCAAGTGGGTCCACAAAGCCCGCTGTTCTGGCTTAGTTATTGGAGTACTAAGTTTCTAGGTCAGTGGTTCTCAAAGGACACTTTCCCCCACATGCATTGTGAAGCCTACATTGGCTGGGATTTACATGCAATTTCATTCATGTTATTAAATTAAGCAACTTTAAGGTGGATTTGTGGAAATAAAAAACGGAAAAACTGCACAATCATATAAAGCAGCAAAACAATACACTGCTTATTGTTCTTGAAATGAAGTAATGGACAGCCACTACAGTAGCTTCCACATTACATGCATGCAAACAACCATTAACAGAGACTGATCTCAAGACCACGGCAGGCATATCCAAAGAAGAGCAAGAAAAGAGAGAGAAGAAAGGTCTTGACCTTGGCACGCTGCTGGGCTCAGTGGATTTCTTTGGCTTTTCATAGGGCTTGTCCAGACTGGTCTCTTTCCATGGGCTGTTTTGGATGGGAGAGCACTCCACGTCAGTGGCTTGGTAGTGGGCTTGCCCTTCTAGTAACGCAGAACACAGAGGCTGCGCCGAAGAACCGGCGGGGGTTGGAGGCGAGCTGAAGCTGTGAGCATTGGCGGAAGATGGGCGCTCAGCACCTGAGATTCTTCAGAAAAGGAAAAGGAAAGAACTGCAGCATTCCAACACTAAAACCTGGGTGGTAGCATTATCTACCGAGTTACATTCAAGATGCTGGAACTGGTGTACAAATCCCCATGCATCTTGGGACCAGGGTACCTAAAATATCATCTCACCCCTTACATACCCACTTGATCGCTGCACTTTGCAGGTGAGGTCCTCCTGCAAATACCATATTGTAATGGGGTCGACCCTGTACAATACAGGATTCGGGCCTTTAGTGTGCTGGAATCTGCCCCTTGGAATTCCCTCTGTTGTGTTTTCAGCACCCGCTGAAGACTTTCCAGTTCCAACAAGCCATTTAAATGGAGGACTTCGTCCCAAACTGCATCTGTACTGGAACTATTTTTAACAGTTTTCATATTTGGAATTGTTTTGTGTATGGAACTGTTTTTAACAGTTTTACACTTTTCTTGTTTTATAGTTGTGACTATTTTGCTTGTTTCAAAACTGTTTATTTTATTGCTGTAGTCTACCCTGACACCTTATAGTAAAGGGCAAGTAAAATATCTAATAATAGGATTTTTTAAAAAAGCATGAATAACCACTGGTTTAGGCTACATCGTTCAAAATATACCAAATCACTTATCACAGATTCTTATCATCTCTAGATTAAACCAAAACAGGATGTTGAATTTAGCAGATATCCATAGTCATAAAAGACCCACTTATCCTTCACCTTTGTACTTGAATCTTTGAAAATTAGATGAGATCCATTCACTTACTCTCTTCTCTGCCTTGCAAGTCCAGCTGGCTGCTGTGGCCTAATTCTTAGTCATGTGGTATGAATCAAGGCCAAACCTCGACAAGATGTCAGAGAGCAGTGATCAGATACAGTTTGTCTCTTCAAAGGCTTAACTACCACTTTACGCTAGGTGAAGGAAAGGCACAAGCACACGGTAATGACAGTGCAGAGATCACAGTTATCTAGTTTACCTTCTTCTACTGCAACAGCATCCAACAAGAAGTTCTCATCAGAGGCACTGAACCCTGGGGAAGACACAAGAATTGGCACGGACAAGGAGGAACAATAATCAGATTTTCAAGCAGTTATTAGAACCCTCTGATGCTCCCTAGAAATATGTGCTCATAAATCCCACTGAGCTTCTAGAAAGGAGAAATAAAAGCTCCCACACACACACACTTCTTAGTTCTGAGCTAATTCCCAGAGACTCAAACCACATCATTCAAAGCCCTGCATTCACACACACTTAAGCTCCTCAAAGAGATATTCCCTGATGCAGTGAATTAATAGTAATTTGGGGGGGGGGGTTAGAGTCAAATTTTGGGAATCTTCTTCCCACACAGGCAAAACACTTAACTATGAATTCTTTCACTCTTCAAATGCAGTATGGGTGCTATAAACTGGCCATAATCCAACGCAGAGTTAAGTGCCCTCAAGCTGATTGATTTTCGGAGGCCCTAAGCATGCTTAACTCTGTGTTGAAATGCAGCTGCCAGCCACTGAGTTACTTTTACTGCCTGCCCCAGGCGATTCTATGGCCGAAGGGAGGGTCAGATGGCCTCATTCAGAAGCTGAGACCTCTTGCCCAATCTGCCTAGATATCTCGTCCATCAGCAGGGCAGCTGTGGGATTCCTCAGGCAAGCGGCAGAGGAGGGAAGCAGCAATTTCTCACATGCAAACATGCATCTCCCTGCAGTATTGCGCAAAAACCACTGGACAGAGAATATAAGCAACCACCCACCCCGCACCACTGGACCTATTATCAATACAGATGCTTCCTTAATGGAATACCAGAGCAAGAACCATCAGAATGTAAGACGAGTCTGCTGGATTGGGCCAGTGGCCAACGGCCCACCTTGCCCAGCATCCTGTTCTCACGGTGACCAACCAGACACACGAGGGAAGCCTGCAAGCTAGAGCATGAGCAGCCTGCCCACCTGTGGGTCCCAGGAACTGGTATTCAGAGTCATGGTGCCTCTGACAGTAGAGGCAGAAAATAGCAACCATGGCTAGATAGCCTTGCCCTCCACAAATTTGTCCAATCCTCTAACAAAGCCATCCAAGCTGGGGGCCATTACTGTCTCCTGTTGGAGCAAATTCCATAGTTTAACGATGCACTGTGTAAAGTGCAGCGCATAGCCCTTCACCTTCCAATATTCAGCTTCATTGAGTGCCTGCAGTTTCTAGTGTTATGAGAGAGGATCTATAGGTCGGTTGGGGGGGGGGTGGAGCGAAACTTCCCCACGTCCCTATAAAAACCAAGAGATTTGGATCCAGAGCTGTCTAACTTTCTACGCCTTTCTAAGGGTTAATCTGGCACTGCAGGTCTTTGCGTCATTCGCTGCAGGTTTCTACATGCTTCCTCCTCCAGCTGGCTCTCCCTGTTCTTTACTGAGCTCACTTTGGCAACCGCTGACAGAAAGCTGCAGTTTGCGTAGATTACAGGGGCAGGAAGAAGCCATAAAAGGTCAGTTTCCTCCCTTGGACTGGGATGAATTCCAACTAAACCACGCCTGTCAGAAGCCTGTCTGACCTACTTCTGATTTCTAGGGACAGATATGTAATCCCAGACTCTGTCTTCATTTCCTGACAACTCAAGGTTTCGTTGTTGTTTTTTAACTAATAAACCCTCTTCCTTATACTTACTCATTTTAATTTATCACCATTCAATTTTGTCCTGCTGTACAGTGGCCACAAAGAATTTTTTTTACTATACTTCCCTTTGTATATTTTTATTGTCCTTATCACCACACGCAAAGGACCCATTTCTCAGACCTGCCTCTCTAGGCCCTTGCATTGATCTCAAGGCCACTGTAGGATGCTGAGTTCCAGCTCACCTTGTAAGGCTGGCGCACTGGCCCTCAGCTGTGATGAATGCTTGGCTGCCTGGCGGCACTCTGTGACAGACTGCTCCAGGTCCTTCAGCTTCTTTTCCTCCTTCAGCACAGCACTTTTGCGGCGCTTCCGAACCTGCTTGGTGAGATTCTCTTCCCGGGACAGACATCGCGCTGCTTCAGCAATTTGTAGCTGCAGAGCTAGGTCTCTCTCCAACATGCTCAGAGGATCCTGCGGAGGAGAACAGACATGGATTCCAAACTATGAAACTCTTTGGAAAGGATGAAGCGACCCAGCGTTTCAAAAGAGGGCACACGAGGACTAAAGTGGCAGAATCCAAAATCATACCAATGGGGAAGGGCTTTGCAGCTCAGTGGAAGAGCATGCAAGAGATCCTAGGTTCAATTTCAATTCCCAGCATCTTCAGCCAGGGCTGGGAAAGTCTGCTGCCTGCCAGTTTGTAATAGACCAGGGTTTCCCAAACTTGGGTCTCCAGCTGTTTTTGGACTACAACTCCCATCATCCCTAGCTAGCAGGACCAGTAGTAAGGGATAATGGGAATTGTAGTCCAAAAAACAGCTAGAGACCCAATTTTGTGAAACACGGGTGTAGACAATACTGAACTAGATGGACCAATGGTCCGATTGGGCATTAGGCAGCTTCTTGTATTTCTAGGGCACTCTTGACAGCTGGGTGCTTCCAAGACATTACTACCATCACCTCATCCTCTGCTACAACTCATAAATCATAGGCTCCTTCCTTACGTCCTTTGGTAGATCAAATCAGATATTGAGTATGACTTTCATGCATCTCCCAGTTACATTCCATGTGCATTCTAGAGTGGTTGGATGAAAAGATAGCAGGGTTCTTGCACTTTTAATAGCTACACAGAAGTGGGAACCTCAGTAAATGTAAATGACACCAGCTGCAATTCAACTATTAAAAGCACATGAGCCCAACTGTCTTCTTTTGCAACTGAGCACCCCAGTGCACTCAACTAGTATAGAAAGGCATCACAGGCTGAGCTAAATCTTCCTGTCTCACTCACAGTCAGGATGATTAAATAACAATAGACCAGTGATTTCCCACTCCTTCAATGCCTGCTTATGAGCAGAATGGAGATTCTAATCCAGTTTAGGGATTTGCGAATCCTGGTAATTATTCTGGATTTAAGAAATCCGCAGGGGTGTGTTCTTCTGTATGAGCCATAGGACTGATGTCCTGGGCCCAGTTCCCAGCTGTCTGCCCTGCCCAGGCTTCTGAAGGAGGAAAACTACCCACAGACTAAGTGGAAATGTTCTATGTTTCTGGGGCAAGAGCTTCCTAATGGCTGGGGAAAGGGAGCAAAAAGGCAGGTCAGTAGGCGACATTCGGCAAGATGAAGGCGAAATGAAAAGCTTTCCAAAGTTACGCTAAGTGTGTGTGAGAGAGAGAAGCTACAGTAAGCAAAAACACTTGTACAAAAAAACCCCACACACAATTCCACTCAGAGCCCACACCCTGTGCCACCCACTATGGGCACACAGCAAAATAAAATAAGCAGCACCACACCTAGGCTGCCTCCTACTAAGATTATTATTAAAACAAACGACAGGGGAGAGAAAGAGAGAGTGAGGCGGCATAGCTGAAGAGTCAACTGATCCCACACCTTTGATGGAAATGAGGCCTAACTCCCTCTGTGTGTTTGGAGCCTGAAGCATCTCCTTTGGGAGTTTCTAACAGGATGCTGAACCAAACAACCTCATCATTCCCAAAAGTCCTCTTTTAGCTGACAATCTGCTTCCTGACTCTTTTACTGTGCAAACTGAAATTGTGTGGCTTTTTGTTATCTCTGGCTGTAAAGACTCTCAGAAGACACCAGTTTGATTCTCAGTGAGGTGGTTTGCTGGCGACTGCCAGTATAGAGGGAAAGTTGCTTTTGAATTACAGCTTCATCTGCCAGGGGAAAAAAATGGTCTAGTGACTCTAGTATCAGCAGCAAAACATTTTTCTTCCCATCTCATTCTGGAAACTTCTGTGCTCACAGCAAGGGTTGCCATGAGAGCTGATAGTAACTCCCACCACAAGCAGATTTCCAAGCAGTGCCCTGGATAATTGGAAATGTTGTTTCTGCCCATATTCCCTAAACTCAGGAGGAGAAGCACCTCAGCAAGATTCCTTACCACTCCTCTGGAGAGAAAGGCCTTCTCATCCAATCTGAAAGCAGCACCAATTCGACGTCGGACCTTTGGGGCCACTTCTCCTGGTTTCAGAGGATACTCTGAAGGAAGCAATCCTGTCAGTTCCTATCAAGAAAACAGCAAAGGGAAGGTTCAGTTCCTAGAACTGTGTACTTTCTGTCACACCCTGGGTCTTCAGAGCAGCTTACAAAATACTTGTCTATCAATCTCTCTCTCTCAATAGGATCTCATGCAATTATTTTTTTAGCTTGGCAGTTTCTTCTATTTCCTCAGTGTCCCATGACATCTAGTTAACCTCAGGCACAGAAGACAGCCATAGATAGATGCCACACAAAATAACCAGGTCTGAGTTCATTCCAAACCAAAGCTTTTTTTTTAAGTGCAGCCAGACCCAAAATAGACAGTTACTGGGTGGAGGGAGGTGGGCAGTTCAAAAATTCAAATCATGCAAAAGTTGTATTATGTTAGGTGATGAAAAAAGTGACTGATAAAAATGTGAAAAGTAATTTAAGTAGTCCAGACTCCCACAGACCAGATCCTGTTCAACCATACCCATTTCTCTTCCCTTTGCCAAATACATGCCCCACACTCCACTGCTAGTTGGGAGTTCAAGATGCCTCTTGTGTGAAGTTTGACTATAACACTCTTCTGCATTAGTGCTGCCAGATTCCCAGTTCTGGGGATTTTCTCCTACTCTTTGTAGGCTTTCAAATGTCATGAAATGTGTCTCTAAGCAAGAAAGTATGTATGCATACACACACACACACACACACACACACACACACACGGAAGATGCACAGGTGTGTTGTAGCAGTGTGTGCTTTGTGCTCCAATTACAATGGCAAACCACTGGGCAGCTCTAAATTTCCCTTTAAAAAACATTTCCCCTAAACTTATTTACAAATCCACTTATTTCCAGTCCGCCCCCCCCCCCCGAAAACTAATGACAAGGCATGTGAAGAGGTAGCGTTAGATCAGAAATAGAGTGGGGGAAGTAATAGAAAGTTCCCGAAAAGATTTCCTAAAACATTCAAGAGAGCAAGGAACTTCATTGGGTACAGTTCTGGTGTCCTGCAAAACCAACCAACCAACCAAAAACCCATTTGTTTTGTACTCTTTTAACTGAGGGTAATAGCAATAGGCTAGAAAGGGTAGTTTATTGTTTTAATTATTTTCTCTTTGACGCATTAAAATACCACAACCAATAGTGGTTGGTTAGATAGGTTGGCTCTCATCCAGGGGGCCCAGAAAATTTTCTCTGGGAGAAACTTCCACGTTCAATTTTTAACTATTTGCGGTATCTCAGGTCAGGAGGGAAAAGTTACCTCAACAGATTCACTTGCAACATATGACTAGGCTCGCTTAATTAAGCTTGTTAATTATGGGTTGTTTTAGAAGTTAACGTCTTGAATAATGCAGGAGCAACTCTCCAAAGGGGCAAGTGTTCTTGATACAGTCTTTGCCCTTTCTTCGCCCCCAGATATCTTCATGGCCCCTCCCTCATGTCTGAGTGTCTTTGATCTCTGATGAAAGCCTCTCCAGTTTCTGTGAGCGTCCGAGTCCAAAGAACTACAGCCCTTAAAGATGGGCCCTCTTTACTTTAGCAGGAGACCTCGTGCAGCCCAAAGGGTGTGTGGCAACCCTGCAGACTTCCTGGCCCCTTACCGCTTCGCGCAAGCACAGCCTTCGCAGCTCCTGCACACAGGCCTCTAGTCGCTCCTCCAGCGCCTTCTGCTGCTTCCTCATAGCTTGCGTCAGATCCTTCATTGGAGACATGGGGCTGTCTAGTCCTGGAAGGGTTGAGACAGACACAGACTGATGACCTGTCAGGTGCTATGGGTGGGAAGGGAAGCAGCAATATTTAATGACCCATACAGAGATGCCCTTGGGCAACTTTCTGGAGCCAGCTGCAGGTCTTGCAAATGCATCTTAAAGACCGGTGTCATTAGCAGTTATCATAAAAATGGCAAGGGACATCAAAGGAGGAGGCTGTCCTGACAGCTCATCAGGTGGGGTATGGAATGTGTACAACAGTCAGGACTGATTAGCTCTTACTTCCAAGCTGCAGGCACCTCAAGGTCATCGCAGATCAGATAAGGGGGAGACTCCATGGTGATATTCCTGATCATTAAGTTTATTACAGAACTAAGCAAACAGATTTGCTGCTCTGCTCACAGACCGGAACAAAAAAAGAGTCTTTGATATTTGTAAGCCTTAAGACAGCAGTTCCAGAAGATTTTAGCTCATGCTGCTTCTTCCACAGATCAGAGGCACTCAGCCAGCTTGTTGACTCCTCACAAGCCACTTAAAGGTCAGATCTCAACCCACACTAGCTCATTCAAACAGGACAATAGGAGACCATTCCCTCATAAGTGTATGGGTGGGTGCAGGGTTGTGTGACACTTTCTGAGTGGTGAGGGTAGAAGAAATGTCTCACTAACTTGCTAAATTGGGAGCAGTTCCTATTCAGATGTGCCCTGAGATATCTAAATAAGCACTTGGGGTTGCAAAAGGAATCAGGCTAGGAAGTGGATGCTGAACTCGCTTATTATTTTGTTTGTCTAGATCCCCGCTGCAGCTCTTGCTTACGAGCTGCCACATACTGTTATAAACTATAGATCCCAAAGTAGTCCTGTTCACTGGCATGAGCCCACCCTATGAAAAAAGATTACCATTCCTTGTCTGTACACACAGATAGTTCAAAACCATTAAGAGATGCATCATATGCCATAGCCTACATGAGAGAGAATCTTGTTGTATATACAACATCGCATCTTAAGTGTGGCCTGATTATTTACTTCTACCACAAGTATGTTGTTCAGCACTTTTACGCTAATTGTTCATGGAAGCTGTTTCTAAAGTTTATATATAACTAAGTAAGTACAATGATCAGGTATTACTCATGCAGAAAGTATGCCACATACCGGGCAGCCGTAGGATTTTAGTGAAATAGTCTCCTACGGAGTCATCGGTAGGGATTACGTCCACTTTGCAACACCCCAGATGGTATTCAACTACTCAGAGTAATTCCAATGAAATCAATGAGCATGACTAAGTAAGATCCATTAATTTAAATGGGTCTACCCTGAGTAAGTTGAACACTACCCTCTGCCTGTATTTCAATGCTACTAAGGTTTCTTAAAAGATATCTTTTACGATGAGGAACCAGTTATATCGCAAGATAGAACCATAGAATTGTAGAGTTGGAAAGGGACCACAAGGATCATCCAGTCCAACCCCCTGCAATGGAGGAACCTTTTACCCAATGTGGGGCTCGAACCCACAACCCTGAGATTAAAAGTCTCATGCTCTACCAGCTGAGAAGCGCAATACTTTAAACTGGTTGGGGGAGGGGGAAACTGTGGCCTTTCGGATATTGCTGGACTACAGCTCTCATAATTCCTTAACACTGGCCATGTTGGCTGTACTTAATGGGAGTCCAACAACATTTGATGTGTCACAGGTTCACAACTCCTGCTTTTAAAGCACTAGGATTCCACCATATAACACCAGTCCCAAAAATCCAAGACCACCCTTGATAGTCCTTGCTCCTGGCTCCATGAGTCCACGCAAGATCACTCTTTTCTGGAATCCTGGGCACCCCCAGCTGAAAACACTGGGCTACATCATAGCCCGGCTAGGAGGAAGCCGGACTGAAATAAAATCAACAAGGAGCCAGCCATGACTAATGAGTCAGAGGGTTCTTTTCACAGCTGTGCTTTTATCTCCGTGCAGCTGTGGTGATACCTTGTAGTCTAATCTTCTAGGGTAAGTTTACAGGCTTGGGGCAGAAAGAAGACCCCCACCCACCCCAAACAGTGCAGTCATTCTTGCTTAAACCTGTTAACACAGGAACAAACTCAGGAGACGATGATGCTGGCACTACATGGTAATGAGCAGGAATTTCCCCATCCGTCACTCACCTGACTGTACTATGATCCCACTGTCTGTGTCACTGGTCTCATCCTTACTCTTCATGGCCGAGCTCTACGGAGGGAGGCAGTAGGATCACACCTGGAAAGTGCCGTGATGTCTCCTGCTAACACAATAGGGCAAAGACTGAGGTGTGCCACACACACACATTATTTATATAATTATGCTACATCTTCACTCCAGTTCACATACGACCCCCCTATAGAGCTTCCACAAGGTCAGAGCCTCTGTGTTGCTAAAGGACCTACCAGTTCCAAAGTTCAGGGCCGGCTCTACGCTTAGGAATAGTGGGGCAACTGCCTCAAGCAGCTGAACTTGGCCGTCATGAAAGGGCAGCAAATTATTATTATTTGACCTTTGTATTTTGACTGCCAGAAAGGGGGGAGGGAAGCACTTATGGCTGTTCCCCTCACCCCACAATCTTTGAATACTGTGCACCACGACTGGGGGAGGGGCTTTCATTGCTACGCCTTGGGGAACAAAATGCCTTGTCCCAGTGCTGCAGAAATTCCTGTAATGATTTCCTTGGTTCCGACTACTACAAAGAGGAAATTCAGGTCCTGGCAGAAGGGAGCAGGCAAGTGCCAATAACAAGGCTGAGAGGAGGCAAGATGTGGGCTCTCTATCAATTACTGCAGAAGTGATACATGAAATAGTCGCCTAGAAGCATCTGACCATGTGGAGCCTCACTTTAGGGCTCCTGTGTAAACTGGGCCTTTGGCAAACCCAAACCCAGCAATCCATGCTGGTTATCTATCAATCTATTCAGCAAAGATAAAATTTAAAAGCTGGTCTGGGCCACCACAGGCTAGTTGTGGTGCAATCCAATGCACTGTGTGCACATTGGCCCACACAGCAGGGTAACAGCAGATGTCTTGACACTGATGGGCACCCAAACAAAGGCAGGGAAAGCTCCTGTTTCTGTAACATTTATCCAATGCATACAAAGTTAGACATTCATATTATAACCCAATTCAAGTGTAGCAGCACACAGAGCATGAACTGTAACAGACACTCGATAACAATTTAGAATTGATATAGCGTTTTCCTAGTTTTCAAAGCACTTCACTTACATTTTTTGTTTTCTTGCACATCACACAGCAACCCTATGAAGTAGGTCAGTGCTATTATTCTGTATGGCAGGTGGGAGGGAGGCGAAGGGCTTGGCCTGAGAGAAAGAGACTTGCCTAAGGCTGCAGAGTGAATTCATGGCAGAGTGAGAAGCAAACTGGGGACATCCTGGTTTGTAGCTTGGCCCCTAGGCGCCACCAGCTCTTTATATCTACACCGGAAAGCAGATTTTCTGGTTTAGGGAAAGTTGCGGGGAGGCAAGTACAGGTTTATTCTTTGGCCTCAGGTCCATGCCTTACCACCACTACATAGTCCTTGAAGCAAATATTCATGCTGTGTTCTGTCACAGTTAACTGCAATTTATGAGGGCTTCCAGAAGGAAACCTGATTGGCAATTCTCAGCTCCCCATGTGCTTGACTAGTTCACCTGCTACTCTTCTCTTTCCTGCTAGGCTGGGAGGGAAAAAGTCCTGGGGAGCCTCCTCTTAATCGTGGCAGGGTGTGCTAAGCAAACAGCTCCTCAGCTCTGGCAATGAATGAAAGGAGCTTCCCCATGCCAAGAATACTCCTCCATCCTCCAACCCAAGCTCCAGTAACAGAAGACCTGTTCAAGGTCCCATTGAAGACGTTGGGACATGTCATTCAGCAGGGATAGTCTCTCACTTTCTCTACAGCTGGGGGTGGCTCCAAGCCTACCTCCTGCAGCAAACGCTTGGTATTTACACACCACTCCCCTGCCCCTACCTGGGTGAGTCAATTTGAGAGTCACACTGAGTTTCTGTCTGGAGCTTATCCTGGCACTACCAGTCTCCTGGTAAACAAAGCGCAAAAGGGGCTGGCCTGGGCGGACAAGGTTCATAGCACTGAGCAGAGATCTGCTATAGGGCAACACTGCTTTAGACCTTTGTAGATTATTCCTCACTCCAATCAGGAGATTGTGTGGATGCAAATTTGTTCCTCTGCCGGCCATGGTAAAAAGGTAAAGGGACCCCTGACCGTTAGGTCCAGTCGCGGACGACTCTGGGGTTGCGGCACTCATCTTGATCTATAGGCTGAGGGAGTGGGCGTTTGTCCGCAGACAGCTTCCAGGTCATGTGGCCAGCATGACTAAGCTGCTTCTGGTGAACCAGAGCAGCGCATGGAAACACCGTTTACCTTCCTGCCAGAATGGTACCTATTCATCTACTTGCACTTTGACGTGCTTTCGAACTGCTAGGTGGGCAGGAGCAGGGAACGAGCAATGGGAGCTCACCCCATTGTGGGGATTCGAAGCGCCGACTTTCTGATCGGCAAGCCCTAGGCTCTGTGGTTTAGACCACAGCACCACCCACGTCCGTCTGCCATGGTACTCCCATCCATAAAACTGAATTAAGCAGCACAGTTGCAATGGCAGAATGTACTCCCCTCAGAACTACAAAATGCCACAACTGTGCAGCTGATCCCAATGCAGCTACGGGAAAGTGGCCAGAAGCAAAAGAGAACAGGGCTGCTGCACTTTCAGTAATTATGTCAAGGAGGAGAGTCCATCAGAAGGTTGTTGTGGACATCCTCTACCTGCAGAAATTCCCTCTTCTACCAAAGCTGCCTAGGGAGGCATGCTGAATGTCAGGTTCTGTCAGAAACCCTGTGGATCAGGGTTCCTGTTACTGGGGTTGCTTACAACTGACAAAGGAGGCAGTAGGGGACAGAGGTTTTGTGGGTGCCAGGGAAAGTCCTAAAGGGCACAATTGTGCCCGCTGGCACCTTACCGGGGATCCCTGTTAAGAGTGAAAATGCCTGCATAAGCTTCCCATGAACACTAATAAAGTACAGTATTGTTCATTTCAGAGCTGTCTATTCACAGCACTCGCAATTCAACAAGGTTGGGTTTTCACTTTGACTTTCATAGTAAAACCTATTTTATTTCAAAGATCCACAGTAAGAGTGGTGCCAAGATGGTCACGCTTTTTAGTCTAGCTTTAAAAAGGGGGGGGGGGAGAGAAACAATGCTACATATCTGTTTTCAAAATGAAATATTGTCTAAAATATGCATGCTCACATAGCGTTTGTCAAGGCTCACATGTGCTAAATCTCCACATCTGATCAATGCGGATAAAAAATGGGCAGACATGGGAAATTGCAGGGCCAGGTCAGATGAACAGCAGACAAGGAACACATCTTTGCTGCCTCCATCCATTTTGCAGATATCACTTACTGCACTTTGCATTTAGTGATGAGATGAGTACATGAGCATGTATTAAGAGCCCTGCTGGATCAGACCATCTAGTCCAGGATCCTGTTCTCACATGGGCCAAACAGGTATCAAACCAGCAGGACTTGATCCTGCCCTGTGGAACATATGCCAACACTCCTTTGCCATGACTCTGATTAAGCTTCAAAGTGTTCCTTCGCCAAGGTGTGTAGTTTATACACCCACAATTTCACACATTCAGACAGATATCACCATGAAACAAAGCGGAAGTTAGTTAACGCGAACAAGCAGAAAGACAAGAGCCACCAAGGAGGGGGTGGCTGAAGCAGTACCATGAACTGTGCCTGTTTCCTATTTGCAACATTTCACTGATGATGAAGCCTACCTATGTTCTATGGTTATAGGCATGACTGGAGAGTGACACTCCAAAGAAACAAAAAGGACAGCCATTCCATACTCTACAATAACTAAGGGATCAAGTGGCATGAATAAAGAGAAATATCGAAGCCAAAATCCAGAGTGGGGAACTGGATCCGGCTGTTAGGTTAGACCAGGGGTCTGCCAACTTTTTCAGCAGGTCTACTGTCCCTCATACCTTGTGGGGGGGCGAACTATTGGGGGGGAATGAACGAATTCCTGTGCCCCACAAATAACCCAGAGATGCATTTTAAATAAAAGGACACATTCTACTCATGTAAAACCACACTGATTCCTGGACCGTCCGTGGGCTGGATTGAGAAGGCGATTGGGCCAGATTCGGCCCCCGGGCCTTAGTTTGCCTATCCATGGATTAGACCCTTATATCCCGATGACATCACAATGACACCAGGTGACTTGTTTTAGCCCACGTGGTTTTTAATCAAACTGCACAGGCAAAGGCACAGAGCTTTGCAAGCCCCAATGAAAGGGATGATAATCCAAACTTGAAGAGCCCTGTGGGAAGCCCCAAAGATCAGCATAAAATCCCGAAAGCAATTCTACTTGAAGAAAGAGATGCAACCTTTGCATACGGAAACTTTTGCAGTCCACTGAAAATAAAAAAACTTAACACAGCGTAATAAACTGACGTGGCTTCTACAGTGTAGGAATAACATCCAACCAAGCAATAAAGCCACAACCCCTGAATCCAAATCTGCTCTGTAGGGTGAACTGGGCAATTTTTCAGTCAACAAAGTTTTCAAGTCAAGGGGCTTCTGAAGGAAACATTCATTCAAGTCAGTTTCCATTCTCTCCTATTCATGTACAGTATCTGAATGCAAAGACTGACATGATCACCCGTTTACATGCTAAGGCTACATACTTTTATCTGGTCCTTCCTGCCTCCAGTCCCATCCTAATGACATGTCCAAGCATGTTAAAACACTACCAAAACTGAAGAGACCCATTCTGATGCAAGACATTATGTTACCAGGAATCCATGCAGCCCTTAAGTAGGTTATTCCCAGTTTGATTGCAAAAATAAGCAGAGATGCTAGGCAGCTAAGCAAGTTTAGTTCCAACAATTCACACACACTCCTCCTCAGCTGCCCAATTCACACACAATTCACACACACCGCTCAGCTGCCCAATTCCTATCCAAATATTCCAAGTCTACGCCCTCTCTTTTGTTCTGCCCGCACTGGGCTATTACCCTGCTGACTTGGCCTCTTTAAAGCTGCACAAACAGCTCTAAATGCCTGGGAAAGACTAGAAGAGGGTTGTGCAAGATATAAGGCAAGGTCCTTTAGGCAACCTATGGACTCGTTAGAATCCCAAGACTTCCCTGTTTTCATTTTAAAAAACACCACCACATTTCTAACACTCATGGTTGTAGAGAAAAGTGTGGATATGTGATGGCAAACAACATTTCCAGTGTGGTCCTCTGTGCCAAATAAGCTTATCTCGCCCGTGGATTACACTCACGCTGCCTGTTTGCTAGCCAAGAGGAAGTTTGATGCAGGCAGCCGCTGAGTAGATGCATAAACCTTTCTACCAGAGAACAACTAGTTTCCCTGGGCACAGAGCCCAGTTTTTATTTAACTCCTGAGCATGTACGTAATATCAAATATACAAAGTTGGGAAGCAGACTGTGGAATTCCAGGCTCTTTGTAAAAGAGCAAGACAGGAATAGAAAATATTGTAAAAGTTGTCTTGGTGGTCTGTTCTCGCCCAGGCTACCCTCTTCCCGAGTTCCGCTCTAACTAGCAGGGACCACTGGCAAACTCCAAGCATTTCCCAGCAAAATCTGGAAGGCACTTGTGCGCTGGGGGCGGCAGTGTGGAGGCACCCCCCCTGGGGGCGGGGCGTCACAGCACATGCGTCGTGATGCCACGGCACATGCGTCGTGACACCACGACACATCGGATGCACTGCGCATGCCCAGAATTTTCGGGCATGCGTAGTGGATCTGGCGGGTCGGGCAGCCCCACGACCCGCCGCTCGCTCGCCGGCTCGCCGCAGGAGCAGCAGTGCCAGCCGCATGCATCCAGGCCGGCGCTGCTGCTCCTGCGGCAAGCCGGCGAGCAAGTGGCGGGTCGTGGGGCTGCTCTGTCCAGATGGGGTGCCGGGCGGCGGGGAGGGGCTGGGGAGTGTCACCCCCCTCACCTGGAACCCGGGGCGCAGCGCCACCTACGCCCTGCCCTTCCTACGCCACTGCCTCTGAAAACTTTAGCACCCAAAGGTGTGTCTGCATGCTCCTGTAGAGAAACTGCACTCATGCCATAAACCTTGGCGTCTTGAGTTTATGGTGAACCAAAACAAGATGTTTTATAATTGGGTGCTCAAACCTCCGCCATGTTGCAATGGAATCACATGACTCCCCCTCCTCAAGGAAGGGAAATCTCGGGGTAGGAAGTCAACTAGACGGAGGGAATGCCAACTCATTATATTCAAATGCATCCATTAGAGCCCCACCACCACCATTATCATTAAAGAAAAGCACTTCAGAGGAATATTGGGAGGAGGCATGCCAAAACATCTTCCTGCCTGTCGTTTCACTGCTGCAAATAGCTGGGAAAGTGCCTTTTCAAAAAGGAAGAAAAAGGAGAGGAATCTAGCACCAGGACTCACTTGTACGTAACATGCAGTCAACATCTAAGTGTCTGCCCCTCTTCGCATGCATTGTGGTGTGGGAGTCACTTTCCTTTGGCTTGATGTCCCACGCTGATGCACATGGGTGTCGGCACCAGAAGAACCATTTGGGTGAGGCTAATTGCAGGTGACTTCCCCACCTAATTGGTGGCCTGCACACAACCAGCTCAGCACATGAATCAATTTCATGTGGAGTTGCAGTAACCAATATGCAGCTAATGGTTATGGGAATCAACCTCTGTACCCTTCTATGTCTGCAGAATCCCCACTGGAAGATTAGAAATGCTGGACGTGCCTACTCAGAGGAAGCACATTCATCATCACAGCCAAAATTCCAAAGGGCTGGTGGTGTCCCACCTGCAGCCCTGCAAAGAAAATTAATTATCTCCGAAGACTTTCTTGCCCAACTACTCAGCATGACAAAACTCCCTCCGGGATATGTTTGTAGCCAAGACAGCTTTGACCTACTGACACATACTCAGGGGCTTTCCAGACAACAGCAAATGAATAAAGTTTGGTTTGCTTGTTTAAAGAAAGGGGGTTATCAGTTGGACTCAGTGCTGCAATGTCCTGCCTAAGGGTTTGAGAGAAATTACGTTTGGTTCACATTTTAATTCGAAACTCCCTGTTTCACACTTCCTAAAACAATATGCAAACTGAAACGCAGTTATCTTTAGAAATTTGGGTTTCTCCAGATTTTGCGAAGCAGCTGTCCAGCCAGAGAATGTGTACAAAAATGGGTACATCAGGGAACAGTGTGCATGAAATGCATATATTAGTGAAAACTACATACAAAATGCATTATGTTAGGGATAATTGCTTCCCCCCAAAAATGTGTTTAGCAGGGGAGATTTGCACTAAAACACGGATGAACGTTTATGAGGACTTGAGGGATTTGAAGGGAAAAGCACAGAATAATGAGAAACTCTGGGAAACGGACATTGGCAGATCCATCCATCCTTAGTCCTACTCCCTACTCTCCATGCTCAAATTTCAGGGTGGCCATTGGGGATGCTGATGAGCCTCAGGCCTGAAGGCCAAATAGCTATCATTTTTAGAAGTGGCAGTGAAACTGTGATTTAGCTAAAATGCGGGCAGGTATGGTTTTACCGAAAAACCCCTACCTTTTCCCCTATACTTAGAGCACTGCTTTTGGTTTTGAACACAAGGCGTTCCAGGACTGAAGAAAAGAAGCGCACAGCCTGGAACAGGGGGAAAAAGACTGGTGGTGGTAAGATTAACAAACTGGTAGGACACTGATGTGATGAAGGGGTACATGAACTCTCTTGTGCTGGAATAATACCGCAAGGACACATTCTACTCCAGAGAAATACCGGTAAGTGCAGCAGCAGCAGCAGCAAAACACACCAAACATATATTAAAAAATAAACCAGTTTATAGAATTGTGCAAGATTGGGAAGGGAAATGTGGCAGTGTTACTGGGACATAATCTCAGAGTTGTGGTTCAGTGGCATAGCACACACTTGACATGTAAAAGGTTCCAAATTCCGTACCAGCATCTCAAGATAGGACTGGGAGAGACCCCTGGAGAGCTGCTGCCAGTCACTGTAGACAGTAATGAGCTAAACACACCAGTAGTTGGGCTCAGGAAGCCTCCCATGTCCCTACGACAAAAGCTGCTTGCCACCAGCAATGGCAAAAACACTATCCAATACATAGTAAACCTATGACCCTCCTTGTTGGACTTCAGCTCCCATCATTCCTGACCATTGGCCATACTAGCCTGGGGATGGTGGGAGTCCAATGACAACACCTGGAGGGCCACAGTTTCTCTATCCATCTCTGCAATAGGGACAAAACAGTATCATAGTCCAGATGGAGCTGAAAGCTACAAATAGATGGGCGAGCTATGACAGGTGTGTTACAATTCCACATCACTGCAATTCGTGTGCTCAGAAAACACAATATCCCTGGCCAGAACAGACCCCCCCCCTACTTCAGGAAATACATGTCAGACATTTACCACCATAATACGGACAACTGTGTGTTCATCATGCAATAAACCAATAATCCAGAAAAGTCCTCCAGGTGCCCAATCCCAGACTGTGAGTCAAGGCCCTCCTCCGGCCCCCACCATAGTCACGGAGATGTTTAAACAACCCCCTGGGCAGTTTTAAAAGTAACTCATGCTGAGTGAGCTCCTTTTCGTTTGTCTTCCACACACCAAGGCAGAAACAGGGCTGCCAACTGGCTGAATTATTATTTTTAATTAACTGTGCAGTTTTAATTGATTAATTGAACAATTAAGAGATTAAAATCTCAATACTAAGCAATAATTATCACCACCTTTCCCCCAAGGAGCCTCCCAGATACCCAACACCCTGAAAAGCTTGGCTGTCTATTTTGCCTCCACTGAAGAAAGGGTTCCACATATCCAGGTTGGGAGCTCCCACAATCCAATACCTTCCCATTATACCTCGTTAGGTATATTCTCCCTGTTTGTATCAGCTGCCAACGTGCGGCTAAAATATACTCAGCACTGAAGCGTATCTTCAAAATGCATCTGTTTGACTGGAAGAATACCACAGACTTCATAAAACCAGAAAATGATTGCACCAAAAATGGATTCTGTGGCGTTGCAGCTGCGAAACCACCAAACCCCAATTGCTAGCCCAGAGTTGGCACAATATATTTTGCTGCCTGAGGTGAAGCAGCAAGGGGCACCCATCCCACCTCAAGCCACACAGCACCCCGGGCTGGAAATGTTATGTTCACACCCGAGGCAGCAAATCCCAAAGGCAACCCCTATAGCAGGAAAAATATAATAAGGAAAAAAACAAAATTTGAGAATTTGCTGCCCTTGCATGACCTACACAACCAGCTGCCTGAGGTGGTGGCCCCACTCTGTGCAATGGCAGGGCCCTGCTTGCCTCCAACAAGAATGGCTGCTGCACTTCCTTCAGTATAGGGAAGAGGAGGTCTGGTGTCCTGGATAGCAAGTGGAGGATAGTGCCTTTAGCAGCAATACTAGTTGTCACAAGTTACTCCCTGTGCCATTTTGAAATGGTTTATATAGAATCATAGAGTTGGAAGAGACCACAAGGGCCATCCAGTCCAACCCCCTGCCAAGCAGGAAACACCATCAAAGCATTCCTGACAGATGGCTGTCAAGCCTCTGCTTAAAGACCTCCAAAGAAGGAGACTCCACCACACTCCTTGGTAGCAAATTCCACTGCCGAACAGCTCTCACTGTCAGGAAGTTCTTCCTAATGTTTAGGTGGAATCTTCTTTCTTGTAGTTTGAATCCATTGCCCCGTGTACATGCCCCCCCAAAAAAAATGTTTAGGGATCCTCCCCACAATCCCACTGAAGGCTGTGTGTTCCCCTTTTGCACTGCTCAAGGAAACACTTCCTACAAATGAAGAACAACACCACTAACCCCAGCCATACCATGGCTATCCCCAGCCCAGTTCCATAATGTGGAGTTGGCCAGCAAACATGTAGGACTAGGAGATCACCTGAAGCAGCTGGCAGCAGATGAGGCAGTGCGCTTAGAAGGGGCACTCAGTGCACTGAAGACGCTGAATGGTGGCCAAGGGGTAAGGGCCCCCTATCTGACAAATTGGTGCCCGGGGCATGTGGGGTGCTCAGCCAGCACCTTGCAGGTACAGTAATACCTTGGAAGTCGAACGGAATCCCTTCCAGAAGTCCATTCGACTTCCAAAATGTTCGAAAATGAAATCTTCCTGCAGCCAACCAGAAGTCGTGGAAGCCCCACTGGACGTTCGGGTTGCAAAAGAACGTTCGCAAACTGGAACGATTGCTTCTGGGTATGCGGCGTTCGGTAGCCAAAACGTCTGAATTCCAGGGCATTCAGGATCCAAGGTACGACTGTATTTGACACCCATTGTCGGCTGCTAGTATCATAGCTCATGCCCACGCTTGGGGGATGCCTGCTAGTCAGCTGCCATATTCCTGCAGACCTAGCAGCCCCTATATCTCTGCTGCCACATCCCTCTGGTAAAGGCATCTAGCTCGCCGGCCCTTTGGTAATCCCTCATTGGTGGCAGCCTCTTACTTCCCAACGCATCATTTCACCGGTTACTACTGGCTGGATAAAAGCATCATGAAATAACCTCAGTTTTGCAGGCCCCTACATTCCTATGTGCATACAGTCCCTGCCAAAGACCTCAAATGCTCCTTCCTCTCCATCCCACCAGGCAAGATAATCAGCACGGAAAGTGATTTTGTCTTGAGGCCCTTTCTGTCTCTGCTCTGCCTCCAGACCCACCGGGCTGCCTTCCCACCTTTTAGCCCAGGAAAGCTTCCTCTGCATTGTCCCGCAGAAACAGGGAGAAGAGAGGGGGGGAGAGAGAGAACAACAGGGCAGCGTCCAGGATCCCAGCAGACCAAGAGCTGCACCTCATATTACGGATTTCCAATACAAAAGCAACTTCCATGTAAGAAATCACAGGCAGCCAGCATGTAGATGTAACCGCATACACTCAGAAGCCACAACCAGGACAAAAAACTTGCACATGCAACACATGGCAACCCATCTGTGGATTTTAATACTTTAGTTGTGACTTCCTTTAAGCAGGGAATCTGCAACATGTGAAACAACCCATAGAGAAGAGGAAGAGAATTGCTGATTTCACCAGAGCTCTGTTGTTGTTGTTTTTTTTTTTAAAAAATGTAACCAAGTATTAATGGATTTACCCCAATTAAGTAGCAGGTCCCATTCTATGAACACCAAGAAGCTGGAACTTGCATTCCGAAAAATAAATGCTCCATAACATATTCTAATGATTCGGAGATATCGGTCATCAATAAACAACAGCCCTCTCTCCCTTTTCAAATCAGAAAGCAACAGGATTCCCTTACCTGCTGGGCTCGGTCCCTGATTCAGAATAACTGGTATCAGGAGAAAAATGAGCGAGAGGAAGCGATGCCAGTTCTGTCCTAGTGTTCCAATCTCCAAAGCTGCTGGGTTTTTCGTTGAGTTCACACTTCCGACCCCTCGGCTGCTTCCCTCTTCCAGGCACGTCTTGCTCCGGCTCTGCCAAAGAAAAACTGCGTTACTTGTTTTGACTTGAGTCAGAGGGGAGGGGCAGGTGAGCAATACCTTTTCAGCCACAGTGGAATCAGCACGGCCAAATCCTTCCAGGCACAGAAGGACAAGCCGACACATGGCACCAAAGGGGAGGGACTAGAGGGACAGCCTCTTTCCTGCAAAAAAGGCAACCAGGAATCCTTCCCCCCCCCCCCCGCCCCCAAACTGATCCTCAATAAAAAGAGAAAGCAGCAGTATGTTTCCTTTCACTGCAACCAGATCCAGACCAACAAACAGGCATTGCATACCCCAAATTAATTTTATTCCACAGTTATAACTCATTGCAATATAAACATACTCTGAGCACTCCGATGATAAGTAATGAGATCATTAATATTTGGATACCAGATGTTGCTACACTTCAGAAAGCTCAGGGGCCACTTTTTTTTAACACTGTTTTGTACTTGGTACTGAGGGTAAAACTACTACGCATTACATTCAAACACATTTAACAATACCCTGACAGCTGCTGCTGCTGCTGCTGCTGCTGCTGTTGTTGCTACTGCTACTACTATTAAGGAAAAACAACTCGGGGAAGATGGTGATCTGCAGTAGGGAAGGAGGGGTGCTTTCCCTCTCCCCACATCTGCCACTATTTCACTGCACCTCCTTCCCTTCCCCTGCAATACATTTTCCTCTCCACGGTTTTTTCTTCCTGATCATGTTTACCTTTGCAAGCAAGGAAAACAGCCTTTGGACAGAAATTGCAGTGAGAAAGAAATAAGCAGGGGAAGGGTCAACCCTGCCCTCCTCTTGCTGTTTCAAACTTCAGGGGGGCGGAGTGCTCTTGTGCTCAGGTCCTGCTTGTCTCCCATACGGTTGGCCATTGGGATGCTGACTTAGACGGGCCACTGGCCTGCTCAAGGTAGAAGAGTTTGGATTTGGATTTGATATCCCGCTTTATCACTAACCGAAGGAGTCCCAAAGCGGCTAACATTCTCCTTTCCCTTCCTCCCCCACAACAAACACTCTGTGAGGTGAGTGGGGCTGAGAGACTTCAAAGAAGTGTGACTGGCCCAAGGTCACCCAGCAGCTGCATGTGGAGGAGCGGAGACGCGAACCCGGTTCACCAGATTACGAGACTACCGCTCTTAACCACTACACCACACTGGCTCAAGAGTGTTTGTTGTGGGGGAGGAAGGGAAAGGAGAATGTTAGCCGCTTTGAGACTCCTCTGGGTAGTGATAAAGCAGGATATCAAATCCAAACTCTTCTCCTCTTCTTCCTGTTGCAGCTGAAACTTGTTTGAGAAACAATACCTTCCTAGGTCTTTGCATGCTTTGATATCTTGGTTGCTCTTTGGTTCTGGCTTGCTTGTTGATTCTGCCTCCCGGTTTTTCCTACAGTCCTGACTTGCTTTTCAGCCCTAAGGTCTGGCTTCTTGACCCAGCCAACTTCCTGTCGTCTTGTTTCTTAACCCTGCTTCCCAGTTTGTCCTTTGGTTCTGATGACTTAGTTCTACAGTTCTTGATTCCCACCCCAGACTGCTGCTCTTGGCTCAACCCTTACAAGACCACACTGGATAAAATGTGAAGCTTGGACCTTTTGAAGACTTCAAAAATTCAGCCAATGGGCTCCCTTGGGCAAATTTTGCCTCTCTGCCCCCATCCCCCATCTGCGTAGCAGGAATAACCTGTATTATAGTGTTGGGTGAATAAGATGGTGCTTGCAAAATGATTGCCACTTAGGCATGGTATAAATTAATTTATTTTAATTAAGATTATCAGTCATAACAACTGCTTCCTCTTAGTCCGCTCTGAGCAACTAATTTGCAGTTCAGCTCAAAAATCTTACCCTGGAAATTTTACTCACTCTGCTCTACGGGTTACCGAAGAAATGTGTGGTGTTTATTCAAAGGAAGAAACCCTCTGGGCTTGTTTACCACACTTCAAGGTAAAATGCCAAAGTATATTTGTGATAATCTTCCCTTCAACTCTGACCGTCATACAATATGGCCACTGATTAGGCTTATCAGTAATCTATCTATATACTATGGAGCTGTGGGAGCAGCTGTAGTTAAGGCAGCTGGCTTTTTCCATATTAAGCCTGAAAATTCTGCTCATTGTAAGTGTGAAGAATCTGCAATGTAACAGACAAACTGAAGCTCAATCAAGGAGGTTCTGGCAGAGCATCTTTTCACGGAATCCAGCCCATTCTGGATGGAATTGCAGTCCCCTCTTAAGAAGCAAATTTGCAACTTGGAAGCACGTCCAAGTCCACTGCGGCTTCTGAATTGACAAGTGACAGCTGTGGCCAAGGCTGCTTTTCCACAATATCGGGGATGTGCCAGCTGCAAATTGTCCTGAGGAAGGCAGACTTTGCCACACCACAGTCACACGTACTAGACGAATGTAATGCACTTTACGTGGCGCTGCCTTGCTGAGGCAGATCAGCATCAGTATTTGTGTTTGCCGGACAGAACTATTCTGTTTCTCCTCCCCCTACGTTCTGTTCTGGGGTTTTTTCTCAACTCTCCAGAGTGGATTTGGAGGGAAGTGGGGGAAGCCCCATTGCACTAGCAGGAGCCTTAAAGGTAAAAGTAAAGGGACCCCTGACCATTAGGTCCAGTCGTGGACGACTCTGGGGTTGCGGCACTCATCTCACTTTACTGGCCGAGGGAGCCGGTGTACAGCTTCCAGGTCATGTGGCCAGCATGACTAAGCCACTTATGGCAAACCAGAGCAGTGCACAGAAACGCCGTTTACCTTCCTGCCAGAGCGGTACCTATTTATCTACTTGCACTTTTGATGCGCTTTTGAACTGCTAGGTTGTCAGGAGCAGAGACCGAACAACGGGAGCTCACTCCATCACGGGGATTCGAACCGCCAACCTTCTGATTGGCAAGCCCTAGGCTCTGTGGTTTAACCTACAGCGCCACCCGCGTCCCAGCTCTGGCAAAAGTGGGCAGAACAATGAATGTAGTTTTTACCTTTGTACAGTACGCTAGTTTCGACACACACATCTCCCTCTCTCCTCCATTTAGGCAAGCGATAATCAGTCTGAGAGCTCAAGGGCACATTGCAGCCCAGCCAAAAAACACTCAAGGAGGGTGTGAGGTAAAGCCTGTGTGTGATATTGCCTGGAAAGAGCCCTAAGCATAGACAGAGGGACCCAGATTACCACATTTGGCCCTTGGGCCTGAAATAAACAGCAAACACATACTGCAGTCTCATATATTATGCTCACTTGTAACATGCTTCACCCAATTGCACCATTATCTTTCTACCCCAAACGCCCTGATTCATGCATACGCTCCCCTAACTGCACTTTTTGGGGGAAACAGTGGATGCCACCAGCCAGCTAAGCATTTGGCTGCAGATACAGACAAGGCTGCAGGGTGACTAAGAACTTTCAAACGTTTACGGAAGGTGTGGTCTGTTCCTTCTTTACCAGAGAGTATTACATCTCCAATGGACAAGGCCACACAATTTGATATATAGCATCCAAAGAGGCTATTCCACTCGGATGCTCTAAAGTCAGTGTGCAAACCAAGTTCCAAAAGCGCCAGCCAACAGAACACATCATTTCAAAGAAACAGTCAGCGACTAATCTAATCACCCATTGTGTACCTATTTAGAGACAGTGATTGATGCATGACTTTTGCCTATTCTGGTGATGGTGTGAAGGTTTCCTGGATCACGCAGACAGATCCAGACAGCAAGCAGAGAAAGAAAGGCCCGGCACGTTGCCAGGGGTGGATCATCATCTTTTTGCCAGACAGAATTTGAAAGTTTTGTCTAGGTGCCAAACTGGACTGGCCCTGCCACGCAGCAGGGCGATGTGTGTTCAGACAGCATCATGGGAGGCAAGGGTGACCACTAAAGTCAGGAATTGGTGTCTGGAGGGTGGAGCAAGACTTTTATAAGTGTTTGCTGGGGATGGGGGAGAAATTGTTTTTAAATGAGGAACCACCGAATCATCACTTCTTGAACTCAGGGCTCATCCAGACTTCCTTCTGAGCTGCACTTTCCAGGCACAGGTCTGCACTTTAAAGCTCCATACCTGAGCAGGGTTTTTGTTTTTGTTTGTCTTGGCTCTTTCTCTGCGAAATCCCATGCTTTACCGCTGAATCGGAGCAAACAGCAATCCACAGAAAACACAATTAACAACATGATTAATTAGGGAAAAATAATTACTAATATTTGCTAAGGATTGGGAATTTCTTATGGATTTTTTGCATGAAAGAGAAAATGAACTTGTAATATCTGAAGACTGAAAAAATACTGGTTTATAGAATGGTTGGATCTTAATGAATATCATATGTAGCTGCAGAGAGCCAGAAGTCCTTTTATTTTACCCTCTATCTTTCTTTAGTTTTTTCTTTCTTTCTTTTTCTTTTTTCTTGCTTTCTCCTTTAGATTTCTCATTTTCTTCCTTCTGAATTAGCTACTTAATCTAAAAAAGAGCAGTTTTATGTTGCAAACAGGCTGTTTAGGTATCACAAATGAGTCACTGGAAACAGGTTTTCCCCTACCCTCAGATTTCCCTTGAAAAGGATAAATAAAGAATAAATGGGGGGAAATACAGGCCAGCGTTTTGATGCCAACAACGTGAGTGTTTTGAAAAAAATTGCATGTGTAGCACCCATCAGACAACACCCCCATGTCTGCAAGCACCCTACAAACACAGAACAGGATCACCTGCTCTCTAGCCCTATTCTGCTTCTTTATGTTTAATATTTGAGTGTGTGTGTTTTTTTACGGTGGAGAAACAAGGAGCAACTGTTTTCAAACACTGGCAAATTGTTTTCTTTTGATGAGAGCGCCAGTGTGGCGCAGCAGTTAGAACACTGGGAGACCAGGGTTCAAATCTTTACTCAGATACTCAGACGTGAAGCCCACGGGGTGACCTTGGGCCCTTCCCTATCGCTTAACCTAGCCTACCTCACAAGGTTGCTGTGAGGATAAAATGACCTCCTTGGAGAAAAGGCAGGATACAGACGTAACAAGAAATAAAACTGACCTGCAACACAGGCGAAGTTTTTTCCAAGATGTAGTGAAGAGAAATGCTCAAAAGCAGCATGCTGGGTGAAGTGGATTGATTATGCCAGATTCCTGGCAGGTGGGATGCTCTTGGCTTACTGGGAAGAAGCAAGGTGAGGAGGTCAGTAGAGTGATTATGATTATGATTATGATGATGATTATTATTATATACCCCACCCATCTTGCTGGGTTTCCCCAGCCACTCTGGGCAGCTCCCAACAGAATATTAAAAGCACGATAAAACATCAAACATTAAAAACTTCCCTAAACAAGGCTGCCTTCCGATGTCTTCTAAAAGTCAGATAGTTGTTCATTTCCTTGACATCTGATGGGAGGGCGTTCCACAGGGCGGGCGCCACAACTGAGAAGGCCCTCTGCCTGGCAAGCACATCCGTTTCTAGAAATGCTTCACTCTCTTAAATGTTTTCTGGGAACGCAGGTGTTAAAGGCAAAGGAGTTTCTGTAGGAAAAAGGTGGCAAGCATGTGCAAGAAAGGGCCCCAGAAGTAAACTGTTTGTCCAATATGCACTGATAAGCTGATCCGCCCCTGGCAATTTTCACTTCCCAAGTGCTTAAAGGAGCATCTAGAAACAATGTCTGGGATCTAACCACCTCCTGATGAAACCAAGTCAAGGTCTTCTGAAAATGACTTAGATAACCTCCAACTCTGCTTCTTCTCTTTGATTCTTCTCAAAGAATAAAAAGGCAAGGTTGTGCAACAAAAAAAGCTAGAGAATTTCTATTTAATCCAATGGCAAATACACAGCCAGGGGTGCAGTGCATATAGAAGGGATGGGATTATATGTGTTATTTCCAATCCCGGACATTTTTGCATGTTGCAACGATCTGCAAATTTCTTCTTGACTTCCTCTCAAAAGCAGGTATGTAAATACATACTTTGATGGATATTTAAATGTGTATTTTCTCTCAAAATACAATTGAAACGTATAGATACGTGTTTATTTCAAAATATGTATCCAAATGCATTTTTTTAATGTTTAAACCAACCTTCCTCAACATGTAGACTCCAAATATCTTTGACTACAGCTCACTGGAGGATCCACTTTATATTCACCAGAAACCAGGTAAAAACTCACTTTAAAAAAAAGGTATTTAAAAGCTGATGTCATTTTTTATGTTGTGATGCTAATTATTTTTTTTATGTGCTGTATGATAATTGTTTTTAATGTTTTTGCTTATAATGTACAGTATTATGTTTCATATTGCCTTTCTTTTGTTGCAAACTATCCTGTGGCCATTTTTGGTGAATGTCAGTCCAGAAATCTATTTAATAAATAAATAAAACACTCATCAGCACAAATGTTCATTCCAATATTTGGAGCAGCGTGAAATCAGGTGGATAGCTAAGTTCCAATCTGCATATTAGGCCAAGAGATACAGATCAGGTAGAAAAATCTGCAAAGATTGAATTCCTCAAGCATTCTTTCTGTTTCTACTACTGTATTTGCATTACTGTACTTGAATAATTATAGTTACAGGTAAGTAGCCATGTTTGTCTGCCATAGTCAAAACAAAATAAAAAATAAAAAAATCCTTCCAGTAGCACCTTAGAGACCAACTAAGTTTGTTCTTGGTATGAGCTTCCGTGTGCATGCACACTTCTTCAGCACACGAAAGCTCATACCAAGAACAAACTTAGTTGGTCTCTAAGGTGCTACTGGAAGGATTTTTTTATTTTTTATTTTGTTTTGAAGAATTATACTTGTGCCAGCAGAGGGCGCTAGTATGCAGCAGCTTCCATTCCTCCCACCCTGTCCCCAGCAAGTAAGAAATGTGGGGTTAGATTATGCTTATAACTCCTGGACAGGTGGCGAATGCCTTCTACTGTGATGATAACCTATATGTTTTGGGCTTGGAGTGGGTGGGAGGGTGAGGGAGGCTGGGAGTGACAACTGCTGCTCACAATTTGGGAGACATATCTATTGCCCTGACCAATATATTCATTCCACTTACTTTTAAGAGAACAGAATCTTCATGAACTGCGAGTCCAAACTACACATTATATTAAATGTGCGACTGCATTTCATGTATTTCTAAAATAGCAATTCCGGGGGTCCTCCATCAAGACTGTAAGGAGAAGGGATTTTAAAGCCTTTCCTCTCTAAGCCACTGTCCCAAGAGCAGCTTACTCCCTACAGTAAATAATTTGGGGGGGGGGGAGGGAGTAGGGTTGCCCTCCATCCCTAGAAAAAGGGAATCGCCCCACAGCGGCATCGCGAGGGGGGTGATGGGGGCAGTCCACCCCGGGTTCCAGGGGGGTGACACTTGGTCCAGCCCCGCCCCACTGGCAGGCCCTGAGCAAGCCGTGTAGCGAGGCAGCCTTGCCCCGCAGCCTGCTCACAAACCTGCTTGGTGGCCTGCGAGCAAGCCGTGGAGCGAAGCCGCTCCGCCCCGCGGCCTGTCCAGGGCCCGCCTGCCGTCACCGCTATGGGGCTGTGGGGCTGCCCCGCCCCTGCTGCTCGAGCCGCCGAAGAAGCAGCAGCGCTGGTCCAGACGAGTACGCATGCGCGAAATGTCGCACGTGCGCACTCCATCTGGGCCGCCGCTGCTGCTTCTGTGGCGATCTTGTGAGCCCGCCAAGTGAAAAGGTGGCTTGTGGGGCTGGCACACGCGATCAGTGGCTCGTGGGGAGCTGCCAATTGCACACAGCAGCCCCACAAGCTGCCTTTTCGCTCGGCGGGCTCGCAACATCACCACGGAAGCGGCGGTGGCAGCCCTGCGACGGAGTGCGCACGCGCGACACTTCACACATGCGTACTCCGTCACAATGCCCTGCCCCCAGAGGGTGCCTCTGTTCGCCGCCCCAGGTAGCGAGGAGGCTTCCTCCGTGTCTGTCGCCCATTTTTGGACAAAAGTATCCTTGTCCTGCCTTGCTTAAGCAAGATAAAACCTTGTTTCTTTATGCAACGACTGCAGCAGGAATATTATTGGCCCAAGGATGGAAGCAGGAAGAGATTCCGACAAAAGAAGAGTGGCAGATGAAGTTAATGGACTATGCCGAATTGGCGAAATTAACTGGGAAGATTCGGAACGAGCAGGACCGGACCTTTCTGAAAGACTGGAATAAATTGTAAACAATTAACATCGCTAGTATGGCTACAAGAAGTTTTGTAAGGTCAAATTTACCAATTATTATCAAGTATGATTTGTAATTGATTTAAGAATAGGATTTAAGGATAATAATAATGATAATAACAAAATGCAATATTGGAGCATAAATAAGAAAATCGTTAGTTGAGGAAGAGGGAAAGGCCGAGATGGTCAATTGGTCTTTATGTATTATATATAAGATGTATGTCATGTTTAAAAATATTTGGAAAATTTAATAAAAATCATTATATATATTTAAAAAGTGTCCTTGTCCTGTTTGGACTCCAAGCCTTTTCCCCATAGTCAAGCTCGGTTGGCCCAAAATGGCAGTTGGGTCACTGTTAGTATGGCTGATGAGGAGCCCAGACCTGCAAGATTGACAACAGAAGAAGGCTCCTTCGCTCTCACCGGTTCTCCTCAGCCCCCGCCTGGCGGTCTAGCATGGTGTGGGTCTGCTGCTGCTTGGCCCCCTCTGCCACCCCAATCTGACCTCTCCTCTTCTCTTCCCTTCCAATGTTAGCATGGGCGAAAAGCTGGAGCTGTGGCTGAAGTTGCCCATGGGAGCCAGGTGGTTACCCCTGGCCCCTGCCCATCTATGTGGTGAGGGAGGTGGGAGGGTGAATACAGGGAGCGCCCTCCCCAAAGTGGTGGAGGATGTGGCCTTATGAGTGTGTGTGCATGCCCCAACCCCCCAACCTGTCTCTTATTTTGCCCGACCAAAGGTGGCAACCCTGGGAGGAAGAGATATTTTAATTGGGAGCATGGTATGTTTAGGGGGGAGCGTAATCTGTTTTAACTGTTTTTAATTCTGAATATTAAATTGTTATAACCCACCCTGGGACCTGCTGGTGAAGGGCAGGTAATAAATTTAAAGATAATAACAACTCCTCCCTCTGTGCTGTGGTGCCAATCTTGATCGAGCCTCCTTTGGATGCTGGGTTCATTTTAAGTGCCACACATTTAACGTAATGTGTCGTTTGGCCCTGTGAGAGTTACTGTAGGGGCTGCTGAGAGAAGTGGAATGGTGATGTCTTCGTTTGTGCTTTAAAAAAGTGACTCTGTCGTTGTTTTAACAATGTGGGGGTTCACAAAGAACAACATAACTGTGCACTCAGTATAAGAACAGAAATGGCCAGCAGCCAACTCCATCTGCCACCCACAGTTCACACATTATTCTTCTCCTTGTCAGCATGGACATATGTGTACCTCTGGGGTATAGGAGAAAGAACACTCTGAACTTTCCCCAATACTTATGTCAATGGGAAACCATTTTTTTTGGAATTCCCTAATTCACTCAATGAAAAGGCAACAGTCATTATGAAAATTAGGAATCATGTATTACAGGGCCTGTTAAAATAAATAAAAGACCCTGCTTGCTTGCTCCTTTGGCACTTTGTTGAGATATTTATCCAGCAACCACAACTGAGCGTTGGAGGATTCATGTGAAACGTTCTGTTTTGAACACTCTGTGGAGGTGCCACTGGATAAAGAATCTGTTGATCTGCAAACAGCGGCCTCTTCTTTTGAGCTTTGTATGCTTGTCTCTGAGAATTGGGCTGGCTTCTAAGCCAGCTATATTCCTCCCCTCCCTTTCAAGCTTCCCCTTGCCAAAGGAAACACTGTACAAAATAACCTGTGTTACGCTCTGCGCTTTCCGAAGGGGCTTCCCAGCCACACTATGAGGAGGAAGCTTATCATAAATACTCCAATCATCCCTCTTGGCTCTCCTCCCATGTCCCATCTTCCCTTCTCCCAGGCTCTGTCGGCTTCCACAGCCACGCAGGAGGGAACACCACAACACTGAAGGGATTCATTTCGCTCTCTCCGCTGGCTGCCAGACGTGCCCTCCGAAAATAAAGAACGCCGAAGGACAAATGCCCTTTTAGTGCCCCCTGCATGCAAGCCATCCATCATCCCATCAAGGCCGGGAGGAGAGGCCAACTTCTCTGCTCCAGAGAGATAAAAGCCACTACAGTTGCCTGACTCCCATCCTGCATTTAACCTGCAACATTCCACCCACCAACCAAGCCGATTTCACACTAGCAGAGGCTTTGATGGATTGCTGTCCCCCATGCAACGGGAGCTTCAGAATTGATGGTGAAGACTTTCAGCAACTGTGGGGGGTGGGGAGAGAAGCCTCAGTCTGCACATGGATCTCAAGGGACTGACATACTTCGCCTTAGTGCCGATGCTACAGTGCTCTGTAGGCAAAGGCTTCCGTGTGCATGATACAGAGTGGAAAAGCTGGGATAGGGTGCGAAAAGGTTATGAAGTGAAGATGGTGGCCCAGAGAATAGGGAACTAGGGGCTGACGTGAGAAATCTGGGTTTCAAGTCTCATCTCTTGCAAAACTGTTTTGTGGGTGAACTGCTATGCCAACCTGTTTCCCAACCTCCAAAGTCTATGGGACGCAGCAGATTTTAGGCTGCCTAATTGCAGGTGGTGACAGCAGTCACAAAATTAAAAGACGCCTGCTTCTTGGGAGAAAAGCAAAGACAAACCTAGACAGCTTCTTAAAAAGCAGAGACATCACCTTGCTGACATAGGTCCGTATAGTTAAAGCTATGGTTTTCCCAGTAGTGATGTATGGAAGTGAGAGCTGGACTATAAAGAAGGCTGATCGCCGAAGAATTGATGCTTTTGAATTATGGTGCTGGAGGAGACTCTTGAGAGTCCCTTTGACTGCAAGAAGATCAAACCTATCCATTCTTAAGGAAATCAGCCCTGAGTGCTGACTGGAAGGACAGATCCTGAAGCTGAGGCTCCAATACTTTGGCCACCTCATGAGAAGAGAAGACTCCCTGGAAAAGACCCTGATGTTGGGAAAGAGTGAGGGCACAAGGAGAAGGGGATGACAGAAGAAAAGATGGTTGGCAGTGTTCTCGAAGCTACCAACATGAGTCTGACCAAACTGTGGGAGGCAGCGGAAGACAGGAGTGCCTGGTGTGCTCTGGTCCATGGGGTCACGAAGAGTCGGACACAACTTAACAACTAAACAACAACAATTGCAGGCTAAACCACCTCATTGTGAATTCCACATGTATTAGCTATAGCATGTGCCATAGTCAGCTACACAGTATACCTAAGCTGTAACTTTAAGCATGCTTACTAGGAAGTAAAAACCCACTGAGATCCATTGAATTTAATTCTGAATAAAATGCTGAGGACTCTATCACTAAGGTCCTTAAACCTCTTCATAAACAGGTGCATTAAAAAACGATCATAGAATTGTAGGGTTGGAAGGGCCACAAGGGTAATCTAGTCCAACCCTCTGCAATGCAGGAATCTTTTGCCGAACATGGGGTCTGTGATCCAGAGATTAAGAGTCTCATGCTCTGCCGACTGAATGTGACCTTGCTGCAACTGCATTGAGCCCCCGATGCAGGCAAACAGACTAAGCAACAGCTCAGGGTCACAGGTCATAGAAGCACAGCACTAGAAAACACACCCAAAATTATCTTGTGCAAAGTCACTATGCAAATCCATTTTAAAATGTAAAAGTGCACTGCTTAAAGGATACTTTTCCATCACTCAGTGAGATGTTAGAGCAAGGAATGACAAGCAGAGTGAGAAATCAGACATCCAACGCCACAGTTCTGACCCAACTTTACAACATGTAAGCTTAATGCAAAATGCTGTGTGGTATGAGAGATCATATAGCTCAGGACTGCCTAGAAGTATTTCCTGCCCTACTCCCAGATATGTGGCGGCTTCTTGACATTGCATTGTGGTAAGGAAGTGGCATTCTGCACATGCTTACAGGGACTTTTGAGTTAGTTTTGCACATGTTCTTAGGCTGTGCCCCATTATCCAGTCAGGTTCTGCTCCATTATCCAGTTAGGTTCTGCCATTCAGCCCTGGATCAAATTAAGCCTCACACATGCTTCTCAGTAATAGTCCTTAACTTCTGTGTTTGTTGTTATGTGCCAAAAATGTTATAGCAACCACCTGAAGATTCAACCCTCAGAACTTTTAACTCACATGAAAAGCAGAAAAGAGTAAAAAAAAACAACGAGGAAAAATATGTCCTTGAGATTTGCCTCCTTAAGAAGCTTTTTGTGGTCAGAAACAATAATTTTCTTTCTTAAAACAAAGGAACCATGCAAGCTACCACTAGGCCACAGTTCTATTCAGTAGGAGGAAGCAGTCAAATACAGGGCAGCTGATCTAAATCAGGAGCAGGCAGTAGATGGATCAGGATCTATTGGGAGACCGCCAGTTGATTTGCAAGAGATTAGCAAGTGTCTCTGACACCCAATCATTTAACAATAATAACAACAATTCCCCCCCACTCCAATTTAGGTTGCTGAAATAAATAAATAAAAAGCTAACTAGGACTGAACTTCTGTGGGAAAGGGCTTTAAGTGCAATTCAAACCCCAACATAAATGAAATCCCAAGGCTCAGAGGTACCCTGTTCTTTAATACTAAGCTGTATGTCTTTTGCATCTGGCTCTGGTTGGTTAATATTGGAGAGATCTAGAAAAAGCCAACAACAAACAAACCCAAAGCTCACCCACCTCTGATCTAAATGGAGAGGCAATTTCAGACACGGTGCTCACCTAAACATGTATCTTAAAAGTACCTGTAGTAATTTGAAATCGCGGTGCCTATTCCACCCCCCACCACACCCCCGCGCAGAACCATAAACCTGAAAACATTTCCTGCAGAGCTAAGGCATTCATTTGTTCAGGTCCTGAATCTCTGGAAGTGGAAGCTAAAGAAACTCCGCAGAAGCTTTAGTCTGCTCTTTCCATTAACTGCAGCGCCAATCAGAAAATTTCAGGAAGCTACAACCGGGCAGAAAACGACAATTGGGCAGTCGCAGATTACTTCCAGGAACCAGCTACAGTAATTCAAAAGTGCTCAATTGCTTATTTCTCTTTAGCTCCAAGGAATGCACGCTTACTCACCTGGTGTGAGCTGCTAGAAGTTCTAAATTTCACATTTACAAAAAGTTCTGCTCTGTTTCCACTTACCTTTTGTGTGTGTGTGTGTGTGTGTGTGTGTGATTTGCTCAGTTTATTTGAGTTTCCCCGTTACGCCCCGGGAGAGCGAGCTTCTCTGCTGCCATGCTTCTGGTGCTCTTGCTTAAATTCTCCACCACCACCCCCCTTGCGGTATTTCATTTAACTTCGGCATCGGCGGCATCCCAAATGTTAAAAAGATCTGAAGACATCTGTCCCTGGGGCATACCACTCCCTCCAAAGAAAGAGGGGTGAATGCCTTGCTTGCCCTTCTCCTTTCCAACCGGGATGTGAAATCCCCGAGAGCGTCTCTGTGAAATGCGGCGTAAAGAAAACACACGCGAGGCCCGACCGGGTTGTTTTTGTTTGTTAGGTTGGTGGTTTTGCTTAATTTCGCCCTTTGAGGGAACAGCCTCCCTTCAAGAGACCCCCTTTTCCACAGCCAAGATTGCCTCGGCCCTGGCGGTAGGAAAGAGTCATTTGCTAAATAAAAGCGCTTCTTCCAAGCCACACAATGACATCCCCCCCCCCCCCCGTGGTTGCTTTTCTGCGGGGAGACCCGGGGCGAATGTGCGAAAGAATGGCCGCGGGGAGAGAGCGGCGCTTCTCCCTCAGGGCAGCCCAGAAGGAAAGTGTGCGCGGCAGCTGGCTATTAATGTCGCATTAGTGATGGATTAGCAGCACTCTCGGCCAAACACACAATGGCAAACTAACAAGAAGTTAGTGGACAGGGGCGCGGGGTGTGTGTGTGCCTCCCCGCGAGAAGGTAGCCAGCAAAGGTTGACACTGAGAGGAGGCCTTGCTAAGCAAGATACAGTATACCGGTAGTTAATGTTATCGCTCTGTGGCGCCAAGGCGCTTTCGTTTGCATTCCTCTGGAAAGCCCTCCTGGTGTGCGATGGCAGATGTCACCCACCTGAGATCTATCTTGTGGGGTTGGAACCCTCTAAAAGCAGCCACACCGAATCCTTTTGAAACCTTCCAAGCAGCTAGTTGGCGCAGGTCGCTAAATAAATGGCCTGGCCCCAAGAAGGTTGCAGATCCAGCTGTAGACCAGCGAAGCAACAAGCAGGAATTCAGCTGGTGAATTCAGCCTGTCAGAAGCTTTATGGGTTGAGTCGGCCCATGAATGAGGTGTGTATCAGTGATCAGACAGAAATCCAACAGGTGAGGCTTTATCCGTCATCGAATACTTATTATGGGAAGCGCTTTATCTCTGAAATCTCTGTCTGTGGACCAAGTGAGGACCAGCAAAGCTGGGAGCAGAAATGCAACAGGTGAAGCTTTCCCATCACTGAATTCCCAGGATAAGAAAGCTTTTATGTAGTGAATTTCTGCATTCATCCAGTTACTAAAGACACAGGAGGCCTGCCTGTTGTTGTTTTAAAAGCAACCCCACAAGTAAAGCACTATGCTAGATTTAAGGACCATTTCAATATTACACGGTAACAAACAAACACACCTGCTGCTGTGGCCATGATTTACACTTAATAGGGATCAGGGCTGGCCCAATATTTTTTTTCTGCCTGAGATGAAAGTCAAGATGGCACTGCCTTCCCTCCTGTGCACAGAAGTCAGCAAGAAGGGCAGTTGAATCTTCCTTCAACCCTGGTGACAGGATAGTGTCTTCCACCACACCTGAGGCAGCAGAGGAGAATAGCTGAGAAACTCAGGAGAAACAGCTGGAGGCTTTTGCTGTCTGGGGTGGTTGTCTCCTTCTGCCTCCTCTAATAGAGACCCCCCCCACACACACACTGATTATTGCTTCTTGACCAGTTTACTGTATGAGACACAGGCAGCCAATGCACTAAATGCATGCCAAACAGATATACCGGTATATGTAAAATGTAATGCAGCACTTTCAGTTACCTCACTTTGTTAGGCTTTCCACCCTGTATGGATTTTATACCTCATACTGCTTCCCTAATTCAGTGTTTTTCAACCTTTTTTGGGCAAAGGCACACTTGTTTCATGAAAAAAAATCACGAGGCACACCACCATTAGAAAATGTTAAAAAAAAAAACTCTGTACCTATATTGACTATATATAAAGTAATTCTCTTGAATTTTTCAATTTTTCCCACGGCACACCAGGCAACATCTCGCGGCACACTAGTGTGCCGCGGAACAGTGGTTGAAAAACACTGCCCTAATTAACCTCCAGAGTTCCTTCATCTTCACAGCACTAAATACAGTACATGCAAAAACAAAATAAAAAGGTTCCTGCATTGCAGGGGGTTGGACTATATGACCCTCGTGGTCTCTTCCAACTCTACAATTCTCTGATTCTATGACTACCCAGAGAGCTCTGCTAGAAGGCAGATGTTCAGTCTGGCTACTAGTCAGGAGACTCTCACTCCTAAATATACTACCCAGTACTGTACAAAGAAGGGCAGTTTAGAGCTCTTTTTTCCTGCTGACTTTTTCTTCTTCAGTGAGAATCTTGGTTTTGTGTAGAGATTTTTGTTTGTTTTCCACTTTCAAGGGTTGTGTTTTATCCTGCACCAATGCCCGTGGCGGCAGAGTAGAGATACTGACTCAGGGCAGGGACAAATAGGGTGTTCTTGACGTAGCTTTTATTTTTAGTGTGGCTGTTTAATGGAAGGTGTGCACTTGCCAATACCACTCTTACAACAGGAGAAGCTCAGTGACATGTGGGATGAGATGAACATGCATATATGCGTTTCAACCCGCTTTTTAAAAAGCAGTTATGCCACTGCAAATTTTCCAGATGTGCCACGTCTCCCACACAACAGCAGCAAAACACGGGGAGAAGTTTTTTCCCATGTACGAAAAGGCCTTGAAATGGATCCCAGCTCAGCAAACTCATAATCGGAGCTGCTGATTCTGCAAAATTACAAGCATTTTTGTTCCTCTTTCTGCTGCTAATCTGCTGCCTGGTGCTAGTCCATATCCTTTTCAGCTTTCTTAATCCTATTTGTGGAACACAATGTCTTTGAAGAACAACCTGTCATTTACTAGGGATTTGTGTAATGGTTAGAAGAATGGATGTTAGCTCACATAAGGAAACAGTAAACCTCTGCAGAAGGTTTTTTGCAGTGTCTGAAAAATATACTCAGCATGTTCTGGTGGTGTAAGTGTTTTAGGCTGGTTTATGTAGCTGTCTAGAGTGCATTGACCACATATACAAGTGTAGTGTTTATGCATGTCATGGGGGTTTCCAACCCTGCCATATATAGAGACACGTGTCCATTTGTGTAACATGATGACAACAACACTGATAAGACCAAAACTAGTGAAAAGCTAGCACTTGGTTCTGTGTGGTTGTAAATTCTAAACCTTTAATTTTGACAACCAACCTATTGCAAAGCTTGTCTTTTTAACTTGCTTACTATATCCTGCCTTCCTTCCAGCATGGACCCCAGTATTTGTGGTTCCCAGGTAGTCCCCTATCCAGGCACTCACCAAATCCAGACGTGCTTTAGCATTGGGCATGCTGGGTAGGGTTAATGGGAGTTGTAGTTCAAAATACCTGCAGGGTGCCAGCTTGAGGCAAGCTGCTCCTTATGTGGGTTTGCCTACATAAGTAATGAAATAGTTGTAAAAACTGGGAAGTTCCATCTTCCTGGTCCAGTTTCTGATAAATATAAATGTATTTCAAGAATATTTTTCTGCCTGCCTGCTGTCTGTCTGTCTGTCTTAACTCCCCTTCACATGCTCCTACCCAGCTGAAGGCCACAGGATCCTGGCCCACAACTGTAAGTAACTATGTCTTTTATTTCAAAGTGCTCGGATGCTAGGTCACTTAGATGTTAAGTCATGCTAGGTCATTCTGTTCAGTAATTATATGGGCTGGAGGATGGTAGGAGGAGGCCAAATCTTCAGGTCAGATGGGTATTGTACTTGTACAATGACAATAAAGAAATCTTATCTTATATATTGTGCTTTGGATGAAGCATTATACATCACTAAACCAATGAACCAGTGCTGATATTTTCCTACTTATTGTGTTTTGCTCCCCTTTGCACTGAAAATATGAACCCCGATTAGACCACCAAATTAGCAAGTCTGGCATTGATCATCCCTGACCTGGAAGCATTTAGAGCGAGCCAGGTCAAGTCAGAAGGAACCAGTGTGCTGCCTAGGTAAAACCATGCTGGGACCCAAGAGAACAATACTATACAGTTGCTGCTTCCTCCACTCTGTAGTGTGGGGATAACCAGCATCTGGGACAGCCAGTAATTCCGGAGTGCCTCCTCCCACTGGCTGTGAATGGGTCCGCTGGTTATGAAGCTGAAGGTAATGAGATTGTTGTTTGGAGTTCCGAAGGTTTCTTTGGAGTGACGTAGGCTTAAGGTTCCAAAAAGGAAAGGATAAAAGAGCGGCAGAAAGTGTGGCTAAAACTAAGAAGGCGGCCAAAAATAAAATAAAGAAATAATTAAATAAAGACTAAGAGACTGCAGTCAATGGTGGAGTTGCGCTCTACTGCTCTGTGCGGCTTGGTTTCTCTTTCGCTTTTTCTCTCTTGGCTTGTCTCGCGCACTCTACACACCGCTACAGAGAGCAGGGGCTGTTGTTGTTCAGTCGTTCAGTCGTGTCCGACTCTTCGTGACCCCATGGACCAGAGCACGCCAGGCACGCCTATCCTTCACTGCCTCTCGCAGTTTGGCCAAACTCATGCCAGTCGCTTCGAGAACACTGTCCAACCATCTCATCCTCTGTCGTCCCCTTCTCCTTGTGCCCTCCATCTTTCCCAACATCAGGGTCTTTTCCAGGGAGGCTTCTCTTCTCATGAGGTGGCCAAAGTACTGGGGCCTCAACTTCAGGATCTGTCCTTCTAGTGAGCACTCAGGGCTGATTTCTTTGAGAATGGATAGGTTTGATCTTCTTGCAGTCCATGGGACTCTCAAGAGTCTCCTCCAGCACCATAATTCAAAGAGCAGGGGCTATTTATTAGTAAACTGAACAACGTCATAACATCATCATTAACCAATCACAACATAGCATTTAGTTGGGTTTCCGGGCGGGAAACTTCTTTCTGACCGTTATTAAAGGCTTTTTTGGCGCACCTTGCCTCAAGCGCGGAGGGATCCAGGCAACAAACCTTTGCCTGATCTTCTTGCCTTCCGTGCATAGCGCAGAAGGTTACTATACTGCGGCAAGGTGCAGGAGCACCTGAAAACGTATTCCCACACTGTAGGCTCAAGGGGCACAGACCAGGAGGCTCCTGGTATGAATCCCCAACTGATCCCAACACCCCTGGGCCAAATCTCCCAAATGCTGTCTGCTGATCAGCACTAATTATGTCAAACACAGTTATGGGTGGCACAACCAAATCACACTCTAGAAAAGCTGTTGGAGCTTCAGACTTCAAATTGGAAGTCTGCTGCAGATATACACACACATGAATCTGTTCCAGCTTCTACACTCCTTGGTTCTGCTGCTGAAATGAATGGAATTCAGCAGTTCCCAGCTGATGTCAATGCCTCCTAAGGCATCTCAATCAGCCAGATTCCACCAAGTTCTGGTCTAGTTCAGTTGCATCAGGCAACTGCAAGTCCACAGCTGAATTGCACTCTGAGAATAACTTGGTCACGTTCCTTGTGAAGTGCTTGCTGTCTTTCCTCCCAACAAAAGTCAGAGCAGGTGGCTGAAGTCTTAGGGCATATCTAGGTTGCCCTGTCTGTGTACCCCATGAGAAAATGCTCTTGCAGGTACCCACAAGGTATGTGAGATGAATCAGAGACCAAAAATGAGATTTTTGCTGAGCTGACCACATCCTGAGTGGTTGGCAGAGTAGGCAGTAGGAAATTTGTCTCTCGGGCCATCCGAACACTGCTGGTATGGGCAAAGCTACAATTTAAATAAGATATAAAACAGTAGATTATGTACCAGTTTGCCTGTAGACATCCTGTAACATTCATGCAATAGCAATGGAACATCAGGAGGAAGAATGAGAGACTTGTATCCTCATCGCAAGATGGTGAGTTCTGGGGGGCTTTCTTCTTATAGTTTGTTATGGCTTGTTAGTTCATCAGCTTATGCATTGCAGTTAGAACTGCAGCATCGTAGAGTTAAGGCTCATTCTCTCAACAACTTTGACACATGGTGGTTATGAGAAAAAGCCAATACACACAGCTGGTGATTTTCAGCATTGTGCTAGGCAGCCCATTGGTTTCATCTGCCACCATGTGCTAATTTTTATTTTATTGCAAACCCCATTTAGAGAGAAGGATGAGTTGTTTTGAGTCCTTACGGCATGGGACTTTTGTGGCTTTAGGATTAGCACTGCCAGCTGTGCAATGCCTTCTGCACTCCTATGGCTGCTCAACCCGCACGTCTGCAGATAAGTAATTATACAAGCACCATAAGTCTCTAGTGCTTTCCACTCCAAGACAACTCCACCCTGTAAAAGCTCCCATCTCTATGGGAAGCGGGAGACTTCTTTGCCATATTTATTTATTTATTTGTTTATTACACACACACACACACACACACACACACACCGCTGTATCATAAAAATACATCACAGTAGTTTACAACAATATAAAAACATATCAAAATCACAAAAAGTTAAAAACTGATTAAAAGCAAAAAGAAATTAAAAAACATCAATAGACCATTGTGGGATGCGTAACTCTTAATTGCCTGCATACTGCAAACTCACCTGCAAAAAAACAACAACCCCAAATGAAATGTTACCGCAAGTGGTGTGCGGAGCTGCTCTTTGTTGTGGGGTGGGGGAGAGAATGGGAGTCATGTACAGAGCCCCACTGGGCTGTTAACTGTGCAGTTCTCTAGACTGCCCACTCTAGTTTCATCTTTCCACTCCTATCAACCAATATGAAAACCCTTTTTTGCTTAATGCTGCCTTCTTTGAGAACCTGTAGCTTGAAAAATTGCTTGCTGCAATATTTAAATGACTAGTTAAGCCACTAAAAGCAATCACCACGCTTCCTCTGCATTTCTTGGGACATAAAATCTCGGCTGGGCAAACTGTGGAGGTCGTATTCTCGGGGGGGGGGGCGTCCTTTCAATACATGTATGACTGGCTCCATCAGTTCAAGCTTTTTAAAAAGTTTTTAAAACTCATTTGTTTTCTGTGGCTTTTAATTGAAGGTTTTACCATATATATGCTACTGCTGGAGTTTTTTGTTGGTTGCTGTTGAATTGCATTGTGCCAGTCTTATTGATTGTAATTTGAATTATATACCAGTGTTTATTGATAAAATTGTATATTGTTAACTGCCTTGGAACAGCTATAATCTTGAAATACTTCAGTAATTGGGACATATGCACATCTTGCATTGGCTTACCGTTTTAGCACTGAAAAGGAAGTAAGCATCAAAAGAGTGATACCCTACTCTACTGCAACAGACTGAGAACATTAAGAATTGGTTGGAAATATTGAATTTTATTTTAAATTGGATCGGCACAAAGGTTGCTGACTCCACCCAGTTTTTTAGCTGTCTCTAGCCAGATGCCCCCGACAAGCTCATATGCAAGGCATGATGGATGCATAATATGTGCAGCAAACAAAGATATACTAGGTCTGATTAGGGGGGGCTCCATTTTTTTGCTGCTATTGATAATAACTATTAGTAAAAAATAAAATTCTTGTTCTCAAATAATTTGTCTAAAACCCTTAAAACTAATCTAAGGTAATGGCAGTACTGTAGTTATAGCTGTCGCAATGAATTACTGTATATCTCATGCAGCAGTAAACTGTGTGTTTTGCTTGCCCTGACTTAGTGCCAATCAGTTTCAGTAGATGACCCTGAATTATACTGTTCTTGTGAAGAAGAATTTCTCCCAACCCACACTTTCCATGTTAAAATGGGAAGAACGCTTTGATTCCAATCTAGATTAGTTTCATCTGACTTACAGCACAATCCTGTGCATATGTTTACTCCTATTATGTTCACTTGGGGTTTACTCCCTCGTAAGCGTGTTTAGGATTGCAGCCCTGGTCTATTATTTCTGGATTCTGCTGAAACTTCCAGTTTGAGATCCAAAATCCCTTTTCACATTTGCATTCCACAGCAGAGTGAACAGAGCCCTCCATACATGCACAGAAAGAGTTGACACTACTCAGGACACCTCTAGGCAAGGGTGTCCAGTATGCTATTGCAATAATGCAGGTAATTGTATTTTCAGCTGTTATAACATACCAGTAGTCTCTGTGCATGTGCGATGATGCTTTTAAAATCTTCTGACATGTTTTTGCATTGTGTATATTATGTGCCAGATTCCTTATGGCATCAAAATTGGTTCCATGATTCCCATGTAGAATAGTGGGGGGTAACACTAGGATCTACATACCGGTAATTGCAAAACAATGGGCACAAATCACATCCCTTCTCTTTCCACATGCACATTGCATCAGCAGGAATCTGAGTCTTTCTCATGGTGCCACTAGGTGGCACCCTATACTAATGCTTATGGTACTGCGGGGTGCCTGTCTGTTTGCTGCTACTTCAATATCACATGTTCCTCTTTCTGAAACAATACACACACAGATCCTAGGTTACCAGCCAGCATAATTCTGAAAACCTGGGTTTTGTCAGACAAGAATCTTACAATCTGCTTCAGGCTAAGATTTTAGCAGTTATGCATTACAGACCCACAACACATTAAAACTGTGATGTTTGAACAAGAGAGAATTTCTTCTGAGTAAACATGCATAGCATCGGATTTTAAACCTGCCATCCTAAACACACAATGCAAGCCTATACATGTCATTCAGAAGGAAGCCCCACTTTTGTGTGTGTTGTTTAAAGGCTTACCCATTGCAGAAACACCATGCAAGGTGCAGGGACAACACAGAGGTCTTTAACAAGTACCGATCAAAACAGCAATTTGAGACATGTCTAGTAAAGTGTTGCATGCTCACCTAGGAGTAGCACAGTAGGAATTACTCCTGGGTAAGCATACATTGGATTGGGCTGTAAGGCTGCTGCAATCAACACACTCAATTAAGAGAAAGTTCCTTTCAGTTCAGTGTGAATTTCTTCTGAGCAGACTCACATAGGATTATGGCTGCATATTTCTGACCATTCTGAGCCCACAAATACGCTGCACCCAATCAGACCAAATGCTTCAAGTTTTTTCCGCTGGGTGTGCAACCTGACAATCTAAATCTGTGGTGGATGAGGGGGAGCCTGTGCAGTTATTTGCAACTCGCTGTGACCGCAATACATCCCACCTCAGCACATAACGCTCTCTGAAGAAAACAGGGTTATGAGCAGTTTCAGCTCAAGGCACCATCCCAGGGTGTTTATATATTTTCTGGTCACCTCCAAATTGGTCAGTATTTTGTGGGAAGGAATCAAGTGCAAATGTATGTTTGTAAGATTAAAGTGTTCTTGTCCTAGCACTTCAAACCCACTTAAAAAAAACAGCAATGGGTTTTTTTGCAATTAGTAAAGCAACAGGGAAACCCACTGAGAAATGTCAGATGAATGATTAATTAATTAATGGGAAGATGTATAACTGCCACACAAATACAACCTCCCAGCAAACAAATCAGAACAAATGCCAAATAAAGACCAGGTGTAATCTGAACTCCACATAAGCTTTGTGTAAGCAAATCAAGGGGAATACTCAGTAGACAAGTCCTCTGGAGGACCTTCTGTCATTTGATGCTGCTGGTATATCACTAAGATGAATGAATGTTGCCCTTTTAGAACTGAGAAACTGCAGAATTGTAAACCTGATAAGGTAATCCAAATACAGGATAACTGCCAAATATTTTTTGTGGTCTGTGTTGATTCATTTTAGACATATTTCTTGGTTTCTTTCTGCCTGTTCTAAGTACAATTCTAGACCTATTCACAGGCCAGCTCTACCATTGGGCAGGGTGAGATGGTTCAGGTGCCGCAGGGCAAGGAGCAGTGGTAGGACGCTGGAGGACAGAGTGGCATGTGCCGTATTGGCCTATCCTGTTTTTTCCTAAAGTAATCCTAATTTCATCTAAATTAGCCTGCTACTCTCAGGTGTGGTGGGAGGTACTGCCCTATTACCAATGATGACATAAGATTCGGATGACAGTCTGGTTACCTTCTGTGCACAGAATGCAAAGTGGGTGCCATCCTTTCTTTTGCTTCAGGCAGGAAAAGGTGTTGTGCCAGCCCTGCCCATTCAGGTGTTCCAGTTGTACAAGGGAGATGCACACCCTGGCCTCACCTCTCTCTGTCACATCACTGTTACATCCTGCATTGGGGCCCAACTTCTGCATCAGGACGTTTTCTCTGCTCCTGTGGGATTCCTACATGATTTACCAACATGAGTATAGAAGCACCCTGCTGCAGAAGTCCAACCCCTAATGTGTGGAGGGCAACAAAGCTGATAACACAGAGGGGGCAGAGAGTGGCTGTCTGAGGACCAGTAAGCAGTTACAAACAGTGCCTTCTCTACAGCCCATGGAGTCTGCTTCCTGTTGAAATTCACCAAGCCTTGATGTTTTTCGGGTGTAGGGATTTGGCCCAAATCTGAGTATTTAGGAAGGCCTTCAGCTGAAAAAACATTTCTCCACTTATTATGAATATGTTAGAATTGTTTTTCTTTCTCTTTGCCTTTGCTTCGTTTTTCCTGGGTGTTGAGTTGTTTGTTGGTTTTGTCAATTTTGGATTTCTGTTCTTACGATGTTGATATTTTCTGATGGTTGTCAATGTATTTTGTGGGGTTTTATTTTATTGCAAGACGCTTAGAGTTTCTCTTTTTTTGGGGGGGGGGGAGCAGGATATAAGTTTTAGATCAATATCATTATTACTATTTTAGCAAACTTCCGAAACTTGAGACTGGGCTCATTCATACCTTGGCATCTCCTGGAATAATGCTGTTTGTTCCTGCAGATGCTCAAAATCAGAAGATAATAGAAGATTCTCCTCTTTCTGAAAAATTGCTGGTGAACTTAGTGTTGAATGTGTTCTAAACTGTGCTTTTTTTCTGGGGGTACGCATACCCCTAAATATTTTGTGAATCTTTGTATCTTTGTACTTTTGTCCATTTACTGTATTTATTTTCCCCGATTTGAACTATAAAATAGTGGTTTTCTTGAGTCAAAATGAGAGTAGCCTACCCCTAAACATTTTTTAAAAAAGAAAAAAAAGCACTGATTCTAAAAGTATGGTGTTGTGGACCTGCCCCCTGGGCTTTGGGATTTTGAAGGCAGGATATGTCCCCGCACAGAAGCAGCCACGCCGAGGGTTCGGCAGAGGAGGGTTCCCTGCATCTCCATTCCTTTCCCCCGGGATGTTTCCTGTCTGGCATATCAAAGCGCCCACGCTGCTGCGCGCTAGCTGGGCGGCCGAGGCGCAGCGGCTCCATCCCCGCGGAGCCTTTCGACGCGCAGTTTACGAGAGAGAGAGAGACGTTTTTGCTCCAAGTGCTATTTTATCCTTCAGGAGGCACGGAGAGCAGTAAAATGTGCCAGGATGATAAGCGGCCAGAGCTTTTCTCTTCGAAATTGTTCTTTCCTTAAAAAAAAAAAAAAACCCTATCCATATTTGAGTGTTTTCTAATTCTTTTTTTGGGTTTCCCCCCTCGCCGTCCCGTTAAAGATCTGTGCTGCTCCTAAATTTAAGGCGGGTGGCCGTGTTTGTTATAGAAAAAACAAAAGAGGGTCTTCGAGCGTATATTCTCTTTGATATTGTAGTGGAATCATCGCTACCAGAAAAGCCACAGAGGTTGAAAAGTCCGTGGGTTTTTGTTTGTTTGAGTGGGGGAAGGTGTGCTTTAGATTTCTTAAAGAGAAAATATTTTACATTAATGTTACCATCCTGAACATACCTGCTCTGAAGTAAATGTTTCTGATTTTGGTAGAGTTTCCGTAACTTTCAAGTAAGCATGCTTAGGAATGCAGCTTTATTTTAATGCAAACAACAAAGCTGAAATTGATTGTTGCATACAGTAATAGATTTTCGACAGATTATTGCATTGCATTCAACAAGCTGTGATTTGGGCTACTGCAGTTCTGTTCTCTAAGTGCATTTAGCCTCAGAGCTAAGTTTCAGCAAACATTATGATGAACCTGTTAAAAAATAATAATAAAAGTCTCTGTGAAAGACTGTGTTTCATAATTAGTCAGTGCAGGTCTAAGAAGTGGCATTTCTCCCACACCCCCAACTCAGTCATTTCTTTTTCTTTTTCGGCAATAGAAACTTGCTGTTTTTTTTTTTTTTTTTAAGCCTGGCTGCAGCCGCACAATGCATTTAAAGCACATCTGCCCCTCAAGAATCCCGGGAACTGCAGTTTGTTAAAGCTGCTGGGAATTGTGCCAGAGTTGAAGAGCTTTCCCACCTTATATTTACAAAACATGTTTTATTGTATTATTTTTAAAGTCTGTTAGGAAAAGGGAGAGTGTAACGTGAGTGGAGTTACACCATAACATGAAATGAGTTATCTCATATAAGGCCTGTACAGCTCAGGACCAGGCAACCTGAGAGACCACCTTGTTATCCCTCATATACCCAGTAAGTCAATGAGGTCTGCGGCAGAGCTTCTGCAGGTTCAAAAGATGTCAGAAGTCTGTTCCACAGTAACTGGAAGCAGCAAATTTGGTGCAGCTGCCTCTGTTCTTCAGAATACTGTAGTATGAGATATGCCAGGCACCTATTCTTTGCACTTTCCGGAAACAACTGAAGACCTTTTTGTCTGATGGGCTTTCCCAGCTAGATGAATGGGTCTCTGGCATGAGTGCCTGTTTTGTACTGTATTGTTTCTTAAATATATCTGTGGTGCTTTTAAACACTTTTTGCTGTTTTAATTGTACATCACCATGGGATGCTTGTGTACAGTATATGGTGATGACTAATAACAACAGCAAGAAGAATATTAAATACATTTCAAGCACATTCAAAGCACATTCCCTCAAAGAATCCTGAGAACTGTAGTTTACCCCACACAGAGCTACAATTCCCAGCACCCTTTAACTACAGTTCCCAGGATTCTTGGGGTGGGGTGGGGAGCTTTGAATATACCTTAAAGGTACATTAAAGGTATATAGCTTAAGAATTAAATATGTGCCCCGGTTTCAATAGGAAATAGGTGTATGCTTATATATGTGTGAAGAACGTGTAATTGCATGTGGGACTAGTCTTGTCCTCTCTGAAATGTGACCCCCAGCATCTGTCCACTGTGGTAATATTGTCCTCAATCTCAAAGCACTTGCGTTATGGCTTCAAGCTGGCCAGTCTCCCCACTCCACCCCACTTTCCTTTTAGTTGACACCTTCAACATTTCATGACTTAGCTGCTCTCAGCCATAGACTTCAATGATGTGAAAGGTAGTCTTGAATTTACTGTTGTAAGTTTTCCTGCTTTTGGTTAAGGAACAAGGTTACACAAATATGCAGAGTTATATAGTTCTTAATCAAAATTAAGAAAGCTTATTGCAAGAGACCCAGACTTCCGGGAAACAAAACTGTTTGAAAAACAAAATTGGAACATGGTAACAGGAAATTTAATTTAAAATAAAATACATAGTTATTGTTTAGTTAAACATACGTTTATTGCTTTTTTGGCAAGTGGTTTTTCACATTATTGCTTCAAAGAATATTTGCTATAGAATTACACAACAACTTTTTCATCTTTCTTCTCTACTCATTTAAGCTTATTTTCAACCAAGGATCAACAGCTGTTCATCAAACTAGTAAAAGCTACATGAAATCCAGATATGGGGAGATAAGCAGATGGGAATCAACTGTACATACAGCTAAAAGCATTCACTTTTCATCAGCATATATTACTGTAATTGCAACTATTTAAATCTATAATACCACCATTTTAGACAGTTGAAATCACTTTATGAAGCCTTACATAGGTTAAACCTGCCTGCTTATTGTGCAGTAGCAATTGGTAGGCAATTTACATAAGTTGGAGTTGATTTTATGCATTTGATATACATGTTTGGATAACTGAATTCTGCCTCCTTGATATTACTGTGATTTACATCAAATGGTCAGAATCTTTATACCCATTCCTTTGGCATACTTAGTACAGGCTTCTAACTCATCTCCCTGCGCTCCTTTCCCCAACTAGCATAGCCCAGAAATCTTGCTGGCTTTTTGCAGCAGTCAGTCCAGCCAACATTATACCACTCTTGGGGACTTACAAACCTACCCCTTTGCTCTCTGGGTCTCCTACCCGAGCTGATGTTGCCGGTGTGGGCTTCTTCCTGCTGGCAAATAGGAGGCTCGTGTCTGTGGATGAAAAGGACAGGGCTGAACTTTGCACATTTTCCCTTTTGCTGCAGAAAGCAGGGAAATGCTTCAGGGCCTGCTGTCGGAATTGCTGATCCATAAAGACATAGATTATAGGGTTAACACAGCTGTTTGCGAATGCCAGGCAAGCACTGATGGTCAGCCCCCATGTGAGAGCCATCATTGCTGAGCAGCGGAGATGGATGTCCTGGGCCATGGTGAAGACGAAGAATGCCTTTAACACGTTGAAGGGCAGCCAAGAACAGATGAATGCTCCAACGATGGCAAAGATGATCTTGAGGGCATTGTTTCTCCTCTTGCCTAGGTGGACATGGCTCTGAAGCTTGAAGAAGATAGAGCAATAGCAGAACAAGATTACTCCCAAAGGCAGGAGGAAGGTCAATATGAGCATAATCAGGCTGAAGGTGGGGGAGGGCTTGTCTTGGCACAAATACTTGTCATCCACCAGGTTCAACTTTCTGTAGACTAGAGATGGCATTCCCAGCAGAAGGGAGGACACCCAGATGCAACCACAGCTCATAGCTATGCTCTTCTTGGTGCTGAAGGTCCTGGAATCCCACTGCTTGGTCATCACGAGGAAGCGTTCCACACTCATGCCCATCAGGAACAAGATGCTAGAGCAACGGTTCACAGTGATGGCATAGCTACTCAACTTGCATAGCCCCTCACCAAAGCACCAGTAACCAAGGGCTTTTGATACAGCCCAGAAAGGCAGAGTGCATACGAAGACCAGGTCAGCCACGGCCAGGTTGAGGACAAAGGTGTCCACGAGCCTCTTCCGGCCTTCCTTTCGTGCCATCAGCAGGATCACAAAGAGGTTCCCAAAGAAACCAATGAGGAAAGCAATGTAGTAAATGGTGGGGACAAAGATATAGGCAAATGGCAGTTCTTGCAGGTGGCAAATGTCATAATTCACCAGGTCACCATAATTGCCTATAGTGTATGACTCAAAATCTCCGCTCTGGGTTTCAGTCATTGATGATCCAGTCACCATCTGAGCAGGTTCCATCTCTTGTCAAGGACCAACCAAAGAGTAGTAATCGCTGCTATTGCATAGGCTGGCCAAAGCACTTTGAGCTGTAACAGGCTGCGTGTCTTTCTTTTTTATTAAAAAAAAATGGAGATGTTGTTTTCTTGTTTTTAACGATCTGTGGTAACTTCCTTTTGTTTTCAAGATGAGTTAAAGGGTGGGGCCAAGCTAGAAGGTATCAGATCAACCTAATTTTGGAAACCCAAGATTGCAGAAAGTGGGTATTGGCATTCCTGGGTGTGGCCAGGGGCACACATGCACTCGAGTGTTGTGGTGGAGTGTGCCACGATGTGCAAACTCAATGACAACTGCTTTTTTCGTTGCAGAATTTTGATTTAATTTTTTTAAGCGAGATTAATCACTGGCATAAACATGCATAAAACAGGCCTTTTAGATGGAGATGTTAGTATCTATAATGGATTTGAATATATAGTTTTCTCTATGTTTTTATTAAATAGCAAATTGTTTTCAGGATGCCTCATGTGAAGTGATTCTTAAACAAAATGATCAGCGTATACAACATTGTTCATCTTCACACAGAGTATAATGTCGAGCTCTGCTCTTTGGCATTACTGCTTTATTTGCAACAGGCTTTCCACCTGAGCTCTCAAAGCTATTAAATTGCTAGTGCTAAATTAGGCGCCAGGCAAAAACCCAAGCTTTTGGCTAATTAAACAATTGATGGCTTTTTAAAGTGTGCAGGGGTGGATTTATTGCTTTTCTTTGTTACTATGGTATGTGCTTTGTGCTTTTATATTGTCAACTGCCCTGTGATCCTCAGATGACAGGCAGTATAGAAATTTAATGAAGGAGAAAATAAGTGTTGCCTGCAATCACCAGGAAAAAATGCTTTCATAGACCTTATGTTTTCCCACAAATCCTTCATGCTTCCTCTCCTGCTTCCTGCTCATTATGTTGAAATGGGGCCCCAGACTTCTGTCCCCAAATCCTGCCTTGATGGCACCACTGGATGTGGGACACAGGTCTGAGGCTGACTACCCACTAGGAATAGGGACTCGGGTGATGCTGTGGTCTAAACCAGTGAGGCTCTTGGGCTTGCCGATCAGAAGGCTGGTGGTTCGAATCCCCGCAACGGAGTGAGCTCCCAATGCTCCGTCCTAGCTCCTGCCAACCTAGCAGTTCAAAAGCATACCAGTGCAAGTAGATAAATAGGTACCGCTGCGGCGGGCAGGTAAATGGTGTTTTTGTGCACTCTGGTTTCTGTCATGGTGTTCTGTTGCACCAGAAGCGGTTTAGTCATGCTGGCCACATGACCCAGAAAGCTGTCTGTGGCAAACACCGGCTCCCTTGGCCTGAAAGCAAGATGAGTGCTGCAACCCCATAGTCGCCTTTGACTGGACTTAACTGTCCAGGGGTCCTTTACCTTTTTTTACCTTTACCCAATAGGAACATTAGGTTTCCTCCCATAGTACTATGGGAGGGTTGAAAGAGCATCTTTAAAGAACACAAACGTTCCTGAGAGGCTGGTTTGTTTTCCTTTTAAACTCAAAAGCATTTAAGTTCACCAGATTGGTTTTCTGTGGTGTTTGAGTTTAGCATCAACAAAACGAAAGCTATCAGCTTCAAGGAAGGGGCACTCCAGCTTCAGCTGCCACGGCTTAAACTGCAGCTACCCTATTAAAAGTGAATGCCAATGAATCTGCTTGTTAGTGTATTTTAATGCCCTAGAAAAGGAATAACCTAAGGCTGAGTCTGCACTGAGAAAAGAGGATTTACATATACTTCATATATGTATACTGTACTACATATTCTAGACCGTTACATGTGTTTTTTTAAAAAAAAATAAAAATAAAATCACCAAACAAAACCAGCTGCAGAATATACTTAAGATGAGGAAAGAAGCAGTGGGCAAGCAACATCGGCTCTTTGGCATACATTCCTGCCCGTTCAGATAACCACTGAAGCCCACCGCTCATTATGGTTCCGTGGCCTAAGGTTGGCTAACACATCTGCTCTGCTTCAGGACAGGCATTTCCTTTGGTTATTTCCACAACTAAAGCTGGGAAATCTCTCCCCCACCCCCCGGTGTGTAACCTCACTGTACATTATTTAAGGTATAGGTGCTCACTGTGCCTCCTATACATGAGCATACCCTTTGCCCCACCCCAGATATTGGATCCTTGGATAGATGTTTTTTTCTGAGCTCATCTAGAAGTATGGTGGTCATTTACACATTGCCAAAGTGGATGAAATTTGTCACACACACACACACACACACACACACACACCCAAAGGACAAAGATAGATTTGCATGTGCTAATTTGCATTCCCTTTTGGGAAGGACCTTAGCTTAGTGGTAGAGCATCTGCTTTGCATGCAGAAGGTCCAAGGTCCAATCCTTGACATCTCTCCAGGTAGGCCTGCTAAAGATTCCGTCGGAAAGCTTGGAGAGTTGATGCCAGTAAATGTAGACAATACTGGGTAGAGGGACTCATGGCCTGACTCGGCATAAGGCAGCTTCCCATGTAAATATAGAAATAATTCCTATCATTTAAATAGAAATACAATGCACCCCACCATAGTGAGGAAGGCTGTGGCCAGGTGGCCTGTGTGTGCCTGTTCAGTCTGCTGCCTGGGGGCTGTTGACACGCAACTTCAACGCCTTCCTCTTCCTTCTTTCACTGCTTTGTTTTCAAACTGGGCTTGGACTGGCCAGCCCACCCAACAGAGGATGCCTTCAAAGAGAGGAGTGTGAAAGGGCGCATGGGCAGCCTGTCTCGAAGAGAGATCTACCGGTATATAAATGATGAATAATAAGGAGAGCAATAAGTGTAACATATGCTGAAACCAATTGATGGCAGTGTCTCCAGATGAACAGGTCAAATAGCATCATGAACTGTAACTCACCTCCTGCTAGCAATTTCGTTGTGGTTCTTACCAGTACTTCCAGATAAGATAAACAACCAGTCCTGCCTCCACACCTGCATTTTTTATTCTTTGCCAGGCTAAGCTTGCATTTTTAACTCTTTGCCAGGCTAAGGAAGCTTCCCAACTCTTTCCCACCATCTCAAACCAATCCCAAGTTCACCCACCTGTTACTCAGAAACTATTACTGATAAACAACCACTTTTATTACAGACTTCTGACGTACAACGTGCTTTTCAGAACATTAATATCAGGAAGGCAGCTGGACCGGATGGAATCACGGGACGAGTTGTTAGGGACTGTGCTGCAGAATTAGCTGGTGTATTTACGGACATCTTTAATCTATCCTTGTTGCAGGGTTCTGTCCCTACCTGCCTGAAGACATCGATAATAGTGCCAGTCCCTAAGCAGTCAGTGGTGGTATCTCTCAATGACTACAGACCAATAGCCTTAACATCTATCGTTATGAAATGTTTTGAGAGATTGGTGCTGGATTATATTAAGGCTGGTCTTCCATCCACTCTAGACCCGTTCCAGTTTGCATACAGAAGTAATAGATCTACTGATGATGCTATCTCTATTGCTGTTCATACTGTACTGAGTCATCTAGAACAACAGGGAACCTACGCAAGGCTGTTGTTCGTGGATTATAGTTCTGCTTTTAATACAATTTTACCAGACAGGTTATTTTTTAAAATGACCAATCTGGGTATACATCAGAAGATCTGTTTGTGGGTAAGGAATTTCCTGATAGGCCGCAGACAGTGAGAATGGGATCTTACTATTCTTCTACCCTAGTATTAAGCACAGGAGCTCCTCAGGGATGTGTGTTAAGCCCCTTTCTTTATTCCCTGTACACATGTGATTGCACCCCACTGTATAATTCCAACACAATCATCAAATTTGCGGATGATACAACAGTGGTGGGGCTCATTAGCGAGAATGATGAGTCTGCTTATAGGAAAGAAGTACAGGGGTTAATTCAATGGTGTAAAGAAAATAATCTTATGCTTAACACCAAAAAAACCAAAGAACTTATAATTGACTTTAGAAGAAAGAAAAGTGTATTTTTACCATTGCACATAAATGGCGAGGAGGTGGAGAGGGTTGGCAGTTTTAAATACCTGGGCATTTACATCTCCGAGGACCTCTCATGGACTGTAAATATTAATATGGCTGTGAGGAAGGTGCAGGGGAGGTTGTATTTCCTGAGAATGCTCAGGGGATTGAATCTATCTCAGCACCTACTCCTGTCCTATTATCACAGTACCATTGAGAGTGTCTTAACCTATAGTATACTATCGTGGTATGGGAGCAGCTCTGTAACGGATAAAAAAGCTTTACAGAGAATAATTAAAATTGCCCAGAATGTTATTGGGCTCCAACTACCAACCCTGGACGAGATCTTCACGTCTCGCTGTTTGAAGAAGTCACACAACATCCTGAGAGATCCCACCCATCCTGCTCACAACCTTTTTGAACTGTTGCCTTCGGGCAGAAGATACAGGATAATGAAAACTCGAACCACACGCCTTCTGAATAGTTTCTATCCAAGAGCTTTGATTGCACTTAATAATGATCTCAGGGTCAGTAGTAAGTAATAGTAAGCAGTGAGTAGTAAGGAATGAGACAGGCTTTTAGGTTATGCTATGCTTTTAATAGGTTATGTTATACTCTGGATTATGTTATGTTTTAATAGATTATGTTTTAATAAGGATGAGAGTGTTGGAGATATGTGCAAATGTGTATGGTAAATCCGGTCTTTGGGTGTCTGATTTTCGTTGTTGTGTATATTGTGTATATACGGACAATGACAATAAATAAATCTAAATCTAAATCTAAATCTAAATACTTGTGCCTCTACTTGAGTATCTCACCATCCTTAATGCTTTTCTCTTGGATGGTGACCTGTGAGACACTTGAAATTGTTCCCTTAATTCTATAGGTAGGAAATTGAGGCCAGCAGAAAACACTATCTGGCGTATATTATAGATCCATGAGCCTAATACAGTTGCAAACATACATCTCCCCACCAGACCATTCACGTTTCTCCATGCCAAAGTTACCATAGCTTTAATGGTGGGTTATATCTCAACCTAAGCATAGAAAATTTGACACTGGAGCTAGCAGGTAAGAGCATTAGCAACTTTTTTTTACAAAGAGAAAAGAGAGGCCTGGATCAGGTGGGAGCCTAGTAAGGCTTGGAATGCAAAATGAATGAATGAATGAATGAAACAAAATAGAGAATTCTTTCCAGTAGCACCTTAGAGACCAACTGAGTTTGTTCTTGGTATGAGCTTTCGTGTGCATGCACATGAAAGCTCATACCAAGAACAAACTCAGTTGGTCTCTAAGGTGCTACTGGAAAGAATTCTCTATTTTGTTTCGACTATGGCAGACCAACACGGCTACCCACCTGTAACTGAATGAATGAACGAAGAGTATTTTCTTTGTAATGATGCATTACTGAATAGCAAAACAAAAAACAAACAACCCCCCCCCTAAAAATCTAAAAAGGCAGCCATGCCAAGTCACAGCCTCCACTGCAGATTCCAATCTGCCCTTTCATCTCCATGTTTCCTTAACTGTCATGGCTGAATGACAGCCAGCCTCCACCCAAAGCCACCACGGGGCTAGTCCTTGCTTCTGACTTTCTCCTGCTGCCCAGTGCCTGAGGATAACCTGAGCAGGGGCTCTGCAAGCCAGCAAGGGGAGGCGGCTGTGGTGCATCTTAGGATTCCTCCATGTAATCTTCCACCAAGGAGCCATTCGGATAGAAACTGCACTTGCGGTCACCTGGCTCTCATGTCTGCCTGATGTCCGTTTCTGTAGACAGCTTTATCTTCCTCAGGCTCTCTTTGACGAGGATGAACTCAGGCCGGCCATCTTGCTCGCCCTTCAAGACCAGCTCCCTTTCATACTGTAAAGGAGGGGAAATGTTCAACATCTTTTCATTGGTTCTAGCCAGAGAGACAATTCTGCACAAACATGAGGCTGCAGCCTATTGCAAAACCAAACGCCCCTACTGTTTGATTAAAATGAAAGTCTTACACTCATTACTGAGCTTCACTGACAGTGGATTTAGCAACAATTTTGATAGGACTGAAAATGCTTGAGGGAGGCATTGCTCACCATGGTTAACACACACACACACACACACAAACACACACACACCCCTTTTGTCCCATTGTCACTCCTTTTTTTTTTTTGCATTTTCAAAAACAGAGCATATTTAATTCCCTCCCCTCCCCCTGTCCCACTTACAACTTTGTACCAAATACAGCATGTATAAATATACCATATGACTTCCCTTCCGCCCTTTTCCTAGTTCCTTTGCATCTTTTTAATCATCCAATTCGTTATCTATTCAAATACTCTATTTCAACTCTGCTGGATTTACTCGAGACCTGCTAAACTATGTTTTTGCTTATACTGGTTCTTAAAATATTCAGTAAACATTGTCCATTCCTCCTTGTCTTCGTTTTTTCTTAGCCTGTTCGTCAGACCAGGCTGTTCAGCATATTCGAATGTTTTTCACTGCCTTTCTTCCTTATTGGGTACTATACTTGCTCTCCACCTTTGTGTGTCCCATGGTCACTTCTGATTAAAACTGATTTGGTATGTTTTTGAAACAGTAAAAACACAGCAATATCTGCTTACCAGAAGGGAAGAGGTGCTTGGAGGACAGGGTCTGCGTAATATCAAAACTGTGTGTGTGTTTGGGCCTGGAAGAAGAACTGGCTATCTTTACCTCTCAAGTTGAACGATGGAGAAGGAACTGAGAGAGGAGGTGCTGGTCACACCTGAGCAGAAGGCTGCCACAAGGAAGAAGGGTACTATACAATGTAGATACTACACCCCCTAATAATCCTGGGAACTGTAGTTTAAGGGTGCTGGGAATTGTAGCTCTGTGAGGGGTAAAGTGGATTCTTTGTGATTAGATGCTGTTTTTGCTAGGAAGACAAATGAGCCTTGATGAGCTGGGTGTGTGTTAGGGATTAATAATATGGACTGAACATGGTAGGATGAAGGTGGTTATAAGACAAACTTGATGTTGTGATACATCCAGAAAAGCTAACTGGGGAGCAGATGGTAAAGACCTGGTCAAGCTTCTGCTGTCGTTTTCTCAGCTCTTCTTCCAAATCTGTCAAGGGCTTTTGGATTTCTTCCTGCTGCTTCAGCTGCTTGATTCTTCTGGCTTCTAGAACTCTCTGAAGCTCGGGCTTGTGTTCTGGAAGGATCCCCCTACAGAAAGGACAACACAGCACGAAAGCAGAAGTTTATGGGTCTTTCTTCTCTTCCACAATGCCTCTTATTCCACTCCACCCTCCTTCATCCCATTGACTTTCACCAGATTCCATGATAACCCAGGGTTCTCCTCACAAAATAAGTTAACTGTATTATGTTTGGGCACGTGCTTAGCTTATCAGACCTATGAAGAACTAAATATATGGGCTCTGTAAGAATTGGACTGTTATTTTCCAAGCCCTCCTCCTCCAGTGCCCAGTCAAGTTGATTGGGAATCCCAAGGTGGTTTCTCTCCTGTGTATTGGGCAAAAATCCCTTTCTTATTTGGCTCAGTGGACATCCCTAGTCGCCATACTGGATGCTAGGATTTAGGTGCTTTTGAGAGATATCTCATGGGCCCACACCCAACAGAGATTGTGCTACTTATTTTATTTACACTTGGTGTCCTGCAGGATTCTTTCCCCGGATTTTGCAGGTAGAACAGGTGTGCCAAGCCAACTCCCTTGAAGAACTGTGTACATCCCATCTGTTTAAAGCACCCCCTCCAAAGGATAATAAGGAGCTGTAGTTTACCCATCACAGAGCTACACTTCCTAGCACTCAAACTACAGCTCCCATGATTCTTTTGGGGAAGTCATATGCCTTAAATGTGCTTTAAACACAGGGCTGGCCACCCATGAGACAAGGTGAGGCCACCACCTTGGGCAGCAGGATTCAGAAGGACAGCCAATTGGGCATCCAAGGAATGCATCACTTGCTGCTGCTGCGGTAGCAGCGATGCCTATGGCATGCTCCTTGGAGGCTAGATCTGCCTCCTCCTCAGCAGCCCCTCCCCAAGCCGCCTCTTTGCAAATAGGAGGCATTACTGGTCTCCATCCACCGCTAGGGAGGAAATGGTGGGGGCTGTCCTCTTAGGGGTGCCAATGCCATATTTTGAAGAGCAAAAAAGAGGACACATTTGCAGACTTCTACTTATAACTATGGATCGCTATGATGACTCTACCCATGAAAAAAGAGGACGCGTCCTGAAAAAAGAGGACATATGGCAACCCTCTGGGATCTCCTGGGTTCTGCACCACCCTGGTATGATTCAGAGCAGCCCCTGCCCTCTGGCAGCCTTTGATTCTCACGCCAACGGTCATGTAAGATTGATTTGATTCCCCGCCTTGTTCCCAATGTAAATCTTCACTCAACTTTTCTTCCCTGGCCAGGGAGGTATCATTCACCTCAGGTTCCAATGCATGGTTTAAATGCATAGTATGTTCTCTGTTCATAGCTTTAGTGCCTAAACTACTGCAGTTCCTGGATTAAAGACACTCTCACCTCCTTTGAGTGAAAATCAGTTCCCGGTGCAACTCCCGATGGTACTTGGACTCCCTCACTGGGTTTGGCAGTTTCTTAGGCTCAATGAGGCTCCTGTGGCTTTCAGATGCCTGGTAGGTGCCATGCTCAAAGCTTCTGCTGTCTCCTTCTGGAACATAATGGCATGGCAACAGTTTTGAAGCCTTCTTCAAAAAATTCATTACAAATTTTCCTCTCGGCTTTCATACTGTAAAGTGGCTACAAAGCTGTTCAGCATCAATTTGCTGAAAGTACCGGTATTTTTAACCTGCTCTTCTTTAAGGATTCCAGAGTGGTGTAAAGTAGGACCTGATGTCACGGAGAGTAATTCTCTCTTCCCCTCTGAATCCCTGGCCTCACCCACTGAAGATGGGGGAGTCTGACCCCCAGGGTCATAACACCCTGAAGCTGCTCCCTCTCTGGTCCGTGGGTGGGGCTAGGTTGGTCTTCCCATTGCTACGATGTTTTCTTGAACTACATTGTCCCCTAACTATTCCAGTAGTGAACTGTGGAAAGATCTCTAAATGTTAATGAAATGGCTTGGATAGGCATATCATAGTGCAGATCTTCCTCAATACCTGGGGCTTACTCAATGACTTGGTTGAAAACGAGGCATTTCACATGCAGTTGAAGTGTGGGCTTGAATGCACTTCCATTTCTGAGATCCTTTAAGACAGGGTTGGCATTGTAATGCAACTGACACATCAGGTCAGTCACAGATGGTCCATCAAGACTTCTGTTATGTTAAGTCTTCCACACAGATTATTATTATACAAATGCACCCCCATGTGGCGAAACCACAAATTCCACCACTGAACATCTCAGTACCTGAAATCTATGGTTACTACCTCTTTCTTCACCACTCCGGGGCGCATTTATACCATTATTTAACCATGAAAACCTTGATAAACTGTGTATAACTCCATTAAAAAATTACCATGTGAATGACATTTAAAATACAAATTTTTATGTGGGTTTTTAAAAAGTTTCACAAGGTGATGGAAAAGCTGGACAGAATGGGCTTATGAATGAACACATGCAATACTGGCAAGGACCTGGAAGAGAATCATCCAGCACTCCCTACCTCTAACAACACAGTTTCCCCCCTACCAGCACAGAGCTTTCAGCAACAAGAAGCTAAATAAAGGGGCACACTTAATTTGATCATATGCAGACACCCTTTAGAACCCAAAAGAGTACTTGGGGCAAGTTCCAATAGTCACAGGCTGAATAGACGGCATCCTTCTATGCATAATACAACAGACGTTTGCTGCTATGGCCAATTAATACACTCAGTGAGTAAGAGGAACACAATCCCCATTTTTCCATCTCTCTAAAGGTGAGTCCCCCAAGTCGCAATGCTTGCACAGTTTCTCCCCATATTTATAACCATTTCCCCTGCTTTTTGCAGACAGCTGGCCCCCACCCATGTATAAAGGTAAACGCCACATGCACATGCCACATGCACTGCACTGCCCACTTTTATCTTTGGCCACACCCACCACTGGCATGCACTCCCCACATAAGAGATTGTAGCCCTTGGATTGAAGAGGGCACCCCCCCCCACCCTGCTGTAAAATACTCTTACCTGGGTTCAGGCTGCTCTTCTGAGTTCTGTATTCACCCTGGAACAGAAAAGGCAGCATTTCAAAAAGCAATGGATCAACAAACGCTTGCACTTCTGCTTTCACCACACTTGCGTCCCAGGGGTATAGTGCTCACCTGGTTTGGTTTCCTTTGAAAGGAGATCATGGGAGGCTTACGGCATTTTGTAATATTGCAGTTTGTTTACAAATATGCAAGTGGAGGCGAACAGCTGAAACACTCCAGCAGCACACTCCACTGCCTGATGCTCAACCTCCAGCTCTTACACTGGCCAATGCATGAAGGTTTTATACCAAAGGCTCTGTGAAAAATAAGGCTCTTTGCCAATGTTACTAAAGTGTTGTGAAATTAGCAGGTGAAAGGAGCCAGACAGAATAAAATGCAGACCATATTTTGGACAGACACTATAACATACCTTCATGCACGTCCAACAGGTAGATCGTGATCTACCGGTAGATCACTGGACGTCTGAGGTCAATCACTAGCTCAACGTTTTTGCCCTTCACCCCCTCCCCAAAACAGGGCTTTCCTTCCTAACAAAGCTCAACAACTCTGACCTGAACTCCCCATAAGAGGGTAGATCACCGCCAGTTTATAACACTTGTGAGTAGATTGCAGTCTCTTGGGAGTTGGCCACCCCTGCAAGTCTAGCTAAACCCAAAATCATTAGAATAACCCTCGTAATCACCTGCCTGCCTTCTATTGGAAAGGAATCTAGATACTACAGTTCGCTTCTGGCTCTGGAATACCCAGCTGCCACCCACAGACCGACCTTCCTTTGCAAATCAAGCTTTTCCACCATCCACAGTGCTAATAGGCTGCCTTACGTCTGATGCCTGTGCATTTTCCTAACCCCATGTTACTTTCTGCATGACATTCATTTGCCCAACTCTTCTATTTTGCCCTGACCATTCACACAGGATCATCTCAACCTGATGAAGCTATTCTGGATCCCTCGGTCTCTCTGTGCAGCTTTGAAAGATTAGGTTTACCATCTCCGATGAGATTTCCCTTTTAAGCCACTGCTGATTAGCCTGTCATCTGTCAGGCTCAGGTTTGTGGCTGCCTCATCCAAAGTAAACAATGCAAGACTATTATAATGGCATAGATGCCAGCAGGCCTCCCCTGCCTATTCCCAGGCATTTAATGGACACAGCGAAAAGACTAACAACACATGGGGGGGGGCATTATACAAGAGCGTACTGAGCTTCTGCACAGGCATCCTCATTACTTTCCCCCTGCATGGTCTTAAAGGTAAAGGTACCCCCTGACCGTTAGGTCCAGTCACGGACGACTCTGGGGTTGCGGCGCTCATCTCGCTCTATAGGCCGAGGAAGCCAGCGTTTGTTCGCAGACAGATTCCAGGTCATGTGGCCAGCATGACTAAGCCGTTTCTGGTAAACCAGAGCAGCGCCCAGAAACGCCGTTTACCTTCCCACCGAAGCGGTACCTATTTATCTACTTGCACTTTGACGTGCTTTCGAACTGCTAGGTTGGAAGTAGCAGGGACTGAGCAACGGGAGCTCAGCCCGTCGCTGGGATTCAAACCGCCAACCTTCTGATCGGCAAGCCCTAGGCTCAGTGGTTTAGACCACAGCACCGCCCACATCCCTTTCTGCATGGTCTTACAGAGGAGCCAATGAGTGCTGCTGTTAATGTACCTGCACATAGACTTCCAGCAGGTCAGACAAAACCAACATCTGTTTCTTCTACATCCTAATCATATGGAGCTGAGGGCAAAGCAGAGCATCCCTAGCACATATCCATGGCCCTACCAATACATTTTGCTGCCTGAGGGAAAGGATATGATAAAACACACAATCTCCCCACCACATAGTCCACCATAGAAAAGCTGACCAGACAGGCAGTCAAATCTTACTTCAACACTTGTGGTGAGGCAGTGTCCACCATTGAAACTGAGGACAACAGGCTAGCTCAGAGCATGCTCTGTCCTCCAAAACCTTGCTGCTGTCTGTTCAGTCACTGCCCTGTCTGATACCCATTTGCTGCCTGTTCTGACAAAGGATGCCTCAGCATCAGTCATGTGTGCCAAGAAATGCATTCACATTCATAGTGCCTACCGGGGTGTGTAGCCTGGGCTGGCTGCTTCTCTTCCTGCTTGTTAGGTCAAGGATCTGCACTGGGAGATCACTAGGTGAGACTGCTGGCCACTGCCAGGGTGTCACTTCAGGAGGATGGGATAAATGGCTAGGGGGTTCAGGAGCAATGGGGGTGGAGCAGCTGCATTCACTACCTGAGACAGCTGCTTCCCTCCACCTAATCATAGGCTTCGCCCTGCCTGATCCTTACATGTTTAAATCTCCAAAGACAAACAACACATTTGCTAGAGCAACAGATTGAATGCATCATTCAGGGGAAAGACAAACATTCCTGTTAGGGATTTCTTAGATGCCAAGTTTCAGCAGTTATGCTTAAAGAGTGGCATGTGCTGCTCCCCTTCACCTGATGTGGCTCTTTCCCTGGAAAACTAGCTCAGCTGCTTTAAAGTTGTCCTCAAAACCATCATCTCCATGCCTATGAAGTTCAGGAACATAAATGCAGTTTCATCAGTATTCCTTCTGCCTTTGGACCCAATCTCTCCCCTTTTATTAGATTTGAAATGTTGATCAGTGTTGCTTTGCTCTGCGCCGATTAAAAGCTCATCTATACAGTTGTTTAATGTGGATAATGTGCCCTCATTAATTCTCCATTTTCCATATGACGTTTTCCTTCCCACACTTTCCCCTCCCTTGATCTGGATTTTCTGTTACCCTCTCCTTTTCAGAGCATTCCTATGAGCAAATCCAGTTTTTTTGGGGGGGGAAACATGTGGGAAGGCAGTGATACAGAGATCGGAGATTGGTCATATGGATGGTGGAGAATTCATGGAGGTACAGGAAACTTACTACCCACATTAAGCGACAGTTTGAGCAAACCCTAAGAAAGACAAAGTTTCATCGTGCTTCAGCTGAAGTGTGAACAAACCATCTCTAAAAGTAGCCTTTCTGGCAGATCTACCTTATCCCTTTCAATTAGGATTTTGGTTAGGTGGCTGTGGAGAGGAAAGGGGATAGGTTCAGTGGATCAATGAAAGAGTGAAAATGATGACTAGACATAGAAGCAGGATTAAGTATAATCTAGGAGTTTATCTCTGCAGGAGGTTGTTTTGCGGGGGCAAGAACTGTTTCTTTCACCTGTATGTCACAGGATAGGTCTGAGACAGTTACAGGTAGGTAGCTGTGTTGGTCTGCTGTAGTCAAAACAACAACAAAAAAAAATTCCTTCCAGTAGCACCTTAGAGACCAACTAAGTTTGTTCTTGGTATGAACTTTCGTGTGCATGCACACTTCTTCAGATAATTGTCTGACACAATTACTTTTTGCACCATAACAGCCCTGTGTTGAAGAGAGGTCACTGTCACCAGAGGATTAACACAAAGCATGTGCATGACACTATGTCCATCTGCACTGTCGGTGAACAACAGTTCCCATCTTTTGCACTCCTGAGAAACATGACAGCACCATTTTCTAGTGTGTGAGATGCCATATCGTCTACATAGTCCAGATGTAATGGAGGGTTTAGTCTTTCTGTGAGTGGCATAACAATTGAACAATACGTCTATTCCCTATCTTGGCTTTTCAGTAAATGTAAGAGAAATGTGTGGTTCAGTGCTAGGGGAGGGTAGAGGTAAAGGACCCCTGAATGGTTATAGTCCTGTCAAAGGCGACTATAAGATACAGCACTCATGAGAAGGAGATACAGGAGACAGAGGAGGAGAGGAAATATAAAAAGAAATTGCTTCTGAGGCAGAAGTAGCTTTGTTGGTGCTCACATTTTTTTTAAAATGCCTTTGCTCCCACACTGTATGACACCAGTGGGGGGAGTTGTTGTTGTTGCTTAGTCATTTAGTCGTGTCTGACTCTTCGTGACCCCATGGACCAGAGCACGCCAGGCACTCCTGTCTTCCACTGCCTCCCGCAGTTTGGTCAGACTCATGTTGGTAGCTTCGAGAACACTGTCCAACCATCTCTGTCCTCTGTCGTCCCCTTCTCCTTGTGCCCCCCATCTTTCCCAACATCAGGGTCTTTTCCAGGGAGTCTTCTCTTCTCTTCCAGTGAGCACTCCGGGCTGATTTCCTTCAGAATGGATAGGTTTGGTCTTCTTGCAGTCCATGGGTCCAAGAGTCTCCTCCAGCACCATAATTCAAAAGCATCAATTATTTGGTGATCAGCCTTCTTTATGGTCCAGTTCTCACTTCTGGGGAAACCATAGCTTTAACTATACAGACCTTTGTCGGCAAGGTGTTGTCTCTGCTTTTTAAGATGCTGTCTAGGTTTGTCATTGCTTTTCTCCCAAGAAGCAGGGGAGTACTTAGCCCCTAAAGAAGCTCTAATAGTGAAATGGTGCAGCTATAGGAAGTACAGACTGCCCTGTACCCCATACGGTGCCTGTTCCATCCCCAGTGGTCAAGGAACATTCAATGGCCAGGCTGGGTGGCTGCTGTTCATGGAATAGAAGGGATGGCATCTTGTCCTTCACTTCAGGAAGCAAAATGACTTGGGCCAGCCCTGAGGTCTAATATATACAGTATATTGTTCATTTAAGATTTAAATTATTATACTTAATTAATCATTCATACTACACAAAGCCCACCCACTCATCAGTTTAGAAGCAGTCAAGATGAAACGATTAAGACCAAATAAAAAGGTCATATGGTATTTCTAAGAAAAGCTCAGGGTTAAGCTTCCAAGAGCCCCCAGCAGAAGAATATTCCACAGTTGTCAGCCATCAGAAACACCTCTGCCTCTCGAGAGATTGCCGTATTGCCATGCTTTTGTTGTCATAATAGACTTAGTTCAAAGACTGCATACGCAACAGAACGTGACCGACTGATCAAAAAGATCTCATCATGATGTCAGGGATATGACAGACACAGGCTTCATCCCCTTTGTCAGATCATCAACAAGAAAGCTACTCACCCGTTTTGACTGGGAGGCCCCCATGGCGCTGACTGGAGGAAGCTTTTCCCTCCTCACTTTCCTTTCCTTTAAAGCTGTGGAACGTTGTCTCTGAAGTAGTTACTGTGCCAGAACAGTTTAGCACTGGGCTTCACTTTCTTCTAGAAAAACACCTGTGAACTAAGTCCTCCTGTTGATTTTCTTGGCAGTGGAGACGGTAATGTGATTGTGGATGGGCCCTGCTTCTTTTAGCAGGCTCTTCACAAAACCTATTAAAGCTCTTAGACTAATCCCTGGGTGTGTTGTTGCATGTAAAAAAAAAAAAAAAAGGAGGGGGGCAGGTGTCATGTGACATGTTCTTTTAAGAACCTTTGGCTGATTAAGCAGAGGATGTCATTTTCCAAGTCTGGAACGCTGAAACATTTCCTAGGGTATCAACAAGGTTCAGCAGAGAATGGATTATTGAAATATGCACCCTTTAGATTATTACAAATCAGATCAAGTTGTTTGGGCTAACATCTTAACAGAGCAATCCTAAACACCAATTATATTGCTGGGTCTGATGATTTGCTATTACTGCTTATAGCTCAGCTGAGAAAGGGGAGCACACATGGGTAGAAAATACCAAATTGGTGGAAACATGGCAGACATGCCCATAGCATCTCTAGAAGCTTCACCAGTGCTGCTGCTGCCAATGCCCACCTGCTGCCCTCATACAGTGGCAGCCAATTAGCTCACTACGGACGTGACGCCAGTGCAGGAATTTTTTGTTCATGCCATTTATGAAGATTACATTCTGTTACACTGCATTTTGTGATTCTGTACCCGTGTATGAAAAATTGCCATTCCTATATGAATCCAGCATCTTTGGAATTCTGGAACTGCCTCCAGTATCTTTTCAACAAATAAAATTCTCAATAAAGGGAGGATGGGGAAGCAGCTTGTATAACCCACATATATTTTTTTATAGCACAATCCTATACACATCCACTCAAAAGTCACAGTAAGGCTGTAACCTTATTCACAACGGGACTTCCTTCTGAGTTCTGGACATTCCATTAGTAGTTTTGTGCATGTGGTATCATAGCAGTGTGACTAGAGATTAGAATGCTACTGCTACAGCACTATTTTTAGTGTTGTATGGTGGGGGAGGGGGCAGGGGGGAGGTGTCTGCTTGCCATTTCCCTACCAGATGAGCCTTCTGTTTTGGCCAGATGGCTTAAATTGGAGATGCGCAATTACCGGTACCCATCCCTCTAAGTGAAAGCATAATTTCTATTGTGTCCATTATCCCTTCTCTTCTTTCTCCCACTAGTATTTGCCCTACCCATAGAACCTCTATGAGGAAAAGGTTTCACATGCTCTGAGCCCTTTACGCTACTCCATGAAGATAAGAAAGCAGCCTTGCCTAGTAAAAAAAAAAAAAACCCATAAAAAATCAATCTTGGAATGATGTGGATCCCTATTGACCTCTTTTATGCACTGTATCTTCATACAAGTAAGCAGTGGATTTGGGGGATGAGGCTGACTGGATGGTTGAGATTGTTCTGAATCTTTGGAACTCCCTACCTATTGATATTGAAGCTGACACACTATATTGCTTTAGACACCTGCTGAAAATGTTTATATTCCAGCAAGCCTACCCAGACATTATTGTGTGTGTGTCCTGATTTTATGTTTTTATTAGTAATTACTTTATATTATTCTTACACACTGCTTAATTTTTTTAATTAAGTAGTTTTATATTTTTTAAGTATCCCACCCTTTTATGATGGTCTATTACCGTAATAAAGATTTGTATTTTATTGTAGGTGGTTTATATATTTTTTTGTTTTTGTTTTAATTATATGTGAGTATTGAGTAGCATTGCAGTCTGTTAGCTTATTTCATTCGTACCCTGTTTCTCCTAAAATAAGACATAGCCATAAAATAAGCCATAGCAGGATTTCTATGCATTTGCGAAATATAAGCCGTTCCCCAAAAATAAGCCATACCCCGAAAATAAGCCATAGTGATGCGGCACCTCCCATTAAAACAGCCTGGGGAGGCATGGCTATGCAGCGTACCGATGCGACACGGTTAAAATAAGACATCCCCTGAAAATAAGCTATACTGTGTTTTTTTTGAGCGAAAAAAATATATAAGACGGTGTCTTATTTTAGGATTTTATTTAGTGCTGGATTAGGTGACAGCTCTTGGAAGTACAGTATAAGCCCCTGTCTGAGGGACGATTATAATGCACGGTAACTGTAACTCCTACTCCTCTATCTATAATATGGAGATAAGTAACACTGGACTACATGGAAGGGTTGTTGTAAGCGTCGCTCCCCGCATTAGCTATGAGAAAATTATAACAATATTGAACAGTTTATTTTTCTGCTACTACAGAATCATCTGCAGGGCGATTAAGAAAAAAAAGCTAGAAGAAAGGTGAGCCCGCCCCATTCACATGTTCGCATCCCACAAGAAGACCGAGCAGATGTCTTCGTTGCCACTGTGAAACAAAAGACAGCATGAAATCCGGTCGCGAGACCCGCCGCTGACAAGCCAGGGCGCTCTCGAAACAAATCGACCAGCCGTCCTTCTGCTAGTGCTGCCTTCACGCCCCGACACAAGCACCCGCCTTTCTAGGAAGAGGCGAACCATAGAGAGCGCTCCATCGCCGGAGCTCTATTGGCGGCACTGAAAGTTCCGGTGCCGCGCTGGCCGTTCGTTCATTCTGGGCGATGCGGTGACGAGACCTGGTCTGGGCCTTGCGGGTTTCTGTCATGGCTAACGGTGAGACGGGTGGGGTGGGGAGTTGCCTAAGCGTGGGCTGCCCCACAAGGTGACCCTGCGCCTTGTTCCTACTCCCTGACTAACTGCCACCCCCACCTTCCAGAGCGGGGCGGCGCCCTCGGGGCAAGGGCCAGAGGCTGGCCTGGGGGCTTCTTCGCTAGACCTCTCCCCACCCCCGCTGCCCGCCACCCTTAAGAGTCGGGAGGCCCTGACTCGAGACGGCCTCTCTCTGTCTCTCCCCTTGCAGTGTATTCGCTGGACGGGCTGCTGGTATTCGGGTTGCTCTTCGTGTGCACCTGCGCCTACTTCCGGAAGGTGCCTCGGCTGAAAGTCTGGCTGCTCTCGGAAAAAAGGGGCGTCTGGGGGGTATTCTACAAAGGTAAGCCTCTCGCTCTCAGCCCCAGGGGTCAACGGGGAGGGAAGGTGGGAGGGCGAAATGGGTGGGAACAAGTCTGGGCAGCCTTCACAAACTGTCAGGAGAGGAGGAAGTTCTTTGCCTATTTCATGCCATAAAATGTATATACACCATTGGATTGTTAAACAAACAAACAAACCTTCAAGGAAATGTTCCTGAAGGTTGGTAGAATAGAGTTAAGCTTAGGAAGCCTCTGCATTGTGACTTGGGACGCATCACAACAGGCTTGTTTATGTGATCGGTTGCTTCAGAGAGAGTGGATTAGTTGATTGGTTCTATGGTGAGTTTTGATAGCTTTTTTTGAGGGGTGTGGGGAACCACTTGTTCCTAGGATCTCTAGGTTACAACAAGACAAGTGCAATCTTGGTTCTCAGCTTCATTCTTTTAATTGCTTAACAGCAAACAAAACTGTTACAGTTGCTGTAAAAAAATACTAACTTCAGTAGAACAGAACTTAGTAAGTGGTAAGCAGCAAGTACTCAGTGAGGTAGAACTTCTTATTGTTCAATTCAGACAGAATTTGCATTCCCCACCCCACCCCTGAATCATTACTAATATGGTCACTGGGCAATTACTTGGGGAATTTGGATTTCCCGCATAGTTGAGTTTGATGCCCTTGCTTTAGTTTATGTGGTAATAAAGACGATCTAGTGCTTATGCTTACCGGTAATTCTCACAAAAATTTGAGGAAGTAATGTGTTACAACTTGTAAACGTCTCTTTGTTTTCCAGCGGCAGTGATTGGTACTAGACTCCATGCAGCAGTGGCAATATCCTGCATTGTAATGGCTTTTTATGTCCTCTTTATAAAATGAATCTCAGCGCTTCAGATGGACAGTGTTGTTTGAATGAAGATGCTAAAGAAGGCATATCTCTTTTGCTTCAGAGGACAAAATATCTCTTAGAGGAACTGACAAAGAACCCTGCACAGATGTCAAGGGGAAATTCTTCTATGACCAAGCCTTTTTTGAGACCAAGGGAGTGGCTTTTATAACAGCAACCATCCTCTGTGCTTCTAGTAAGCTTGAACATGATCAACAAAGATTGTTTTATGTGCAGATTCTTAAAATCAACATTACAATCTGCACAAGGAAAACCATCAAAAGTTTGTGGCAAATGGAAGTGAATAATGTGTTTCCTAAGTCTGGTACAGTATAGAGGGGGGAAGGATTTGCATTCCTGGTGTTTTAAAGGGAATTGCTCTAAATTCCAAAAATGTAATAATGAACAGCAAAGTACAGATGTGGATTTTTGCTTTCATTGGCTTTTCTCTTTTATTAATGCACTTTTAAGATTGGAGGATAAAGCTATCATAAAATTAGTAACTGGATATGGTAAACTAGCTAGTAATAGAGTAAAATCTTTGCACAGTTCAGAGAAGTGTTTATGCACTTTTTACCCTTGAAGGAAAAAAACAATCTGAATCACAAAGGAAATAAAATGGCTAAAATAAAAGGAAAGAATGGCTGAAATGCTGTAAGTTGTGTGGCACACAATTAACAATCGCCAACAATTCAAACATACCCAGTTTTTGGATGTTACTGTGTAGGAGAAAGCAATAGGGACATATGCTGTTACAGAAGTTAATGTTAAATGTTTAAATTACATTTAAAGATCGTAACTTGTATATTTTGGAAAGTGTATAGACTTTAAAGGTGAAAGATTTATGTTTGCTTTCTTTTAATGATACCCTTCTATGTTCTTTTTTCTTCTTCTCTGTCCTTATTTGAATTGTCCTCCTTTTTAACCTTGTCCTTACATTATTGAGGTCATCATCTAGAGTAGAAGCAGCTATGGTAGAAGCAGCAAAAGTGCATGTTTTATTTTAAGTTTTCAATGTTGAAAACACTTGATGGACAGAAATTCACAAGTAACTTCAGGACTGGGGCTTTATTTTTTTTAATCCATAGTTTGTATAAAACTGAAAAGGCAAGTTTGTATGTCATCACAGACAGGGACTGTCTCTTACTGCATTTTTATAAATTGGCAAGAAGTACACTGGAGCCCTAACTGGGCCTTTGGGTATTTCAGAAGTATGTGTGTGAATAAACCTGCCTTATTTTTCTTCCCCATACTTTGTATCTAATAGCCTCTTGACATTTTATTTCTTATTTTCATGGGTGGGAACTGAAGGAATATGAATGAATTCTACCAGCTGTATGTTCCAGAGAACTGAGAAAGCAAAAACAAAGTTTAGTGCTCACATAATGTTCAATTCCTGTTTAGAGTGGTATTTGATTTGAGAGTTGTTTTCTGATACTAACATTAAGATTTTTTCAACTTCAAAATAAGTATAAAAGCAGACTCAATGCAATACAGGACAAATAAAATTGTATCTTAAAAAGGTAAAGGTAACGGACCCTTGACAGTTAAGTCCAGTCGCAGATGACTCTGGGGTTGCGGTGCTCATCTCACTTTACAGGCTGAGGGAGCCGGCGTTTGTCTTCAGACAGCTTTTCCGGGTCATGTGGCCAGCATGATTAAGCTGCTTCTGGCGCAACGGAATATCGAAACCAGAGCAGCACACGGAAATGTTGTTTACCTTCCCGTCAGAGCAGTACCTATTTATCTACTTGCACTTTTGGTGTGCTTTCGGACTGCTAGATTGGCAGGAGCTGGGACCAAGCAACGGGAGCTCACCCCATCGCGGGGATTCGAACCGCCAACCTTCTGTTCGGAAAGCCCAAGAGGCTCAGTGGTTTAGACCACAGTGGCTCCTGCGTATCAATTGTATCTACCAATTGATAAAACAGTACTATTATCCAAACATTTCTGCTGCACTTTAGGGTACACTGCTGCAAATAAGGAAAGTTTTTTCTTCGCCTGCTAATCAATATTCTAATTTCTGCTATGTAAGCCAAATGCCTATATTTATCTAGTGACTGGAGGAAAGATTTGGGCCTTAAATCCTTGTAAAGATAACCATTTGCTTTCTAGTTCTGTTTTTCCCAAGGAATGTTAGTAACTTTACAAGAGATTGAGAACCCATAATAACAAGTTTAGATGATATGTACATGTTCTGGGGATATGTAAATCATAACACCAACCAAAAATCTAACCAAGAAGCAAAGACTGCTGTTGCTGGGAGTGTTCCATAAATGTGCCAGGGACAAATCTGAAATATCCTGTCTTCCTTTACTCCTGTTCTTTCCCTCTGAGAGGACATGAAGTGTAGGAATTGAACACAGCATTCAGCTTATCAGGCTTTTAGAAAAAACAGTATTTTTATACTAATGGTGCTATATAATAATTTATGACAGGTAAAAAAAAGTAGTTTAATATTATATTAGAAGTTACGTTTCCCAATATATTTTGTGTGTCCAACTTGAGAGAAACCATGCCAAAGGAGTCATGATGCCATGGGTTGTGGTTTTACAAGTGTTTTAATAAGGAAAAAAGCATAACTGAAGTAGATCTGTTTGGTGCACTTAAAAAAATGTAACATTTTGGTACTCTTGCAAAATTTATCCCCAGTAACAAAGTGTGATACTTTATGAACAAAGCCATGCTATGTACCAAGTCATTTTGATCTGCTAACAGAAAATGCCGTTGAGTTGTCAATATTGTGCGAGTTTCCAAGCAGTTAGTTACAAGAAAAATAAGTTTTCCTAGCATACTGATTTGATTCTGATTTTCCTTGCATAAAAATGCAAGAAAGGGAAATATAAATTGAATAGTCACCTATCCAGTAAGCCTGTTTAAAGAGGTGCAGAATCTGTAAGGCAGGTGTTGGAATCATTTGGCCCTCCAGATGTTGCTGAACTTGGAGGCGCCATCTTTTGCCTGATGTGTCATGTGTGTATGATGTCAGATGCATAATGTATGCGTGTGACGTCACATTGTTGGGAGGAGGCTGAGTGGGGAGCCCAGAGCAGCATGACTTTGTCTCTTGCACTCAGGAGGAGCTAGCCATTGAACAGTGTTGCAGCCCGCTTCTTCCAACTTCTCAACATCAAGGGGGCCCTGCCAACAAATACTGAGGGGGGTGAAGACCCCTCCATCCCTAGGTGTTGGCACACCTGACTGAACTGCAACTCCCAGCAGACCCAGCAAACATGGGCAATGGCCAGGGATAATTAGAGTTGTAGTTCAGCAACATCTGGAGGGTTAAAGTTTCCCCAAATCTCTTGGTAAGGGGAAACTGGCAGCCTTTGCCACTGTGTGAAAAGGATATGTGCACAATTACACTGTAGGCATGTGTTTAGTGAACTGCTGAAAAAGTAAATGTAAAATTATATAAAAATGTGAATAGATGGTGTTTTTCTGTTTTCTTCACAGTGCTCTAGCCTGTTCAGCTGCAACTGTATTTTCAGTTCAGTTTTCAACCAATATATCAGGAAAGCTTATTGGAATCTTTACTCATGAAAAAAATCTTCAAGAAATTCAAGACATGGTCACTTCAAGGGAGAATGAATTGATATAGCAGTGAGAGCACCCCTAAATCTTTCTGTACTTTGTTTTTTTTAAAAAAAAATCTCTTGGTTTTTATAGCTCAACATACTGAATTCCATCTAGTTAAATAGTCTTTAACACCCTAAAGACTAACAGTTGTATTATGGCTTAAGCTTATCATGTCGTTCATGTTGTACAGTGTGATTATTTGTAAAATCAGTATGAACCACTATGTATCTCTTTTATCAAATCTTTATTCTAGCCTTCCTCTATGACAGGGGTGGCCAACTCCCAAGAGACTGCGATCTACTCACTGAGTTAAAAACTGGCAGTGGTCTACGCCCTTTTCTGGGGTTCAGGTTGTTGAGGTTTTTTTAGGAAGGAAGAAGGCCTGTTTGGGGGGGGGGGGTTCGGGTCAAAGTTGTTGCGTTTTTTCAGGGAGGAGGTAAAATGTTGTGCTTTTGGGGGGGCACAGTTGTTCGGCTTCCTTGGGGGGGCCCAATGATCTACCAGTGATCTACCGCAGATGTCCAGTGATCTACCGGTAGATCACGATCTACCTGTTGGACATGCCTGCTCTATGAGCTCAGTATGGCAAGCATGTTCTCCACAAGAACCCTACAATGTAGTTCAGGCTGGGAGAGTGGACCAAAATCATTGTGTGAGCCATTCTATTACTCTAGAAAAGCTTTTATTGCTTGACTTTATACTCCTGATTTCTTGCATGGAGTGGAATGTCAACTTCACACACAAGCATACATTGAAAGGGCAGGTCATAAGCTGGAACTAGTTGCTAGCAGAAGGTGAGTGTGTAAAGGCTGTTAGGCAATTAATGTGTACTACCTTAAAATTATTTTAAAACTCATTTTTTTTACTAAAATAATGCAGGAATATTGAGAAGAGACCTCAAATGTGCATTCGTGATGGTGGTAGCACATATTTTTGATCTTCTGGTTTGCTTTTACAAGAGTAAAAGCTGCCTCTGAGAAAGTCAACAAGCTAGAAATATATTGGGCAAATAACCCATCCTCGGTTCACCAGTGGAGGCCGTCTGTTTATGTTCTTTATTTTGGTGTTATTCCATCTGGCCTTCCATTGAAAAGCTGGCACTGCATTTCAAAATTCTATGAGTTGTATCCAAAGATGTCCATGCATGATCAGAATGGTCCCTACCTTTCTTTGACCCTCTGACAGCCCTTTGTGTGCCCTCAAAATTTGTTCTGGAGGGTTTTAGTGTCCCTGGAGGCACATTTCAGGAGGAGGATATGGAATACCTTTTCAGAGTTTTTGAATATCACATAATACTAAACGGGGGCTGCTAAGTTTAGTAGAGTGAGTATAGTTAGAATTGTAACTCTAGTTATAGCAAATGAAGTATTGCACTGCATACCATTTAAGTGTTCACTTACAGCCCCTCAGCTCTTTATGCAGTGGGTCTTTTTCCATTTCCCATTATGGATAATTGGAAAGTGATATTCTGCAGGAATGGATATGAAAACAGCTGTAGCTTCTAATATATTTTACTGTTATTACAGAGACCAGCAGCAAGCCCAAGTACATTTATTATTAGAATTTATTAGGAAACCAATTTTATATAACATAATGGGACTTTTGTTCTGATTATGTTTGTATCTCTTGTAATAGTGAAAGCAAGTCCAGTTCTTGCAGCTAAGCCAAACAATGGCTAAGTGAACAAGAGAGAGAGTGTGTGCTTGGAAATAAAACGGCTTTCTTGCTCCAGACAAACCATGGCCCATAGCCAAGATTTGTTCTTGCCTAACAGTGCGTTGTATGGGAGACAAATCACAAGCTGGTTTTGGGTGCAAAGATAACCCAGACCATGGCTTTCCTCTCGGCAACGGACGAAGAAGAAAAAGATTTCTAAAGTTTGCCCCCGAGTCTCCAGTAAAAATGCAGGGCAGCGAATCTGCGGCTGTCTAGCTTGTCTACCATAACTTTGTTCCCATAAAGGTCAGTTATTTTGCCCTCGGTGCTAACAGCTGCTGGCGAAGTGGGTTAGGGCAGCACGAGCGCTTCCAAGTTTTGCTGCTGTTGTGGGGGCTGGGAGGGAACACAAGCCGCTGCCCAGCCACAGATTACGCCAGGATTCTGAATGTCACCCCGATTTCCTTCGGGGAACTTCCCCACTTCCATCCCGGAGTCTCCGGGTTTGGGGATGCTTCCACAGGATCACCTATAAGCGAACATGGTCTGCGAATCCACAAACCCCGCCCCTCGTTTGATAGTTGAGGGAGACTCGAAGGAGGCGGGACACTCAGCAGGGACCGCGAGAACGCGAACTGCGCGGTTCCCATCATGCAACGGGGCATGAGTATAAAAATGGGGGCGGGGCGCGACGCGCTTCTTCAGAGAGTAGCCAGGGGCAGAGTGAATGGTGGTGGCTGTGGTGGGGCGCGGAAGGTATGTGTGGGGATGCTAGGAGGTACGTGAGCTGCGTGTCCGTGAGGCGTGTGCGTGTGTTGAGTGGCGGGCGTGTGGAGCCCCTGCGCTACTGCACTTCTTTCTCCCATTTACACGTTGATCTTATTTGATCGGGCCGGGATGTTGCCGCCTCCCCAGGCCTGAGATGAGAAGAACCCTTCTCCCTGCGAAGCCCTCGGGCGCTGTGCAGTGAAGCAGGTTAAGCGAGCGGGCGGCAGTTTTAAGCCGGAGGTGATGAACTGATCAGATAGACGAGGCTGGAGGCTGGCGGGGGGGTCCCTTCCGCCTCCTCCTGGCCAATGTGTATTGGAGCGATTCTGATCCGGCTCGACCGCAGCAGCTCCGCCTGAGCCAATCCTTTGTTCCTGCAGCAATAACGTCTCCCGCTCTCCACCCCCGTCCCTCGCAGAAGCTGCCTCCCGGTTGCACAAGGCTGCTGGCTTTCTTGAAAAGTCCCTTCCCAATAAATGCTAGTGGAATTCGCGGTGCGAAAACAACTTGGAACAATTAATTCTGGCATGCTTCCCCCCCCCCCCCCGACTTAAAAGGACTGAGGGTGAGATGGGTTGTACTCCACGGCAGCCCTTTGTTAAGTCCTTAAGGTGCCACAAGCCTCTGTAGACGGACACTTGCAGGCTCTATTCAAAGAGTTCATGACATTTGCATGTTGCATGGTTCCTTCTGTGGAGCCGTGCAATGTTTCCCAAGCTGTGCCCATGTCTTATAGGGCTGCTTCTCAAATTATTGCCACCATGTGGAGGCTGGTAATACAGTAACAATTAAAATGGCCTCTGGCGGTTAAAATTACAGAAAGCAGGCCTCCCCTAAGACACAAATTTTAAGTTCTCAAAATGACAAAGGGAATCTACAATTCCTTATACCTGTCAGCATTTTTGTGTGCTTTTGGAGTCGAGAGGAGGAAGACACACTTTCGGAGATTGCTAGGATAAATTGAGAAATAATTGGCCTGTTCTCATGTGAGTATTTTCTCTTGAATGTTCAACATACTACAGGTATTGGCTTTAATTCTGTAAGGGTTCGGCCCTTGGACTTGTTTGCGTAGCCAAAACTTGGTAATAAAGACTCGGCAGTAATAAAGATGGGCATTCCTATCCATGTGTGCAGTGCCCTTTTAAAACAGTGAAACTAGCTAGCCGCCTGGATTAGTAGAGAAACGGCTTTTACAGCAGTTTAACCTTGGCATCTTTCATTGTGAGAGTGCACTGCCTGCCTAAAGTGATAGTTTTTAAATGCTATCCTTTTAGTACTTCAGTTGAGATTAAATTATTCAATCCCTAACCAAAATCTGGATTTACTAGGCCTGATAACTTGGACTTTGCTCATAGGCAAGAAGCAGTTTGTTCCTCTCAAGTACTGGGGAACAGTATAGCTGCTACCAGAATTCATTGAAGCTGGGTGGTTTAATCAAGGATCTAAAAGGAAAGCAAACATTGAAGACTTAACTCGGGTACATGTAAACACAGGCTGAAAGGACAGAAGCAGCATCATGGCCATGCAAAACTCTTAGTGGTAGAAGATCCCACCATTTTCTTTGCGGGAGTATCCACTGTTGGTGGCTGCAGTGTGATGAGACTCTGAAAAGACAAAAGTCACAGCCAACTTTTTCTGAGTATTCCATGCACTGAGAAAGCTTCCAATCAGAACTCTAAATAGTACCACACATCAATTTAAGAGGAAGCTCTTAATTTCTTGTGGTAAATTGATAACCATCAATTCAAAAGTTTCCAGATGATGTTAAGCAGCATAACAAAAAAATGGAGATCTGAATGAATGCACAAAACCTGCACATGTTCTGCTTAGCTCTAAATTTCTTATCAATTAGTGGCTAACAATGTTTTTGATGACTTTTCTCCAGTCTAGAAGTTTTTAAAGTGTGATCCACACCATTTCAGTGGCTTCTCAAGCGGAATAAACATGTAGAGGAGCTTTCATCACCCTGATTTTAAAAGTATATCTACTCTGAATGCATTAGTTTTTAACACAGGGATAGGTTGAAGAATATGATTATATAATGTAAATAAAAGAAGCTTGATAAAAATAAAAAGGACATGGGAGAGTAGGGTGTCTAGGAGGTAGATTTGCTGAACACGAGCTGGTCACTATGGATTTATGTTCCTGCTCTCTTTAGGAGAGGTAAAATGAATGTCTACTATTTGTGCTTACCAATAGCTCCTTCAATGTTGTGGATTGACTCTCTTACTGGGTTGACCCAATGTCTCACAGATATACCCTTGGAAGTAGGGTGCTGAATCGGAGGTGCTGTGCGTTCCTTCACAGGCTCTATACCCTTCAGTTGTCTCAAAAACAAGAGTGAGAACATGTGTTAGCATGTAAGAAAGTAATACATTCTGGGCAGAGGCCATCACTTCCATATTCTGTGCATTGGAGTATGGATTTTGTTTGGTATCTGTAAGCATTAAAGTGATTTAAGATCTGTAGGCGTGCTCTCACTGAGAAGCACCCTAACACAATATAGAGTGCTAAGTAAGTAGAGATCCATATTTTGCCAAGGTAATATTCACTGGCTTGGGTTTCCAGTGTGCAGTGCAAAGCTGCTTGCTTCAGCATTGTCTGCACGTGCCTATTATTGCAAGTGCAGATGGATAAGATATGGGATACCCATGCAATACTGTACAAGCCAAAGCAGAAGCACTTCCTGCATTATTTTTGTGTTGTATACTGTGGCAGGAGAATGGTGTGTCTCATCTGCACATAGATGAAGAAACATTTTCAGTAAAGTACGGAAACAACCTGCCTCATAGCTACACATGTTGCACCTTGGGCTCATGCAAATTCTGTGGAAAGTCATGCTGTTTGCTGAATTCTACAAGAGCATTGAATTACACTTACCCATGGTCATCAAATAGGGTCTCCTTATGGAGAACTACCTTGCTTTTGTCTTTAAGCAGGTCTTCGTGGTGATTGTACAGGGCACTGAGGTTAAAATCCAGACTGTCTTTGGAAACCTAGGCATGGAGTTTAAAGAGGGATGGGGAAATCAGTATTTATGTTTTTATAAGTCTGTTTTAAGTACACAGTGCAGCTACAGGTGTTGGGTCAAAGTGTAGCCCATTTAAAAGCAAAGCTGACAGTGCACGAAAGCCAACCTATTTCTATTGAGGGGAAAGCAAGAGGCTTGCAACACAAGCAAAGGATGGTAGCATCAGATGAATATTTTTACCTCAGGTTCTGTATACCAGATTTCTCTTCTGATGCTTGCTAGCGTAGGTGTTCCATGTAGTCGATTCCAGGGGTCTCGTTGCTGTGCAAGATGGGTAGGCATACAGTACGGAGTTTTCTGGATCAATAAGAAGTATAAGAGACAAAGGAGTGATTGCAAACTTGTTCAGCCTGAGGAGATGGACCCTGCCAGCCAAGTTACTTGTGAGGTGGGCCAACCCTGTGCAGTGCTATTTCAGAATGACCAATCTGAAACCAAAATGAGGCATTGTGCCTCACTGAGTAGTATAATTGTTCAAATTCTAAAGTCACACTTTCGCTTATGCCCCCTTCTCATATATTTTTAATATATTAAGTGGTATAGAAATTCAGTCAGTCAATCACAGCAGAATCTACCACTGAGCCACTATTCTTCCCCAAAAGGAGTGAGCGAAGCCTGGCAAGACAGCCTTGGCATGGCAACAAGTTGCAGCAGATGGACCACGTGCCACCAGGAAGCTGTCTGGTTTAAAGAGAAAGGCGAGAAGTGTTTTAAGTGAGGAGCACTTGTATATTGCTGAGGCTACATTTATTTGTAGAGAGTAGTCTTGTCTAGAGTCTCCAAGTTACTCTTAAAAGTACATGTTCATAAAGTGCATTTGTGTAAAATTAGTGGCTTCAGCAGTCCCAAAATATATTGTGGCGCTTTGAGGTTTTAGAACTATCCTTTGATAAAAATTTGGTATTCTCTCTGTACCCACAATCCTCCTTGCAATGTACTTACACTTTCTTCCATTATTGGAAAGCATATAATGTATGGGGTTGGGAGCTTCTCTGTGCTCCCTCACCTAAGTTGTTGAAAGGGAATGGATGGAGTCCTTTATCTTGCCTGGAAAAGGAATGTATTGATAATGTGCATTCTTATCTGAGGGTAGTGCATTGTGACAACATCTTCCAGTATCGCCTTCTGTCTTCCAAAGTGCCACCTGGCACTCAAAAGTCAGTTTAAATAGCTGCTTCCTTATGTTGATGTTCCCTCCAGTCAATCTGACCAGCAACATACAAGTCACTGCTGATTCACACCTGGAGCCAGCCGGTCAAATGCAATTGAGGTTAAGGTAGATTTGTGGGATAGGTAGGTCAGAGGGGTTCTCTTAGATGTTCCCAGGACTACCAGTAATGTGCATCCCAATCTGAGGGTGCAGAGAGGTAGATTTTTGACCACATGAAAATAGATTTCCTGGTGAGTGACAGTAGAGAAGAAGGAAAGTGCTGCCTGCGTCATTGGGCCACTTCTCCCAGCCCCATTTTTTTCTTTTGCAGCAAATAAAGAGTGTGGAGGAAGAAAGTGGTTGCAGACTTCTCTTGGGGAGCCTGCATTTTTGTGCAAAGCCAAAGATTGGCTCAGTGTGGCCAGTAAACCAAGACAAATATAGCAGGAGTGGGGAAGCTTCTTTCTTAGTCCACGGGTCACATTCCCTTCTCTGTAACCTTATGAGGGCCATATGCCAGTGGCGGCTGGAGGCAGAGCCAAAAGTAGGCAAAGCAACATGCACATTTCACCTTTCTACAATAGGCTGGTTTGCACACACACAAGCAAGCAAGAGGCATTATCAGAGTTCCAGGACAAACTGCAATCGGGGGGGGGGGGGGAAATGCTCAGGGAGCCAAGTAAGGGAGTGGCCCAGGAGAGGGGGGTGGCTTGAGGAGAGGTCCAAGGGCCAGTTAAATCTAAACCAAGGGTCTTCTCTAGTTGCTTTCCAGATTCTGGTGTATGGAAAGCATTTTATTATTGTTAGCCCTAATGGTTTTGGTGATTTGCTCCTCAGTGCCTTTCTTTTGCATTATAATAATAATAATTTATTATTTGTACCCCGCCCATCTGGCTGGGTCTCCCCAGCCACTTTTGCATTGCCTGCATGCATTAGTTTTGCCAAAAATTGTCTTTCTTTTTGTTCTCATTTGCACACGTCTTCTGAGAGTAGCCTTCTTGCCTCTAACTTATAGGTTCTTTGACTCTGCTGCTTAATCACTCTGGCCTTATTTTGGATTTTGTGATGTCTTTCCTGATCTACAGTATAAGTACTATCTCAGCTTCTATTACTGTAGTTTTGGATAACTCTCCCTCCCCCATCCTCAAGTGTTCTGAATATATGCTAACCCTCTTGCCTTGGCTTTCCCTCTCAGTTTCCTTTTCATCAATCTTTATTTTTTATAAGAAGTTTCCTCTACCCAGTGAAAGTTAAGCAGGTCTACAACATTCCTCCCATTCAAAACCCTTTTAATCCAGGTTAATAGTTTGGCTGAACTACAGCATAAATAGGCTCTCATTTTGCATCCTTCCTTTCCATTTCTGTGAAGAACACCACAAGAGAAGAATGGCCTGGTCCAAATGTGCATATAAATGCCTGGTTTGAAACTATTGTGTATCTCCCCCCCCCTTTTTTTTTTTTAGTTTGTAAGCCTGAGGTCAGGGACGTGGGTGGCGCTGTAGGTTAAACCACAGAGCCTAGGGCTCGCCGATCAGAAGGTTGGCGGTTTGAATCCTTGCGAGGGGTGAGCTCCCGTTGCTCGGTCCCTGCTCCTGCCAACCTAGCAGTTCGAAAGTATGTCAAAGTGCATGTAGATAAATAGGTACCGCTCCAGGCAGGAAGGTAAACGGTGTTTCCATGTGCTGCTCTGGTTCACCAGAAGTGGCTCTGTCATGCTGGCCACATGACCCGGAAGCTGTATGCGGCCAGTAAAGCAAGATGAACGCCGCAACCCCAGTCGTCCACAACTGGACCTAATGGTAAGGGGGCCCTTTACTTTTACCTTTTAAGCCTGAGGTCAAGTCCTGTGTCTCTTCTAAAAAAAATTAAACACAACAAAAGGCCTTTTCCATTGTGTTCCTGTCTATGGAATGCTGTTGCTAGGGAGGGATGCCTGCCACCACCTTCGTCAGTTTTTATTTATTTGTTTGTTACATAAAATTAGTACACTGCTTGATCGTAAAAAAACTCAAAGCAATTTACAAAAAACCAAAGCAATAAAATCTGTTAGTTGCCAGGTTTAGACTTCTCTGCTAGTGTTTTTTCCTGTCTGCTTTTAAATAGTTTATACATGCTGTATTTTATTGTCAAACTGTTTTGAGACTTCTTCCTCTAAAAGCAACTGAAAAATGAAACAAACAATAGACCCGAGCTTCTTTACCTGGCAATATTTGTCTGAAAAGCAGGATAAAAAAATACAATCAAATAACATTTCCAGCCTGTACAATTTACACTTCTCTCTCTCTCTCTCTCTCTCTCTCTCTCTCTCTCTCTCTCTCTCTCTCTCTGTGTGTGTGTGTGTGTGTGTGTGTATAAACACTCTGCCTCTTATCCTGCATTAGCTATATTTGCAAGCGGTGTGTCCCCTCACTTGGGAAGAAAAGAGGGTAGAGCAATGAGGTCAGGTAGAAGCAAGAGTTGCAATAATGCCAAAGAGGTTCAGTGGCATGAGCCCTCCGATGAGAATGACTTTAGGCACGTTGTTAATATAAATGTAAAGGGGTGCATCTAAAAATGTTTTTAAATGGGTGAGGGCATTCCAAATAGGTGCCCTCTTACCTGGGAACATCTGTTGTTTCCCGTGCAGGTCTCTTCATTTTCATAGTGTGGGAATGGAAAGGGGTCCCTGGTGGTTGGCATGCTCCAGAGGATGGGCGATCCAGTGGCAGTAGCAAAAGCAGACCGTGGGTTACCTCTCGCCGCGTGTCAGGTTTGTTTAGGAACCGGCGGCGGTTGCTAAGCGACCGTGTTCCCGGGCTTTTAGAGCCCGCAGCACATTCTCTAAGGCGCCCTCTAATGGCTGGAAATGGTAGCACAAAAAGCGGCGCAGGGAAGGAAACGTCAGAATTTTCCTGGAAGGATAAACAGCAGCAGGAAAGGAGGACGGTGCAAATGGGAGGGCGCAAGGCTATTGGTCTTCCGAGAGAGCGACGTGTAACTGGCTGACTAGTCAGCACAAAGATCTGGAGAGGCGGGGGCGGGGAGGAGAGATGCTTCAGACTTGACGCTGCCATCCCCAGAAATAAAAGACGTTGGCGGATTATTATTATTTTATTTACAAAAATAGGTTTGGTTTTTTTTAGGATTTTATATAGCTGGGAGTTCAAGTGCACTGAATAGTTAATCTCGCTCTTAATTGCATATGTAGTTTTCCTATTTAAAGACTTGCAAGTGGGTTCCCTGTTAACGTTTGCGAGGTAAACCGGCTTATAACAGCCGCATGGGTATGCTAAAAGCGGGAATGAACATTTGCCTTCTAAGTTTAAAACAACATCTCGGCCGCCTACCTCCCGAGAAAATAAAGGAAGAGACATCAGGGAGGGCCTGGTGCAAAAACACGCGCCATTCCAAGGAGACGCTCGTGCAACAGAGGCACGCGGCTGTGCAATAGCATGGAGAGTTAGAAACCACGGGGTTTTTTTTGGTGAGACCCAAGAGACATAGACATGACCTCCTCGCTGGTGGCGCCGTGGATCTGAAATACTCTTTCAATATAGATACGTTTTTTTCTGATTTGTGTTTATTTGTACTTTGTATTTGTAAAACCAATAAAAATGATTTATAAAAAATAAATAAAAATGAAATACTCTTCCAATGCAGTGGTCAGGCTTCTTCCTTGCTGTTTTCCAGACAAAAACTGATTTTTAAACCCCCCCCCCCCTTTTCAATATTCAGTTTCGCTGCTGTTTTAAACAGGCTTTCCGTGGTTTTTAAATTCGTATATTTGTTCGCTGCAACTTCTGTGGTGTTCTCAAATAAACCATAGCTGTCAACTTTTCCCTTTTCTTGCGAGGAATTCTTTTCGGAATAAGGAAATTTCACTTTAAAAAATGGAAAAGTTGACAACTATGGAATAAACCACAAACCAGGGAAAGATAATGAAACATCTGCGCTGCAAATAGATTGGTACCCAGTTCTAAGCTTCCCACACCGAAAGCACCTCATTTACACCAACCACATCAAGTGGGCATAGTCGTTCTGTAAACGTGGTCGAGAGACCCGTTAGAACAGAAGAAGAAAAATCTGACCTGTCACAATAAACCTATTTATGGACCTAATAGGTATCTAAAGCCATTTGCACATAACAAAATACGTATTTTATCAAAGTAATTGTTGAACTGAAATACAATTGTTGTCGTTCAGTCGTGTCCGACTCTTCATGACCCCATGGACCAGAGCACGCCAGGCACCCCTGTCCTTCACTGCCTCCCGCAGTTTGGCCAAACTCATGTTAGTAGCTTCGAGAACACTGTCCAACCATCTGTCGTCCCCTTCTCCTTGTGCCCTCCATCTTTCCCAACATCAGGGTCTTTTCCAAGGAGTCTTCTCATGAGGTGGCCAAAGTACTGGAGCCTCAACTTCAGGATCTGTCCTTCTAGTGAGCACTCGGGGCTGATTTCTTTAAGAATGCAATTAATAAGACTTATAATAGTGAAATAATTATTAAGCTCTAACTTAAAATGATTGGGGGCCCATTACTTACATCATAGAAGCCTACACAACACGAAACACTGTTGCTGTAATGTAGGTTTTATTTTATTTATTTTTTATCTTTTATTTTGGAAATGTACATCCAGCCCCCCCTTTAAATATCTGGGGGGGGGGGCAAGAGAGTGGGGCCCTAAGCTATTACAGCTTATTACCGGTACAGTTTATACGTAAATACGGTACTGGGGACGGCCCCCGCAGAGTTGATGGGCGTCGTTATTCAAATAGTGTGTATGCCGTGTGATCGATTATGTGGGGTGGGGCTTAATTGCCCCCGCCCAAATTCAAGTTGTTCACCCCCTGGAGTGGTTTGAGTAGGTGGCGCGGCTGCATCTCCTGAGATCAACCCCCTCTCTCAGAGAGCGGCCTAGTCGTTCGCACAGCGAGTCTAACCGCGTCTCTACTCAGAAGCAACTCCTGCTGAATCCCAGGCCAACGAGGTTAGGATTGCACCCTAACCCTTGAACCTCTTTCCCTCCGGCTACGCCGTTTCCTATTGTTCAGAATTAGGCGGGCTTTTGTTTGTTATGGTCGCGCGGCCTCTCACGCGGCGGCCGCGGCGGCGAGCGCGCCGAGAGGCTCGCGCGCCTTTCGAAAGATGCGCGCGCCAGCAGCAAACGGCCTCTGTCCCCGGGCGCATCTTTCAAGCCGCCTCAGGTGCACGGGAGCCGGAGGCCAGCGCGGCGGAGGCAGCTGCGGTTGCTAGGCAGCGAGGTGTGGGCGGCGCGAGGCGGGCAGGGGGCGGGGCTCCCGCATCCCACCTCCGCCCGAGAGCGCTGCTTGCTGCTCCTGCTGCTGCTGCTGCTCTTGCCGCCGCTGCACCTGTGAGTCGGTGGCCGCCTCATCCAGACGCGCGGAGAAGCTGCTCGGTGCCTTTGGGCTGCTCCTGCGCCACGATGGCTGGGGCCGCTGGCGGTGTCCATCCTCCTCGGCCGGATACAGCTGGGTGCTGGCGGTGCCTCCCTGGTGCCGAGCTCGGGCGGAGGCGCCTGCCGCTTCTCCTGCTTTCTCTACTGTTGCTGCTTTGGGCAGGCGCCGCTACTCCGGGAGAGGAGCTGCACGCCTGCAAAGAGGTACCGGCGGGGAAGAGCAAGGGGGCGTTCATGTCCTGGTCAGGAGGACTGGAGCAGAGGGGTTGGGGGGTGTCTAAATTTGAAACACCTTAGAAAAAGACTTGGCTTAAATCAATTCGAATTGTGTTTACTAGAATAAAACTCGCCGCCAAAGTAGTCTGCGATGCTTGTGGAGCAAAAGGCACGCTAGAAGAGCATTGTTTCTTGGGCATCAATGAATGCTGTAGCCCTAGGAAGGGTTGGAGCAAGGCAGGCACACATAAGAAGTGCACTTGGCTGCCTTTCGCCTAGGGGTCTTGTGGGGGCCAGTACACTACCTAGCCAGCATGCTAACAACAGATTCTTGTGAGCAAAACCTACTTGGAGGGCTGGCAGGCCGTTTGTGGGAATGTTTAAATGGGGACAGGAGAGGCTAACTTCAAGCCACCACCGGGGAAGGTGGAAGAAATCTCTAGTTTTCCTAGAACAGACTGAAGCCAGGGCAGTACTGTAGTGGGTAGTGATTTTCATTGTTGGATCATTACCCTCCATGTTTCCTATATGCCGGACATGGTGCTGTTTTTGTTGTTGGTGCCTCTTAGGTGACCCATTCCAGAGGGTAGCCTTTGTTGTAGCAAAAAAAGGTAAATTTATGGAATGAACACACTTGGCATGCCATAGGCTTACGCTTTGGTCAGTTTGTTATTCTTTAAGATACAGTACCGCAGGACTGATTATTGTTTTAGTAGCTGTCAGATCAGATTATCTCTTCTAACTAGTTCTAAACTGCCCCTTAGGGACTTCTAGCACCACCACCTGCATTTTGCTTTAACTAAGGAGTAACGATAAGGACACATCTCACAAACCTGAAGGAGAGTGTTTGTTTGTCTTTAAATTGGAGGATCAGTGCTGTCCAACCTTCTGGCACTGTAGTACTCCCTTTCCTGCACCCCACCCCCATTGACCACTGACTGGAATCTACCTTTGGAAACTGACTATGTTTTCTCCCCCCCCCCCCCTGCAATGTAACATGGCAGGTTGCCTGTGAGTCAGGTCGCAGTAACTTTCTAGTATGTCAACAAAGAGTGACTTTAATTTCTCCTGTACATGCCTGTTTTTCCTTAATGAAAACTGATGTGAACAGTATAGGCAATGGAAACAAAAATCAAAGGCAATTAAACAAAGCAGAGGAAAATTGCACGTAAATAGCTGCCAGGTGCATGGGTATTAATACTTTTTAATCTCTGGTCATTGTACAGACCATTGTTACATTCAATTGGCTGAAATGGGTGAGGCAGTTCACAATGCTTGCCATATACTTGCATTTGTGTGTTGTGTGTGCTTTTTAAAGTTATGGGAATGTCAAGGCTTTCTGAATTTAACTTGTAGTCTGTAAAAGTATATTTTCTCTTGCAATTTTGTTACTGGTTTATGTTCTTTTTTTTGGTATCTTGTTACACTTTCATTCCATTTTTGTATGGCTTCTTGTACTGCATGTATGCTGTGGGTGTAACTATCTGTCTGAGCCCCACCCTTGACAGTTCTTTCTCTGTTAAGAACAAAGGTGGCTTGATGGATCAAACCAAACATTTATCTAATGCCATCCTCCTGTTTTCCCTGAGTGACCAACCAAATGCCTTCTGGAAACCACCCAGCAAGACTTTAAGGCAAGAGTCCCTCACAACTGATTTTCCCTCAGCAACTGGTATTCCGTGGCATAATATGGTATTCCACTGGCATATAGTCTCTGGACTTAGGAATTCCATTTTGGCTATCATAGCCGTGGATAGGGCTCTTCATTCTAATCCAGGCATAGGCAAACTCGGCCCTCCAGATGTTTTGGGACTACAACTTCCATCATCCCTAGCTAACAGGATCAGTGGTCAGGGATGATGGGAATTGTAGTCTCAAAACAGCTGGAGGGCCAAGTTTGCCCTATGCCTGTTCTAATCCCTTCCTCAAAATGACCAAGAATACCATTTTGATGTTTTTATTGTAGCTTTTGTCTGTCTGTGCCAAAATGTAGCAACAATAGTATTCTATTGGGGGTGCAGTGCTGTGCATAATTGTTTGTGCCTGCAGCTCCCAAGACTTAATGCAAACAAAATTGATTACTTTGGAACTCTTGAAAAGGAACTTGAGAAGAAACTAAAGCAGGCAGTCTGAAGTTACCATTATTGAGCCATCTGTTAGCAAAGTGAGCACCCCATGGGTGGCTGGTTCCCCCAAATACTGTAACACCAGGAGCAGCAAACCTACCCTCCAACAGTTCCCTCGGGGTCCAAGGGAGGCTTTGGCCTCTGTTCCTAAGTGGTCATTGGAGGTGAGGAGGATGAATGTTCTCCCCAATTCTTTCTCCTTCAGATTTTGTTAGACTGAGAAGCACATGACTTCAACTGTGTGAAATGGCTGAATGATATATTTATAAGAGGCAAGCCAAGGTGTTCTTTGCACTTCCCCATCTCTTCACAAGCATGAATCTCAGGGTATGAATGCTGATTATGCATTCAAAAATGCCGTGTGGTCCATCCCTGCTGGAAGTCAATCTCATAGGTGTTGGTGGAACTTGCTCCAGCAGGAGGATTATTCTCACAGCCAAACAGTTGGAGACGAACCTGGCAATAACACTGCTTTAGGCCTGTCAGCCAATTAAATCATGTTTAGTTGATTAATCAACTGCCTTTTAACTGAAGGTTGAATCTAGTCATATTCAAGAGTAGACTCTTTGAAATAAAAGGATTTAAGTTAGTCTTGCTCAACCAATTACACGAAGAGTAAGCTGAATGACCCACTCAGCCAAAGGCAACCCAACAGCCAGATATTTGACTACCCTCACATTTTTGCCATTCCAGGCAGGTAGCAAAACATCCCTCCTCCCCGAGATGCAATGGGGCTTATTTCAGTTTATTCATTTGCTCATCTTTCCAGGAGGCCCACTGCTACCATTTTAAAGTACTGTATCATACCTTGATGCAGTTTATCGCACCAGTACATTGCATATGTAGCACAGCCATGAATAGAAACCTCACAAACACAAACTGGTCTAAACTTATATATAACACAACCCTTTCTGCAATCCAGTTTCAGGCAGCTCTTGTGACTGAGGGGGGAAATCACCCAGGGGTGAGCTAAAAGAAGATCACCTCTGCGTGTCCAGAGTAAAGATGGAGCAAGCAAGGTGGGGGCTTGTGACAGTTAGTTGCCACTCACGAATTCAGAGGCTGGAGTGTTGGTGGTGCTTTTGCCTCCCTTCTCATAGAATGGAATCATGTCGTACTGAAGAGTTTGCAGCAGCAGTGGGAGATCTCTGGCTCATGGGCCTAATTATGCCCACCAGGCCATTTAGGGAAAAAACACATCAGCCAGTTAATCACCTGGCATCATATGATTTGAGATGCCTGCTTGAAATAGAAGACTCAGGAGTGCTCTCTTATGGGTGCTCCTGATTCTTCCTTCCCAGCCTGCTTGAATTGCGCACTCTCTGAATCCAGCACCCTTTTCTGTTGCCCTGCATAGCAACCGAAAGTGCCAAGTTCAAAAAGCGCCAAACTCAAGCTGACTAATTTCTCTATTTTTAACTTTTATTATTAATTCTGTGCATGTTTTATTTAAATGTATAATCTCCTGCAGCCCTCACTGGAGCAGTGTTTCTGGTTTTAATGTGCAGTGTTCTGGGGGAGAGATAAGGAAGGAATAATAAATGTATTCAAGGGTAGAGTGTCGAAGGTTTTAAGAATATCATCAAAATCACTTCTGCCTTAGAAGTGACTAGATTTATTTCGGACAAACTGGAGATTGGCATCAGGTTTGCTGCCTAGGCTTTGAAAGAGCAACTCCTGAAAAGGCAGCTGTTATGCATCCCTGGTTGGTAGAACATGGAGTGATATGTGATGATTGAAATTAAATGTGGCTTCAGGTTTTAAATGTTAGTTCCCAACTTATTCAGGACCAGAGTCCAGAGCTGTGGGAGTGACTGATGGGGGTGGGGTCAGACAACCTTAGAAAAATTCCCTGCTAAAAGACTCACTGAATATAATGGACCGAACTCAACTGTGTGTGAAACTTAGTTGACTACCTCCCTTTATTTTGTGTGTGTGTTTAAGCAAGGGTGGGAGGAGCCTTCAGCCCATTCATCTTATTGAGACATTATAATTGGGCTCCCATGCAGCTGCTATTTGCTGAAGTTTAATAAAACTGGGATTCTATTTCTGCATCTCTTGTCTGGTCTGCTTTGGCCCTAGGTGTTTTGGGCAGACTGTAGCCAACCATTTGGCAGAGGAGGAGGTACAAAATTGTTGTTGTTGTTCAGTCGTTCAGTCGTGTCCGACTCTTCGTGACCCCATGGACCAGAGCACGCCAGGCACGCCTATCCTTCACTGCCTCTCGCAGTTTGGCCAAACTCATGTTAGTAGCTTCGAGAACACTGTCCAACCATCTCATCCTCTGTCGTCCCCTTCTCCTTGTGCCCTCCATCTTTCCCAACATCAGGGTCTTTTCCAGGGAGTCTTCTCTTCTCATGAGGTGGCCAAAGTACTGGAGCCTCAACTTCAGGATCTGTCCTTCTAGTGAGCACTCAGGGCTGATTTCTTTGAGAATGGATAGGTTTGATCTTCTTGCAGTCCATGGGACTCTCAAGAGTCTCCTCCAGCACCATAATTCAAAAGCATCAATTCTTCGGCGATCAGCCTTCTTGATGGTCCAGCTCTCACTTCCGTACATTACTACTGGGAAAACCATAGCTTTAACTATACGGACCTTTGTCGGCAAGGTGATGTCTTTGCTTTTTAAGATGCTGTCTAGGTTTGTCATTGCTTTTCTCCCAAGAAGCAGGCGTCTTCTAATTTCGTGACTGCTGTCACCATCTGCAGTGATCGTGGAACCCAAAAAAGTGTAATCTCTCACTGCCTCCATTTCTTCCCCTTCTATTTGCCAGGAGGTGATGGGACCAGTGGCCATGATCTTAGTTTTTTTGATGTTGAGCTTCAGACCATATTTTGCGCTCTCCTCTTTCACCCTCATTAAAAGTTTCTTTAATTCCTCCTCACTTTCTGCCATCAAGGTAGTGTCATCAGCATATCTGAGGTTGTTGATATTTTTTCCGGCAATCTTAATTCTGGTTTGGGATTCATCCAGTCCAACCTTTCGCATGATGAATTCTGCATATAAATTAAATAAGCAGGGAGACAATATACAGCCTTGTCGTACTCCTTTCCCAATTTTGAACCAATCAGTTGTTCCATATCCAGTTCTAACTGTAGCTTCTTGTCCCACATAGAGATTTCTCAGGAGACAAATGAGGTGATCCGGCACTCCCATTTGGCAGAGGAGGAGGTACAAAATAGTATGTAGCTAATTATAGGTAGTCTAAGAAATTCAAAATAAAGTTATTTCAGCTGTAATGATGTACACACTTTCTTTGGACTAAGTCCCACTGAGCTCAATGGGGTTTACTTTTGAGTAGATGTGCATAGGATTGGGGTGTTCATTCAGTTAGCATTTTAAAGATATTCCCATTTTAAGATTAATAAGCATAAGTACCAAGAGCTTGTCAAATATCCCAAAGTTTTTGCATTCATTGCCCAGGAGCCTGGAAGTAGCTTTTCTTCTTAATGAGCAATTCATTAGAATACTGCATGTGGGTGGTTTTTTGTTTGTTTGTTATATCTCCTAAAAGTGAAAGGCATGCTAAAGGCTTACAATGTAACCCTACCCTTATCTATATAGAAGTAAGTCCTATTGAATTCCCATGTAAATGGGATTAGGGCTGCATCCTTGGTGTTTTTCTTCTTTCAATATGAAAACCCAGCATCAAGGGAAGGGCCTTTGAACGGACAAAGCCTGACAATGGTTAAGGACTTGGGTAAGTTGTGAAATAACATTAAAAAAATGAGTTGGTATTTCATTCTAGTCATCATGTATAATTCAATGTCCCACCCCTGGGGTACATATGAGGCGCATTTTCATAAATGCAAGTGTTGCTCTTTCAGACCCCGCCCACCAGAAAATCATTTTCTAGAAATGACCAGTTCTTGCAGTGTGATCTTTGAGAGCACGGAACGTGCTGAAACCCCTTAATCTCTTTGCATTTGCTCAGTGGGAACAGTAATAGCTGCAGAACAGAATAGCTGTATTTTTATTTAATTTATGCTGATACAGATCTTGACTATTGGCTCCACGAGACTCATACCTGTTTTTTGCCTAAAGTAATCAGGATCAGTTGCTGCTGCTGCTTGGTACTTCTAGCTAGCAGTGTTGGATCTACGAATCTTGCCAAAGGGGGCAAAAGTCTGCACTGCCGCCCACCCCGGCAAGAAGGAAGCCTGCCTGGACCCACCCACACCTCAACTTGGCAGGCAGGTGGGACCTCAAGTGCTTCCCCAGCCTCAGCCAGACAGTCTTGAAGGCAGCACCTTGCCCTCCTCCAACTCTTTGCAACACTGAGAAATGGTGGGTTGCTCTGCCACAGGAAATGGCATGCAGGGACTGGGGATGAGGAAAGACACCATAGGCAGTGATCAATGGATGGAGGAGCAGGCAGCCACCTTCTGAGCTGGTTGACTTGAGGCTCTTTTTCCTCCTCCCCCCTCCCTGTTTTTGTATGGTGGAACCTCAACACACACACACAAGCTGGGATGCTGACTCTGAGCTTGTCCTGGTCTGCTGGCCAAGTTCAGCTTCAGCTTCCCCAGCAGGACTTGAGTAGCAGCAGAGGTGAATTTAGCCGAGCATGACTGGTTCACCTGCACTGAGTGTCGAAACAGTGACTTAGAACGGAAGGCCAGAGGGTGTGTGTGTGTGTGCATGTACCGAATTTCAGTGTGGCACAGGGCATTGCTGAAATTTGAAAGCCCAAAGTCTGCCACTGGCACAAGGCCCCTCTTTCTCCCCTTTGCGTCCCATCCTGCTTCAGCTTCTCACCTTCCTTTTCTTGGGGTGTGCAAGGAAGAAGGACTTTCTATAGGCACTCAACAGTTTTTCCTCCCTTCTAACCTGCCACGTGGGGCATATGCTCCTTTTCACCACCCCGTTTGATTCAGGCCTGTCAGCTAATGCTTAGGCAGATGCTTATGATGGAACAAAAACCCCCAAACCCCTCAACCAATTCCTTTTTGTGTTATTCAATGGTCCCACAGACCAGGGATGGGGCCCTTGTGGCTCTTCAGATCCTGTTGGACTCCATCAACCCCACGCAGCATAGCCAGTGGTAAAGGACGATGGGAGCTGTAGTCGAACAACATTTAAAGGGTCACAGGTTCCCCTCCCTGGCCTAAGGCCAGATATAACCTTAGACTAATTCCTATATCTCTGAATTAAGAGGACTCTTTTAAAGACACAAAAACAATTGTTTTTGCTTGCTTTTGTTGATGGTAGATATTGAGTTACAGGTAGGTAGCTGTGTTGGTCTGCCATAGTACAAACAAACAAACACATTCCTTCCAGTAGCACCTTAGAGACCAACTAAGTTTGTTATTCGCATGAGCTTTTGTGAAGAAGTGTGCATGCACACGAAAGCTCATACCAATAACAAACTTAGTTGGTGCTACTGGAAGGAATTTTTTGTTTGTTTGTTTGTTTGTAGATATTGAGGCAAGACAAAAAGTGGTCTCTATTGGAAACACTGGTAAAAGCTCCTGCTGATGTATAGGACAATTACATTCGGAAATATTTGATGCTGCTTTTATAAGTCTTAATATTGCCCTTTTTACTGTACATCTTGTGCATCAATGAGTTTTAAGCTTCTCCTCACTCTTTTATAGCCTTGGTCTAGTAAGGCAACTGTAATTGGTTATGTGCTACAGTTATCCCCTGTACACTGATGACTGTGTGTTTCCTCTTACTGGAAGCCTGGACTTAGCTGAGGATGCCTAACTGTCCTTGCTTTACTAGATTTATTAGATATTCAGATACACACCTGCCTTTCCCACCCCCAGTTAGCCTCACCATATGCTGTATGAGTAAACTCTTGAATATGTAAGTACAGTGGTACCTCAGTTTACAAACTTAATCCATTCCGGAAGTCCGTTCTTAAACGAAAACCGTTCTTAAACCTAATGAGGCCTCCCTCCGTTGGTGCCCTTCCACCATTCGGATTCTGTTCTTAGACCGAGGTAAAGTTCTCAGACCAAGACACTGTTTCTGGTTTTGTGGAGTTTGTAAACCAAATTGTTCTTAAACCGGACTGTTCTTAAACCGAGGTACCACTGTACTGTGACAGAGGAGCGCTAGTCTCCTCCTGCTTCTCTATTTCTGTGAGCAAAGCCCTCGCAGCTTCTCCACTCAACTGGCTATCTCACAGGAGAAAGATTAAAACTCTCTGATGGGAAGTTGTGAAAATCTGGGTCTTAATTTAAACCCTAAATGACTCCTCAGCCTGGCACCTTCCTCTGACAAAGTATCTCCCATTTTCCTGTAAAATGTGACTTGAGGTCTGATTGGTCATTGGGCAGGAATCCCATGAAAAGGTTCTCTAGGATCATTCCCTTTGTTCTTGCTTCTCTACCTCAGGACCTGTGACCTTTCTGCATCAGGGCCACACATTATTTTCCTATGCACTGGGAAGCTGACTGTTATGTACTGAGTTGAATAGGATCCAAACTGCAGCAGGCTGATTGGTCCTAGAACAATAGGATTGAGATTGCAGCAGTCTGACTGGTCGCAGAACAATAGGATTGAGATTGCAGCAGTCTGATTGGTCCCAGAACAATAGGATTGAGATTGCAGCAGTCTGATTGGTCCGCAGGAGCCACCCAATCCAGCTCCAGGTGGAAGTGAATCTGCACTCTGATTGGCATACAGGAGTATCCCTGAATTAGCCAATCACGTGGGGCCCATTGTGTAAATAGTGTATATAAAGCAAACGTTTTGGGGGAACTACATTCCTCACTACTATGAGCTGAATAAAGAGCATGAAATTCACACTCGACTCCGAGTATCTTTCACTGACCATCCTTGCAGCTTAGTCATAAGTAACTAGAAATACAGTGCTGACTGGTTAGATCAGTTAGGGGTTTGAGCCACTGGGCTCTCATTTTGTTTATAGTATTCTGTTGAACATTGCCTACTCCCCTCTTTCTTCTATTCTTAATAGAGTTTCATAACTTGACCACTGGAGTGTGTGCATTTGTTTGCCAACCTCAGGATTCTAGTCATCCCCATGCGTCCAGACTGCTTGGAATTAATGCTACAAGGAATTTAGGATCGGAGTTCTTATAGACTAGTACATTCATCTATCCTCTGGGAGACACCAGGAGCAGAGGATTGGCTGGAGGCACAAAGTGCATTGGTCTGGGATCCCAGGATCTAATAGTTAATGGGCATCCCCAGATCCCTCCTTGTTTGGGGTGGTGGGACAGGCTGTAGACTGAAATAGGTGGTGGCAACTATTGCATAAATCAAGAAGGCATAACTGGCTCCCTTACAGGGCTGTTGAGTACCCACATACAAGGAAGGGGATCTGTTACATAGTGCTACTTCAGATTCTTGATCATGAGGTCAGTTTCTGTAGAGCTAAGAACATAGGAAGAGTCCTGCTGGATCAGGCTGAAGGTCCATCTACTCCAGCATCCTGTTATCTCAGTGATGGTGCCTGTTGGAAAGTTTACAAGCAAGACATGAGCACTAGAGCAATCTGCACTCATATTCCTCAGTGATGGGTATTCAAAGACATGGAAGTAGCATACAGCTTTCATGGCTATTTGCCATGGATAGCCTTATCCTCCATGAATTTATCAAATCACCCTTTTAAGGCTTGTTGCAGCCATCACCATACTCTAATTATCTGCTGTGTGAATAAGTACTTTATTTTGCTGTCCTGAAATTTCCAATGTGCAGCTCCATTGAGTGGCTCAAGGTTCTAGGAATATATCAGAGTGAGCAAAGCAAGGTAGAAAATTGTTGTCAAACATCAGGCTTATTAGTCTCATTCTGCCCCTGCAGTGCTTCATCAGCTCCCTTACCTGTTCACCCCTTTCTGCTTGTCTTTCAGTCAGAGTTGTGTTTTTTTCTGGTCATCTTTTTTGATTGGCTGCTTGTCCCACCTGCTTCACCTACCTCCTTCTCAGCTCTCTTCCAGAAGCCCCTCTGCCCTGTGTAAACGTTTCTCCTACATAAACTGACATTTTACTTCCTTCACATAATTTGCTGCTCAATTGGAACCAGCAGAAGATAAATGATAGCAATTTATTTTCCAGGTAATGTGCCATTTTTTCAAGCCATAATCCCAGCTACTTCCCTCTTGGAACTATGTATATCACTGTATATTTACACTGCACCACCCTCTTCTGCTTTTTGAGATGACTCAGGTACATATACCTCAATTAAAATCATTACATTCTGTGGAAATCCTTATCCTCATTTATAAAAGAAGCAGGAAGTACTGGGCACTATACTCAATTTTGCAGTGTGTGCTGCTTTTGGCTGCTAAAACATCCTGTACAACTGGATTTGGCTTGCTGTCCTCAAGTTGTAGGAATCTCTTTAGACAAGCTACACTGCAACTTCCAAAATATAAATAGGTATGAGTCTTGGAGCCTCAGGGGACTGAAAATCCCCTGGTAATTTATTTTAAATAATACAGGTATTTCCTAATTTACATCATTTTTCTGCATAGATGTCAATCAGCAGTACTGTAGTGCTGATGTAACTTTCATGCTTTATGATTTTGTATTGCTGGCACATCCTTCCTAACACTTAAGTGCTGCTGCAGCTAGTCTTTGGATCAGGTGTTTTGGCATAAAGAAGCTGAACTGAAAAGGCTGACAATCACCGTTGCTATACATGCAATGTTTTATAATTTGCAAGTCTTTGACTTTGTAATGACGAGCAGCCATGTAGTGGCTGCTTTTAAATCCAGGCACATGAGTGCTGCTCCTTGTGGGTGAGCATCACGTGCAGTCCCCATTGTGTACCACATTATTGCAAGACATAGAGGTGTGTAGCAGCCTGTAAGGCAAAGTGTTACAAATAACTGATGTGCCAACACTGGACGTTCTGTATGAGACACCAGTTTAAAGTGCTCTCTATGTAATGTGTCTGATTATCATTTGCATCCACACTCAGAGCTTAAGTATGAAAAGGTATGGAGCCATAGCAAACCGGAGAATGGATCTTGCTGAATTCACTCTTGTGGCCTGTCATGGACAATAGCATGAACAGCCTAATTAGCACTCTTCTTTGTTTTACATATGTGCAATTATTGCTTCAATAATGAGCCACTGTCCTTTCCAGGATAATGTTTTATTGTTTGAGCTGAAGCCCCATAGCAATGAATGAACAATACAGATGACCAATTTAGCAACTGGCAAACGTGCGCAAGTTCGCCTGTTTCTTAAATGTTGTGCAGAAGTGCAACAATGGTTGGCTTGGTCTGCGGTAATTGTTGCTTCACCAGTACAGTAGATACTTATATATTCTGTGATATATCCACCTGCTCCACCTAGCCCCCTTGTTGCACAACACTGAGCTGTAACTTCCATTTCTCCACATTTAGATTTTTCTTTTCAGTTCCTTTCAGTTTCTGCCCTGTGTATTCCAGCAACAAATAGTCATTTTTCCTTAAGCCCTATTCAGATGTTTATCTGAATGCATCAGGGCCCAAAGAGTGTGCATGGTTGCATTTTCTCCTAACCTTTTTTTTTTTTTAGAGTGAATACCTGAAGGGAGAATCCAGCTATATTCAACAGACACTGGTTCTAAAGCTATGGTGATTGGGAGTGGAGATTGGGATAGGAGCAACACATGCTGAGTTTTTTTGGGGGGGGGGCAGTATACACAGCCCAGCACATAGGTGCCAACTCTGTGAGGCCCTGGTCCCTTTGGTCCTCCAATAAAATATTTAGGGGGAGCCGATCCCCCCTATTTTCCACAAGTTGGCACCTGCCTCCCTTGGACAGCCACCTCCCTCCTAGCTGGACACTACCCTCTTTTACAGGCTTGCATCCTCATGGAAGGTGGTGTGGAGAGAGGGGAGAAGTGAGGAGAGGCACCCCCCCCCCATATTTTCTTCAAGTTGGCATCTATGACCAGCCTCTTGTGCACCTATTCACCACAGATCCCTTGCTAATTTCTTCTGGTAGAGACAAGAAAAGGGTGGTTCTGACCTTTGTAAAATCCAGTTTGCTAATATCTCAAGGTAGTGCATGCATTTTATATACACACACACTACTGTGCTCGCACACGTTATGCACACGTTTTCAAAGTTGTTGCTACAGAGATGAAATGGCATACCTTCAATATCTTCAAATAAATGAATAAGCGGTTTAGAGAGGAAACACGTATAGAAAGAAAATGCTGGAAATTAGTGCTAGGAAAAAGTAAAGTGAAGAATCAACCTGATACGGAGAACAGGTGGTGAGCATGCAATAAATGAAACTTAAAATGTTGATTTTGCCTTTTAAAGGCTGCTAGTTTCAGAGACTGAGTGGCGGTTTATGTGTACATGAAGTAAAACTGGAAAAACCAGTAGCTTGGAGGATTTGTAACCGACAGGGGCCTAGGCTGTTTAAAATTGTGAGACTCAGCTGAGTTGGAAAAGCCACTTTTAATCCATAAATAGTTGCCCAGGGGTTTCTGAGAATGTGTGTGGAGAAATGAGTATAGTGGATGCCCTAGATAAGTTTAGTACTATGTGGCCCAGGAAGTCCTAATCCTGTATCAGAATATTTTCCCACTAGCAAAGCAAGAGAGGAGGGAACACAGGCCAATACTAAAGTACAAGCTTTGTGTGAAACATGTATCCGGGTTTAGTCCCAGGCATCTGGGCTGGGAAGGAGCTGTGCCAGCCAGGATAGAGAATCCCAGCTTGCTTGGACCAGCAGTTTTATTTGCTGTAAAGCAGCATTCCGCGAACTTGCTATTGTGCCATCTCAGACAGGGAAGTTAGTGAAGAGATCTGATTCTGATAATCGAGGGATGAGGAGAGTTGCCAGCAGAAGTACAGTGAAACCAGAAGATTGCAAACAAGATTGGGCTTCTAACACAGTTCCAGGAAACGGACCACTTTTGCTTCATAATAGGGATGTGTCTACTCTTCTCACAGAATGTCTGCATGCCTCTTAAAGACAGATTGAATTGCTCATTTAAAAAAGCATAATGTTCTGAGGAAATAGAACTTGTTTGTATGGTCGTCAGTGACAAAACCGCTTGTAAAATGGTATTGAGAGGTACTGCAAACAGCAGAGATACTGTGGGCATGAGGGAGAAGGAAGTGGAGTTGGAATGGCAGGTACACTCCCAGTGCCAGATTGCAGCCTTGTGTTTGCTTCCTGGTTCAGAATGCCTGAAGGAGGAGTACATAGCGGGTCCTGATAAGAGCTCCTTGTTCTTCCTTAGCTGCTTTTACAACCTGTTCCTTACAGAGGCAGCTGGACGGCTTTTAAGATTAGCCAATATTTCAACTACACTTCAGTTATTATTATTCAGTACAAGGTTCTGGGTCCAGCTTTCTGGAGGTAGAATTATTCTGAGTGCATTGAAAGAATTCTGCAGTTTCCTGACAATACCTATTTCCACATTTGTGATAAACTTAGCATTCCTTACAGCAGCTAAGTGACCTTTACTGGTATGAAAGCACTTTATGCTTAAAAGGGTCTCTTTACTATTGATTGATCATCGCAGGTGGGAGAAAGCAGGGATTGAGAACATGGGAAGCTGCCTTATACCAACCAACTGGTCCATCCAGCTCAGAGTCATCTACGTTGTACACCAGTGGAGGGTAGTCATTAGTCTTGCAGGAACTACCATATTACTGTACTGGAACTCTTGAGATCTCCCAACCAGAGCCAGGTGCAAAATAAATTTAGCTAAGGGCTTATCCACTTTCTCTTGTCTCACTGCTTTCCCCTGGGGAAAAAATGCTCTTTTGTGCTCAGTCAGAGCAAATGGCACTCGGGTTTTCCGTGAACTGTCATTTGTGCCAATTTAAAGCTAAAGAGCAGGTTTTTCTTGGGAAATGAATGGGGGAAGGGGAAACTTGCTTAGACCCATGCTTTCTAGGCATGGGGCAAGCAGAAGTGTGGACAAGCCCTAAGAATTAAGGGCAGAGTGCCCCTTAACATATGTTCAGCCTAGATTTCCCTGCAGGCTTTCTTTGTTTCAGCAGCCTAATTTGGGATTTTTGTGTATGTGTGTGTGTGTGATATTTTATTTTGTTTTTATTTTGTTTATTTTATTTATTTATACTCCAACCATCTGGCTGGGTTGCCCCACCTATTTTTGGTGTTACTATTACTAGACAGTTGGATTCCCTTACCACACTCCTGGAAATCACCCAGAGATCTGCCAGTAGTTTCCAATCTACCGCCACACCTGCTTGATACTGTCTGGTGGGGTTTCAGACTGAAGTCTTTCCCAGCTCTGCTTGGAGACACTGGGAGGGTTTTTTAAAAAGCAACTGCACCAATTCCCCATTGTACCCCCCACACTGAAAAAGCAAAGGCTGAATGAACACAAAGTATGCTTTACACCCTGTATCAATGGCAGTTTCTCCATAGGAGCCACTAGTTCTTATCTACCATATAGTGACGGTTCATTTATGAGTCTGCCTTAGTTTGGTGACAGGTACAAAAACAGGAATATTTTAAGAGTAGCTACAAGGATAAAATGAAGCGTTACCTGCCAAAAGATGATGGTGAAGAAGAGGTGGTTCCCACCCAAAATAATATGTTTTAATCTGGTTTGGGCAGTTTATTTTAAGTATCGAAATGGAGCACATTCTACCCTGATATAATTTGGGTACATGCTGTCCCTGACATTTCATGTCAATTAACTGCTTAATAAACACTTATGCCTCACATGTCTAATTTCCCCCCTTTTTTTCAAACTTCACATTATCAGTTTTCTAATGGTACAGCCCCCCCAACTCCTCATTTCTGTCCAACCGCAAACTGAAGAAAAGGCTTTGACATGGGTTGAATCTGGGACGTTTTGTATGCAAAACATAGAGTCAAGCAATAGCCCTTCCCCATTGTGTTAGACCAAATGTGTGTGTGTGTGTGTGTGTGTGTGTGTGTGTGTTTTAAATTTATCTCCCATCTATTTTCTACAGAAGAAAAGTATCTTTTCTTTACATGACTATTACTTGTTTTGCATAATATACCCCTCATTTGTGGGGGTTTTCATATTTAGTATATGTTCTTGTTTGGAAAGGTGGTTTGTCAGTAGAATTCTTTTTATTTCTCCCCTCTTTTTCTGACTTACCTGCTATTCATTGCACTCGGGTAGGTTATCCTTACAATGTGCCAAATAAAGAACAGCTCAGACAAGTGCCAGGAGCAAATGTCAGTCTCTTGCCAAGGAAAATAAATAGATATGTACAGTAAGCTTATGTCCAGGAGAATTCTCATGAATCTCACAGAAGTTCTTGCTCATTAAAATTGGAATTTCCTTAATAGCCTGGAAATGTCAAACTCTGTGCTAAAGTATTGCTCTTGAGTGATGGGTGTGCACACATACATGCAAATAGAGGGATGGTGAGCAGACAGAATCATGTATGCCTTACAGAAAATGGTAAGACAATGACCAAGTTCAGATGTAACATTAGACGATGGTTTAACACTGCATGAATCAGCCCTCCCCTCTTCCTGAGCAACTCTATTCCTCCCATACAGCCAAGAACATGAGTCCAGAGGCTGTTCCTTTTTTGTAAACTGTGACTTCCCATGCTATCTGAAGCAGGAACAATGTTTTCTCACTAACTGCACTTAATTTCCAAACAAGTCAGCTTCAAATTGTGAGTTATGAAGCTGTCTTGATTTTATATAAAAACCCTAACCATAGTTAGTGTTAAACTACTATTCTCAGTTTTGACAACGCAGCAAGTCATAGTTTGCTAAAAGCAAAGCAAGAGCTTATATGTTCCTTCTTTTAGCCATGGGTTAGGTGGGGAGAGCCCTGAAGGAAGCTAGACTCATTCACATTGCTTTTAAACAGTGGTTTAGCGTACCATCCAGACACGGCTGAATATATGTGAGCTGCTAATGGCTTGTCCTTCAGTGTTTTGCCAGATAAAAAGATAGATTTCTCTGCAATCAAAAAAGCACAGGTTGCGATCTCAGTTGGGTGTTTAAGTGACAGAATGCATGAAACTGAGTGCTTGACTTTGTGTTCCAACATATTTTTTACACCCAACACACACAGTTAAGTTTAAAAGCATTGTAGGCTGCTCTAGCTCCATAGCTAAATCAAAATGTCGAATGCTGCTACATATAAGACTGAAGCAATAATTAAACAACCCCCCCCCCGGCATTCAAAGAGGCAAATTAATAGATCTGGAGGATAGTCTGACAATAGCTTGAATTAGGCACATAGAGTGAAGGGTGGGAGGGAAGGCACTGTACCCATTAAACAAGTGCAGGTGGTTGGGATGCAGCGGTGCATCTCACCCAGCCAGCATCATTAACCGTGACTGGGAATTGCTCTCCTACAGAGGCCCTTCTCGGTCTTGGGGCAGCATGCGTGCAAAGCAAGTGCACAGCAGCTGAGCCTTTGCAGGGTGAGTTCAGTTTAAAGACAGTGGATCCAGCCTGGAAGCTCAACTTGTAGCTGTTACACTTGATACCTCTTGGACTTGACTTTCATTACAGAAAAGTAGCACTTGTTGTAGCCTTTCTGAGCTTCATCTGGAATTGTTTTTACTATGTAATTTTTCCTCCTTGAAGAATTTTACTATCCCAGTGAAATGTTTTTAAAATTGTGAAATCTGGCTACTGGGAATTGCTTGCATAGGCTGAAAGAGAGCAATGCACTGCCCTGTTCTTTGCTTCAACCAGTAATGAGAATTCTGTGCCACTGTGCATACAGATAAGGACAGGGATCTGGGCCAAATCTCTTGGGCTGAGCCCAAACGATTGCCTTTTGTTCCATGTTAGTTTGTTTTTGTTCTTTTCCATTCTTGTATTTCTCTTTACATGGTTGCACTGAAGGGTACACATGCAGACATCAGTACAGGGATGGAATGGGACATGAGGCATGACAAAGGAGGGAAGCTTCCATTGATGCCAGTAGCACTTTCCCTCCTGGTTCAAATAGCAGCTTTTGGGGCAGGGGGCAAGAAAGATTTTGCCAGGAACACGGCTGACAGAAACTGTTAACTGCCCCTTGGTACAGGGTCCATATCCTGATTCCCCTCAGCCACAAATTATAAGAAAGCTAGGCACATTAATTTCAACCATCCATTTAACATGTTGCCAAGTTTGGCCCCCAGCTTTGCAGTGCCACCTCCGAGTGCCACCTCCAAGTGACATTCTGCACATCTTTATTTTGAGGGTGATGTTTAGGCCTGTTGAATGCCTGTGATTTGGAAGACCGGGGGTTCCACTCAGCATTGTTCCATGGGCAGATGTACAGTCCACTTACACCAGACAGAGCAAGTACTGAAAAAGTGTGTGTGTTTTTGTCACGGGATCATGCATAGATTTTGCATGGCTCTGCTCCTGAGTAACTCACTCTCTAGGTTCAGCTTCTGTCCCTCTCCCTTGTTGAACACATTCATTAACCTCTTTCTATTATGTGCGTTGTGATGGTAGATGCGATGAAACTAAATTGAAGCCAAGTACATAATCTCCAACACTTTTTGGTTGTGGGGCGGGCAGCAGAGAAGTGAAATACTCCCTGCAGAAGTTTTACATGGCAAATGTTTTGCAGTCTTTGAGGGTGCACATATTTGTATTTGGTTGAGGAAAATACTGGGTGCTTTTTGAAAGCACAAAACCCGTAGCATTTTCTCCTGTATTAAAATGCATTTTCTTCCAAAGTCTGATAGTTCTTCTGTGATCAAGTGGCATATACTGTTCTAGTAGAAAATGTGTGTGGCTGCACCTTTCTGTAAAAACTGGATGTACTGAGAAAGATCAAGGGATTTCAAAAACCTTCCCTGTCAAACAGTCTTAATATAATAACTCTTGTCTTACCTTTTCCCTTCCCTGATATTCAAGTGCTGTGAAACTTCAAAGGCTTGGCTTGTTTTCAATTGCTATTTTGAACCACTTGCTGTTCATCAGCCTAGGAACAAAATCACTTTTTGCACACTAGCTAGATCTAATTTAAATGATGTTTGAGAAAGGATCTATATTTTCAAGAGCCCTTTGTCTCTTATTAGTTTAAGAAAATGCTAATACAGTGCCAAAACACTGTTTAACATGTCACAAAACCCCAAAGCTTGTTCTGCAGCAAAGCTAAATAAGCCTTCTGAATTTAAGTTAAGCAGAAGGAAAAGTATATCATGTTTGCACTATAAATGAAGGTGCTGAGCTAAACTTTTTCCTTGAACAAGTTCAGCAAAATCCTTTGATTTACTTATTTTTTCCCTTTTTGCTCTGTATAAAAGAAAAAGAGCAGAACCCTCTCATGCTTGTTTATAGCCTTGCCAACAGAGTTCACCTGGGTGTGAGGATGAGTACCTCCTCTATGTAGAGAGCACTGATCTTGGGGAGGGCAAGAGTGTTGGGGCAAGACGGTTCAAACAAGACACAGTATTTATGTACTATGAAAGGAGTGGGGGAGACAGCTGCAATGGTTATACTGTACATTACAGCAAGGGTTTTTCTTTAACTTGCTTACCTGCGTGGGGTGCTGTGTCCTTGCATCTCCAGTTGTGGGAGCGGAAGGAAACTTGGCATTTGGGCCTAAATCTCCAAGGTGAGATACTGTACCAGATAAGGTTCTGGGAAGAGAAGTTTCAGCAATATCCTTGTGTTTTGTACGAGTGTTCTGGAGAGAAGCTGTGTTGATGCAAAGTGGCTCTTTTGGTGATAGGAAATGGGGGGAGGCTGCATGTGAGCATCAAATGTGAGCTACCTGAGGCTAGAGATACAGGCCCATGCCATATGCCCTATTGTCTGAGTTGTAGCATTTCTGTGTAGGGGGTTTAGATACTGCTGGCGTATCAGGTGGGGCGCTGGCTGAGGGCCCAAGAGATCAGAGGGGGCCCTCACTGGCCCCACCCGACCACAAAGCAGCCATTTGGGAGTGGACGTCTCAGTGAGACAGTCTGGACCCTGTCAGAAGAATATAGAGACTGCTCTTTGTAATAAAAAAGTGACAAGTGGCCCTGCTCCCTTTTTTCCAGGAGCCCCCACCCCTTTCCCCAGAAATCCTGCTTTTTAATATAAATTTAATATAATAGTGGGGGTACTGTGTTTTATGATACATTGTCCCTTGTTTGAAAGAGCAGGTTTTATGTCCCCTAACATAGGGCGTAGGTGATAATCCTAAATGTTCATGGGTTGCATCCGTCTAGGTGGACATATAGCACAGTTGTTTTTTTGCCTGAGCTGGTGTAAAGTTATGGCATTCATGGCTGCAGATCTAAGGAGCGTAGAATATGGTACAAGCACGCTCTTTCCTCACGCTGCCCATGCCCTGCATGTGCCTGCACCCCATTCCAGCTGCTTCACTGGCGTATTTTTGCTGCCTGTGGAGGGTTTACACCAGCAGATCTCCCCTGGCAAATCTGCTGTGGTGGCTGCATATCTGGTATTCCACCAATGTGGTGGGGGCTTCTGCCAAAGTCAAAAGCTGTCAAATCTTCAATATGGAATTGCATCCTAATTAAATTGCAATTCATTATTTACGTTTGCTTACCATTTTTGAGCTTTTCTTTTGATATATTTCCACACTTGTCTTTATCAGCGCTGAATTTCTCCTGCTGTTTTATTGTCTCTCTCACAGCTTTGTCGGGCCCTTTAAAGCTAGCTTCTTTGAGAAATCTTGCATCCTCTTGCCTGACTTGTGTTTGTTTTTGCCTCATTTGACAGCTCCCTTTCTGATTAATTTATGCTTATGTCAAACAGAGGCTCCATTATTTGCTTCAGATTCTTTCTTTCTGTTGGTTGCTGCATCAGATCTTAAAAACATTTGAGTCTCGTACCACTTCTTGGTTTTCATAGGAGCCTCCTATTTTGGGAGTTCTGGGTTTGCATGTACAGATTGCGCAGATGAGGTCTGTGCATATTAAGTTCCTTTCAAGCAAGCTTTTTTGCACACTCTGCCTTAAGTCAAACATGTGGATGGCAGGTGGAACCAGCAGGTGCCCCATGAAGGGGACGGTGGTAATCCTGTTTGTCACTGTGCCGGCACTTTGAAGGTCTGCAGAGGATTGCAGTTTGACACTACACAGGCTGTAAGAACAAAAGCAGGGGTTTCTCAGCAACATCATTGCTCTTATGCAGCCACCCTACATGTCTTTGTTCAAATGCAGAGCTTTTTCTCAGGTATATAGATTTAGGTGTTAGAAATAATTAGCTGTTTTGTTTTTTTGAAGAAATAACGAGGAAATCTTAGAACCTTATTTCTAAACAGATTATAATCTATTCATTTCCTTACTATTTAGATTTTGGGGGGAGTGGGAAGATAAGGTGCTCAACTTGCAGCTTAACACAAAAAGTGATTTTTGCCAGGCTTTTAGGCTAACTCTTCCAGGCGGCTGCCTTTGCCTTGAGCATTAGCTTAACTTCTGCATAAACATCCCTCCCTGGCCTCTGCACGGAGGAGGGGTGTCGGGTTTTCAAGGTGATTAGCAGGGAACACTTTACCCATGTAGCAGCTGTTCCTCCATATGGATGTGCGGAACACAGTCAAAGATAAGTGAAGGGCAGGGCAGGAGGTGTCCGCGGAAAGCAAAGAACCGGCTTTCATCAATCCTGTTAAAATTAACATCTGGGAAACTTTTACAAAAGGCTGCCTTTTCATTGCCGCTGTTTCACGTAGGGCTGCTTCGTGTATTACAAACAGAAAAGAGATTAATCTACATGTCAGGTGATGCGTGAGCAAACTGCCAACCCGGACCTAATCACTGTGTGGAATTATGCTTAACACCAAAGCACCTTTGTCCACAAAATGGCACAGCCAACTCTCACCCTGAATGGTATGGGGATGGTGTGGTGCATTTTTTTTCCCTTTCAAAGAAACCTCCCTTCCCCACATTAAATGGTGGAATTCTGGGATGAATTGGGAGTTAGGAATGCATGCCTGATTCTGTGACTCCAGTCCTCTATGTTCCAAGATACTTTAATATTTTGAAGGGTCTTCCCTCCTATTATTCATCATTATTATTTTACATCTATATCCCAACAGTCCTCCAAGGAGCTGAAGGTGCCATACATAGTTCTCCTCCCCCATATTACCCTCACAACAACCCTGTGAGGTAGGTTAGGCAGCGAATGGCCCCAAGGTCAGCATCCAGTGAACTTCATAGCTTGGGGGGGGCGTATTTGAACCCTGATCTCCCCGGTCTTAGTGCAACTCTCTCTCAACTACACTACATTGGCTCATAAATATTACTGTATCCAAATAATGCAATCCCAAGGCAGAATGAGATTTGCTGGCTCGCTATAGCTTTTAGAAAAATGCAGCTGCAAATGAAATGAGTAGCATTAGATCACAAGGAAGGTAGTTGGGGACCAGAATCTGACCTTAGGCAGAGTGGGACAGCCGCCTCAGGTAGCACATGCTGTGTGGGTGGTGGTGTGGCAGTGAGAAGCTGGAGGACAGAGGTAGGTGTGCACCATGTGGTCTACCTTGCATGCCCTATGGGATGTGGTGGAGTGCGCCATCTTTGCTTGTGTTGAAGTAAGATTCCAGTTGGCTTCTCTACATAGAATGAACAGCACCAGAGTGCCTTTTACCCCAGGTGGCAAAATGTCTTGCACCAGCCCTTTCAGGAACAATAGAACACATTATAAAGAGTTTTTATAAGAAAAATGTATTAAAAGCATGTTAACCTAGTCACTCGGGGACTTAGCTGGAGATTGCATTTGCTATTAAGCAAGTGTATGATATTAATTACATTTGTTCCTAAGAAATTTACCAATGCATTTGCAGGCAGGCCTTTGTTCTTGTCGGGGAGCAAAATAAGCTTCTCTTTTACGGCATCTAGATTCTGAAGGAAGATAGATCCTAAACAAGGTAGTTTGCTGTATTTTTGTCCCAAGCAAAAGTCAAGATTGTTTTTATGGGAAGGATTTTTGATTTATGTGATTTGTTTGCGTGTTGGCTGCTCTTTGGCCAAGGCTCTCAGAGCAGCTCATAAGAATTAAAACAATAATATACCATGACAGTGTGATAGCTCACTCGGTAGAGCATGCAACTTAATCTCAGAGTTGTGAGTTCAAGCCCCACATTGGGCAAAAGATTCCTGCATCACAGGGGGTTGGACAAAGTGACCCTTATGATCCCTTCCAGTTCTACAAGTCTACGATTCTGTGAATATCAAACTGTACAATATGTTGCCAATAGAGAAGGCAATATTCTAACATTATAAAACACAAACAAGCCGAAAGACCTCACCTGGCACCAAACAGAAAACCAAGGCTAAGGCTGTGTACTACATACCACACATTTTAATGCATCTTACTACCTCCGAAGGAATAACATTTTCTTTTTATAAATGAAAATTAGGTATATTTACAGTTTGAAGCTGGACGCAAAAAGGAGAGTCGCTGTTAAGAGAGGAAGAAGAGCAGTTGCCCAGTAGGATTGATTAATCTGTATTAAGTTTGTTAATATTAGTGGCTAACAGCAGAACTGAATACATATGAAACGTACAGAATGAACACAGTCCATTAAACAGATTAAACATATGACCTTTGCATTTTCTACTAAAATGAGAATGGCTACATCATAGTGAGTAGGAAATGCCAAAATAAATATATACCGGTAGATCAGCCTCAGAATATGTAGAACAGCCCTGTATGCCTTCATTGCAAAGAAACAGAGAGCGTATTACTTGGTCAGGTGACTCATGGGAGAATTGGTTGGGTTGGCTCATTTCCAGAACCGTTCTCTCTGGCCCTGGTCAAATACTCCAGTACTCCATCTGTTTAGAGAACTAAAGAAAGATTGTTTTGCCTTTTAGGCAACACTTTATATCCGGGTTTCTCCAGGAACCTGTTTAATGAACAACCAGTTTTGTTACACTAATCCCTAATAATGCTAGGATAAACATAGTTTTGTTTGCTAAATATTTAAAATCTAGAGGAGCCCTGAGAATTTAGAGCAGCTGTGAAGAAATATGCTTTGTAAAATCACAACAACCAGAAATACAACAGCAACCACAACAATCCCTGCCCCTGGATTCTACCACCTTGCTCTGCATAACTCAGAAATGATTCAGGGAGCGAAGGATGCCTTCCCTGCACCAGGCTTTGTTTGTGATCTCATGTTTTGCAAAGCCAAATCAATAGGTAAAGGAAGAGTTAAGCACTCCCTACTTTCTCTCGCTTGAAAATGCCTCCCACCTAGCATTTCCCTTATAAAGAAAACATGGGGTTGTGAATCCTGTGTTTTCCTCCTAACATGTAGACCTGCGCCAGGAGTTGGGGAAATGGGATTTTGCTGCACGTAGTAAGGTAACTGGAGCTCTCATGTACCCTGGCTCTACTATGGATTTGGATAACATTTGCTCATACTTTGCACAACTACTGTACTGTATCAGCACAGTTTCTTTATAGTGGCATAAACACTTTCTCTGGAAATGAGCTTGTGCTTAGTAAATGGAATCTCATCTGCTTTAAAGTCCGGCATGTTATCAACAGAACAGTTATTCAAATCTGCCTTGATTCTGGAATTTGTAGGCACAGGCATAGGATTATTAAAGTCCAGTTTATTCTCTCAATTAGCATAAATTAGAAGTAGCTGCTCTAGAGAATAGAATTGCATGTGTCTATAGGATAGACCAGCCCGTGGCACGTTTAGTGTGTTACCTTAATGCTGGGGCCACCAAATCTAGTTTACATGTTCCTATTGTGCAAAATTCTGCGGCTCTGAGCATAATAACCTGATGTCCTGTGGAGAACCAATCTTCTATAATAAGTGGGAAAGCATCTATCATTGGTGCTAAATGCACACGGTGTTATTTCACCCCTGCACTTTCTCTTTCAGTCTGAATACCATTATGAATACACAGCATGTGACAGCCAAGGCTCCAGATGGAGAGTAGCTGTACCGCACAACCCAGGAATCTGTACCGGCTTGCCAGACCCCATCAAAGGCACAAAATGCTGTAAGCTATGACTGCTGTCATCACACCTTCCCTTTACATGGTTTATTCCAGCCAACTGGAGGCTCCAGAGCCACGTTGAGCCATGGGGCACGAGATGTCACATCGTGCAGTGTGCTAAAATGAGGTCTACCCCTGTTAATAGTTGAACATTCAGAAGAGAGAGATACCAATTTCAGCCCTTGATCTGGAATACTTCTGTGTCCTATTTGCCTCTCGCCCTTCACCAATGCTTAGAATATCTTTGAATGCAGGCGGTGACCATTTTTCGTGCATCTGATTGCTGTGCAACCGCCAATGCCTTTTGGCCCCAGAAGGGGATGGAACGGGCTTACTTGTGACTGCTGACATGTACAATCACCCAGAATGCAACACAGGTGGAGAGTTGCCTGTATTTCGTGCATGTTAACTTTCCATACACAATCAGAAAGTTAGCATTGACATATTTGACTTGAAATTGACATGTTGCTGAAATTTTCTATTTTGCGCTTGTAATGTAATTTAGATACAATTTTGGACACCCCCACCCCCAACACACTCAATGTTAATGGCTGGGGGACTGGGAGGATGGTGCAGTATTGCCTCTCCATTGCTGAAGGTGCTCTGCTATGCCAGAGGTCCTGAGCTTCTCTCTGACAGGTGGGAAGCTTCTGCTGGTGGGTTTTCCCATTGGCAGTAAACCACAGAGAGCCTTGAAATGGGACACTGCAGGGCCACAAGAGGCTTTGAGTCTGTTGGATCCAAAGCCCCACAGATTCCCACAGGGGCCTCATCCTATAACTCTAGTTAATGAGCAAACCCGGATTAGGAACCATAGTTACATCTTGGTTTGTTCTCATTCAATGAATTTTAAGCAAACCACAATTCTTGGAGTCTGGATATTGTAGGGAACTGTGGTTTAAAATTGTATAAGAAGCTACACCAGTGGTGAACTGGATGTGTATGAGAAACAGAAGCAAGACATGAGAACAGTAGGACTCTCCCAACTTGTGATTCTTATTAAGTGGCAACCCACAGATCTGCGGAGTTCAGTCTGGCCGGAGCAGATGCATTGGGGCAGCATGTTATTTAAATGCTAGGAATCACTCAAGGAAGTCTCTGTTTGGTTTTCATTTGTCCTTTCCCCCTGATCACAGTTTTTCTCTTCTGCATTTCAGCATTTTCCTGCAAAGCTGGCGAATTCTTGGACATGAAGAACCAGTCATGCAAACCGTGTGCAGAGGGCACATATTCTCTGGGCACTGGCATCAGGTTCGACGAGTGGGATGAGCTGCCCCATGGTTTTGACAACAAAGCAACCAACCTTGAAATTGATTACAGCTTCTCAGAGTCCTTGGGAAACTGCACCATGTGAGTGAGCTTGTTGCTCTCATTTCTGCTAGAGCACATCATCATCACATAGGCTGCTGATTCTAAAAGCTAAACACGTTGGTTAAGTGGGGGTGCTTGTGAATTTCTCCACAGATCCTGAGGGTCTGAATTACCCAGTCTTGTTTTTGGAGCAGTATCTTGCTAGTCTCCTGCCTTTGATTTCCAGACTGCTGCACGTGCTCAGTTGATGCCATTCTCAGTTTGTAGCTTCCCCTCCCTCCTCACAGCACGTGATTCACACCAGCATGTATGCATATGAATTAAATCTCTGTGCAAAAAGGGAATCCTGGTGTGGTTGCATCAAGGTTCATTTTAAAACTATGATTTAATCAATATGTATATGCACTGGTGTGCATTAGTCACTTTTAAGGGGGGGGAGAGCCATGAACTGCAAACTGAGCAATGTGCCAAGTAAAAAACTAACTTTAGAAATTATCCAAGCCAAACCAAAAGGCAGGCAAAACGGGATGTGGAACAGAACAACCCCAGAGAATAGCAATGGGATGGGATGGAAAAGGAAAATACACTCTTCCCTAAGTTTGATCAGTTGCTGCACTGTCTGTAGTAAGGCTGGCCCAAGACATTTTGGCATCTGAGGCGAACCACAAAATGGTGCTTCCCCATGCCAGGGAACAAGGGGGTGAGTAATGATCTACAGCAGGGGAAAGTGTGTCTGTTGGGGGGGGAAGGGTCTTGCATGAGGAAAGAGGCCCACCCTGAATCACGTTGGGCCAGTACAGAGCCAGGAGACCCCAAAGGGCAGTCCCTCCCATTTCCTTCCTAGGAAATTTGCTGAGAGCATGCAGTGGAGGCAGCATGGCGCTGCTGATGCTGCTGCTGCTGCTACTGAGGAGGATGCAGACCCAGCATCCAAGTAGCCTGCCATAGCTGTTGCTGCCCCCATGGCAGTAGCAATGGACAATGCATTTTTTTGAGGCCGGATTTGCTGCATTTGTGATTCTTGCTGCCTGAGGTGGCTGCCTCACCGTACCTCATAGGTTTGCCAGCCCTGGTATATAATTGAAATGGTAAGTTCATGTGCACCAGCACCCTAGCATTTCTGACATTTGACACTGTGTGTGAGTGAGAGTGTGTAAATTCTCCCAATGTGACCAGAATTCTTTACCAGGGTTAAGTAAATTAAATACATTTTGCATATATTTACTTACTGTGCATAATTCAGTTTGCTTCCCCTAATCATAAGAGACAAAGAGGATATATAATGCACTGGATCCCCATTTCCTGCCAGCTGAAATTCTGTTTCCCCTTTGCACCTGAGATTTCACTCATTTTGCAGCCGTATAGACTAGACTCTCATTTTGGTTTGGTTTTTGAAAAGGAAAGCCCAGGTTCCTGACTGGTATGGTCACACAGTGGTTAGATACAGGCAGTTGATTAAGTTTTAATTGCAATAGCAGATTCTGTCATTGCTCCCACTGGGTTATTTTGACTTGCTAATTTTTACCTAGGGAACAGATATTGTGACTTTCTCATTTTTAAGTCCAGGGATTTGTTTACTTACAAAACAGACAGCCATTTAATTTCTAAATAAAAAAGTACATTACTAGATTCTGACATTTTTATTGCTATATGAATTATAGCCCCAGGAATAGTGCACAGCACTATGGGGTTTTTTAACATTTAAAATTAAACAGACTTCACTGCAGAAATGTACCAGCATATTATTTTTCAGTAATTTCCTAAAGTATTGTAATGTGGTTAGTTTTTAAAATCAGTTCAAACCAGTATTTAATAGCTTCATTTTCTATTCTCATTTCTCCCCCTCGGAAGTGACAAAACTATAGGGGGTGGGAAATCAATATTTTGCAAAATGGGTACAAAGGGCTAAAGGAAAAGGAATAATTTTAACATTAGATGCCTTTATATAAAGGCAAATCTCTGCCAGGGGAACTGTGTATTATTGCTTTCATTTAAAGGCCATCTTTGAAATTTCAGTTTTTGCTTCTTAGCAGTAAAAGAAGATGGAAAAATAACTTCTAGTGCAGGTTTTTAATATGAATCTTCATTCAATTTTAATGAGCACATTATTCCCCCCACCCAATTTTGTCTGTCACTTCTAGTTCGCATCTTTTTAATTATGAAGAATACTATTAGTCAAATAGTATATAGAGAAGATTTGTGGTCAGTTATTTTAATTTATCTTGACATGCCTTGTTTTCCGTTCTGCTCTGAGATCTCTGCTCAAGCAGTCCAGACCACTATATATATCCCTGCCTGGGAAAGGTTTGGATGAGACATAAGTAGGCCTCCCCCAGTGAAAAGCTGCCTGTATTGCATGGGGGGAGGACTCCACAACAGCAGAAATACATCTGCCAACCCACAGATTTCTGGGCAGGTGAAAATGCACCCACCAGCAGCTAACCTTGTGGAGAACCCCAAAACGGGGCATGCTATAGGTGGAGAATGAGCATTGAGACAGGGAGACACAGTGCTGCCACATCCAGACTCGTCAGCTACACCCTCACAAGCGTGGAACTCAGGCCACCGAAAGACTAGCAGAAGGGAAATGAACCCCATGAAAGAGAGTTTCAGGCACCCAAACTGAATTGCCTGTAGTGGCCTCCCTCCTCCTCCATATTGACATGAGTACTCACTGGATGTAGGGGAATTCAACAGCCAGTTGCCTCAGCACTATCAACATGGTACATATGCCTCACATGTCCTGGCTGTGCGGACTTTGGTCTCGTTAGGGGGGCTATGGTGACTCTTTCATACTTTGTCTGTCTGCCTGTTTGTTTGTTTGTTTGTTTGTTGGACAGGTCAGATAGGAAATACACCTGTGTGCCACTAGGTGTCCTTAGTGGCATATCTGTCAGACCACAAGACTCCTGCAATATTTCATTGCAGGATGGGTAGATGGGAATGTAACTTCTAGTGCAAGGTTTTTGTGGACTCCAAATCAGACAAAAAAAGAAAAAAAAAACCAAATGCTAACTGTGAGTTACAGGCCTGGCACAGGGCAGGATTACCCTCAGCAATGGAGACAGGAGGTGTGGTGGAAAGGGAGGGGGAAACACCAACCTGGGGAGAAAGCAGGGACCCAAGCTCAATAGTGCTAGGTGAGAAACCAAATCCAGAGGTAATGGGAAGGAGGAAAACCAACACAGCAAACTGCAGGGAGCAAAACTCAATGGTGGTGGGATGAGTGGGGTTCATATCCAGGGGAGTAAGTGTTCTGGTGGGTGCCAGAGGGGCACCAAGCATTGGGAAACAGCAGCTGATGGGGCAGGCAGAGGAGCTAATGAAAGGGGATGAAATATGTGGAACTGTGGTGAGAGCAAGTAGCTGGAGGAGGGGAGGAAGAGTTGCTGGGTGGCGCCCAGCCACAGGAAGAAAGGAGAAGTGGTGGAAAGCCACAGTGATTGATAGCTGGGGGTGTATTCAGAAGGCTGCAGAAATCCGCAGGATTTGCTAATGTTCTGGGCTGAATAATCGCTTGCCTGTGCATCATCCTCCCATTCCATGCCCTGCCAGGGGTTTCTGCCCAGCAATGTCTTCCACCATGGGCAGCTTCTGATGGGTTGTACTGCGTTGGTCACTTTCTTATGGGATCAAGTCATGGAAGCACCGGTGTCTCATCTTTAGCTTTCTGAACACCTATTTGATCACCACATGAGTGGTACAGTGTGCCCTATAATATTGCCTATCTGGAGTGCCAGAGAAAGTGGCACATAAGTGTATTTAAGAGGTTTGGCTCCCTCTGCCTCCACCATTGCATGACAGGTTCCACCTGCAAGCAGTGGAATGACACCTTTGGTGCCACCAGGAAATGAGCCTGGGAACTAATCTGCTCTGGCGTGATATTAATGGAGGCTTTGAACAGAGCCTTAGGGGCAGGAAATAAGATCCTTGCCATATCCCATCAAAGACATGGACAACAGCCAGAGTGATGTCAGTAATGTATCAGTGGCCTCAATTCCCAAGGATCTTGAAGGGATAGGAGAGGTGTTGGTGCAGTGCCAGCACCAGTGGAGGAAGGTGTGGCTGTGGCTATGGAGGCTGTCCAACCAGCTCAGCTGCACAGCCTCTCCCCAGTGTATCCCAGAGGTGGATGTGCATTCTCTTTGTGGATGAGTTGCATCCTCTCTGCACTCTGGTTTCAGTGAGTATGTTGCCTGGCACAAAGATCAGCACCATGGACAGCACTTGAACTGTCTTCTGCTCACATGCATGCTGTGCCTCTGAGGCCCAGTAGCCCTCATGGACATGGTGGTTGGCCTCCCACCTGCTGCCTTGCTGGGCGCCGTGGCTGCCATTAAACAGGGTAGATCTGCACAAGATCCTGAGATGCCACTGCCTCAACCACCCAACAGACCCAGACCAGCACTTATGCCGCCTATGGACCTGGACCATAGGAGACTGAGGAGAGGATGACCCTCATATGGGAGTAGGAGAACAATGAAATTCCTAGCAGCTTGGGAGGGGGCAGGCGGGCCCGATCCAGGGAATGTTGAGCTGAATGATGGGGGCAGTACTCTCTCCAATGCTAAGGATTTGTCTTTGGGGGGCAGCAACAGGGAGTGGAAAGGGGTGATCAGCAGTGATAGCAGGCTTTGTCTTGGGGACGCTGCACTGTTGGTGGGTCATTGTCTGCTGGAGGTGAGGGATGCAGGAGGAATGGGAGGTGGCTTTGGGAAAGGAGGCTGCAGACAGCTTTTTTGGATGAATCAAGAGTGAACTAAGATGCTACAAACTTACAGATCAACTTCAAACAAGCATTTGATCAAGGAATTAAGTATATAAATCATGAAGCAGGGTTGTTAAGGTCTGGTGAATCTGTACAGATTTTTCTTTTCCTTACATGACCATCTTCAATGAAGTTTCTCCTCTGTGTTTGTGTCCTCCCTGCAGAAACACATCTCCTCAAATGCAATATCCCTCTAACAATAATACTTCTCAAATTCCTTGTCACTATCCTGGAGTTTTGGTTGTTCCTTTCAGAACATGAGGCTTAAGAGGGCTGTTTTGCCTGACTTGCTTTTCAGCTGGAATGTAAAGCTTCAGATCTACACTCACCAAAATTATTTCTACTTAATTGCATCTGCACCCCACCCTTTTCCCAAGGAGCTTAGGTTGGCATACATGGCTGTCCACCCCCATTTTACCCAGCTATCCCTTAAGGCCGAGACAGTGACTTGTGCAAGGTCCACCCAGGGAGCTTCATGGCTGAGTGTGGCTTTGGACCTGGATTTCCCTGGTCCTGGTTGGATTTTTAACCACGTTGGCTTTCAGTGCCTCTCTCCTGTGTTCACTTCTGCACTGACAGTGATCCCACATTCACAAAATTAGCACAAAGGCGCAAAGCCTGTTTAAAGATACTGTGTGTAATGTGGGTATGCTAATGTCTGCATATGAGTAAGGTGACGCAGAGGAGGAACCTAACCCTTACCTTCTGTTTTGGAGCAGCCTGCCAGTGCATTTAATTAGAAACCGTGCATCTTGGAAAATTCATGTGGCGTGCCTATATTCTTCCTTGCTGCTAGTCTGTTAATAGGAGGCAATGCAAACCTACCCCTGTGTCTGTCTCCCCAGGTCAGGAAGGCTTAGAAGGGAACTGGTGTGGGGGCCTCCAGTTCTGAGGCAGGGATATCCAGATCCAATGGCTCTTCATGGTCACTGGCAATATGGAGATCTTCTGAAAGATGCTGGTCCTCTTTTGAGGAGAATCCAGGTCTGTGGTCTGGGCAGGGCTGACCCCTGACTCCTCCCACACATTGCACTCCACAAAGATAGGCCTGTACTGTAGCTTCCTATGTTGTCAGTAGAACAGGAGTCTCTGTTCTGGTCCGTTAGTGAAGATTGGAAGCCAACCTACCACCTTGACCTCAATTTAGATCGCTGTCCTAGCTGCCACAGTAGCACTAGCTGATCTCTGCCATTGCCCAGTCACCTGGAGTTGAGTCATTCCTGTTTTGAGATTACTTGTACTTTTTAATCCTGATAGGAAAATGGATGTTAAGCCTAAAACTGTTTTAGTGAGGGTATTTTGTGAAGTCTGGATTTGAAGGGGTACAGTAGCTCTGCTTTACAAGCTCTGGGGCTTTAAGTCTGTCCATTGGCCTCAAATGCCCTGACGAGTGGAGCCTAGGACTGCCACCTTGTTTTCCTGCCTGGTGCTTTTATCATTTTGACGCTGAAGATAAACTAGCTGAGACTCGTCAGGCAGAAGACATCCTTTAAAGAGTGTTTTTTTGCTGAAAAACTCAACACCATGGTGCTGAGAAGTGTTTGTGCAACTTGCAAATGTAACCTACTTCTCATATCGCTTAAATTATTCATCAAACTTCTAAGCACAGTTGTAGAAGCAGAGGGGCAGATTATTACCATTGCTGGTTCGTCTCATTAAGTTAAGGTCTGTCTGGTTCCTCCAGTTTGCCTTAGATCCAGGATACCTTTCATGGAGTGGTGGCAACGATGCATGTGAAAGGTTCTGAGTTCCTCTTGCTGAAAAGAACAGGAGCAAGTTGCCTTTTTGTTTTCATAAATGTGTATGAAATCCCAAAATATGCAGTCTATAGTATGTATTTTTGGCTTTTATCTCTCTTCTGCTGCAAAGTGAATAAGATGCTTGCATATTTTTTCAGACTGAAAATAATGAGCTGAGGGGAAGGAATGGGCTTCACAGGCTGTGGAACAATTCTGATTGACCAGGAAGTGTAATTTTGGGGGGTGGGGTGGAGGGTTATCTTAAGTCTGGAAGAAAACAGGCAGGTATAATATGGGGGGGAGAAAGGGGTTGAAGAAGAACAGATGGTAAGAGATGACAATGAGGACCTCACAAATACACACACAGAGAGAAAGAGACTTATAGTTCTTTCCCCTCTCACCACCACCACCACCCACCATGGTTTTCTCTCCTCTGCCCCTCCTCCATGCTTGTTGTTTGTCAGAGAAGCTAAAGGCACCTCTTACCTTTCATTTCAGGAGTCTTTACAGCCACCTTCACCCCATTACTGTCTGCACATCAGCACAGGGCAAATCAGTGTCACTACCCTTGGCCATGTTTTCCTGCTTCCACCTCCATCCAGTTTTATCACCCAAAGTGACACTGTTTGTCATTAGAAGGAAGCATGATGATAATCACAACAATTTCTTTTATTTCTTTCTGAATTAAGTGAACTGATGATGTGTGAAATTAAACCACGTTTCCCTTAGGGCAGTATCATCAACCTTGAGATCCTGTCTGCCCTTCTATAAAGTTTGAGACCCTGCATGTTCCTCCACCGACTGCTTTGCCCACCCTTTCCCCTTCTTGCTATGATTCTGATTTTACGCCATAGTAGGCAAAGAAACAGGGTAGGGAAGAGAACTAGGACTGAGCTAAGAGGCACATTATCTGCCCCTGTCTTGGAGCATGTGAAGGATATACTGTAGATAGAAGTTTTTGGGTTAACACTCATCCATTTTGGTTCTTACCTCTGCTTACTGTCATTTTCATTTTCCCCACTCCTTTTAATGAGAGAACAAACTGCACATCTCCAGCTTATATATTTGGGGTTTTCTATTTGAAAGGCATGATGGGGACATTCAGCTACCCCCCCCCCCCAGGTTATAAGACCTCGCAAATTTCAGCCAGATTGGCAAAGGGTCTCCATTTTAGTTAAGATCCCCACATTCCTATTTCACCTTTGCCTTTCATTACAACAGATGTAAAATAAGGGTGGGTGCATTTCTTTTTTCTTCTTCAGTTGCTTTGGAAATGATTGCACAAAACAGAACCCGTGCTTTGTCCTCTTGTAATTGCCTCTATCATTCTGCAGCCTCATGTTGTGGCCTAGCATATAATGAGAGAGTGATATACAGGGAATATACTGACCATTGTGGAATAGACTTGAATATGTCAGTATAAAATGGCAACACGGCTCAACTAAGTGCAGCCTGCTTAAGTGTTGCTGATCTCCAGATAAAATCAAACCTGGCACAGACTTATCTGGAGATCAGGCAGTTTCTGGGCAATTTTGTATATTAACTACAATGGTGGAATGAATCCTTCATAAATATTACACCCATATTTCAGTGGAGACGTAACATCTGACATTTGTGCTTTTAGCTTTCTTACCCATCTCTCCTGTTAATGTAACTCTCTTGTAATGTTTAGGGAGTGTCTGTTCTCTGGAACTGTACAGTAGCACTCCCTTAACGGCTGGGCTTTTCTCTTTGTTCTGTTCCAGGTCAACGTGGAGTCTTAAGGGAGATTACATTGCCTCCAACACAGATGAGTGCACAGCCACTCTGGTGTATGCTGTTAATCTGAAGCAATCTGGCACCGTCTCCTTTGAGTACATCTACCAAGACAGCAGCATCGTCTTTGAGTTCTTTGTATGTTTCCTATAACTCAATCCACCTTGCTAATATTGCATGTGAAGTGAGGGAGGATTTCTTCTGGGCACTGTCTTTACCTATATGACCACCTCTGCACTAGTTTTCACTTTCTGGGCCTATCTGAAAAATGGATGTTGCATCTTGTTGCAGTCAAGGACAAGGATTCTTGATATTTAAACCAGAAAACATGGAAGGAGGTTCGTTTTTGTGTTGCTGGCAATTCATTTAGCCTCTCACTGAACTGTTCCTTCTTGGACTTCATCCGGTGACAAATGAATTTTGGCAGCAGTTATTTTTGCAGTCCTTTCAAGATACAGTGGTTTCCATTCTTTTGCGCTTCAAAGATAATGATGCTCATTTAAAACAACAGCATTATTACTTTGGCATCTCCTCTCCTCCCTATTCACTACAACACAGTAGCCAAGAAGATTTTTCCAACATTTATACCATCTCCAGGGCCATTAACATATACCACTGTGTTCTTTAAAGTTCACTTCAGATAACTTAACAACTCTGAAGTGTATTGAGGTGCATTTTAATCACAATTTCTTTCACAGAAGTGGCTCTTCCTCTACATTGTTTTAAGAAAGTGGGTAGATACAGGAATGGTTGCCTTGAGTGCCAAAATGGACACAAAACCATTCAACTTCTTAAAAATCTCTGAACAATGTGCTCTAAGTTTGCTGCTGGAGGATTAGTTAGGGCACTTTCTCCACCTTGTACTTTGTAGGAGCCCAGAGAAACCTACAGCAGCATATCTTTCCAGCCTTTAAAGCTATGCATACATTCTCTCTACACTACAGCATTAGAACTTGGTCCTACAAAAGAGTTTTGCCCTCCAGCAGCAAAAATGTTAATTTTACTGTGATATCTTAAGCTGACTACTACAAATCAACTTGTTTACCCCGTGCATCCTCATCCCAGGTTCTCATTTGTTGCAGATTCAGAATGACCAGTGCCAGCCAACTGTAGAGGAGTCACGATGGATGAGAACCACAGAGAAAGGGTGGGAGACGCACACTGTAAGTGCACAGAGCTCCTTAACTGTGCTTATGGCCAGCAGGGGCTTGGAGAAGGAGACCTGTGTGTGCTTCTGGGACCCAGTACTGAAGTCCCAAACGCCTTTCAGTATCAGCCGGGATTTGAAATGTCTGTGCTTTGAACATTTGCAGGTGGAGCTGAGTCAGGGCAACAATGTTCTGTTTTGGAGAACGACAGCCTTCTCTGTGTGGTCCAAAACTCCCAAGCCTGTGTTGGTGAGGAACATTGAGATTACAGGTTTGTGTTTGGTTGGTGCATGTCTTGGGTCTGATGTCACTATGCAAGCTGTCGTCGTGCCCAGTCGCGGCTAAAAGGTTTTTTTCCTCTCTTGCACTGCTATCCAACCTCACCCCTTTCCTCCCCCCCGTTCCCTAGGAGTAGCCTTCACTTCTGAATGCTTTCCCTGCAAGGCAGGCACCTACACAGCCAAATTAGGTTCTTCCTTCTGCCAGCCATGCCCAGCAAACTCCTACTCCAGCAAAGGAGCTACTTCCTGCCACCAGTGCGAGCCAGCAATGTACTCAGGTAAGCACCTTAGCTAATTATCAGAAAACTTATGAAGGAGGCTGATTTATGACTTTGGAGTATAGGAAGCTGCCTTTATATGGAGTCCATCTTGCTCAATATTGTCTACACTGACTGGCAGTGGCTCTCCAGGGTTTCAGGCAGGAGTCTCTCCCAGCCCTACCTGGGGATGCTGGGGAATGAACTTGGGACCTTCTATATGCAAGGCAGAGGCAGTACCACTGAGCTATGGTCTATTCCCATAGCTTTACTAAGCAAAAGTATCCCATATCCCCAGCTGTTTGCCCAGCTTCCAAGTTCAGTTGAATATGCTACCTAAACCTTCCTGGCAGCTTAGAACCCATTGCACCTGCTCTAACGCAAAAAATCCAATTGCTCTCCTTTCTCCTCTTCAAAAATGTAATTAATGTTCTTTCCCCTGTTTCTGTAAGAGGCTAAGTCTGCAGTGTTGGGTACTGCTTTTGCTTTGGCTTGTAATGATTTGGCATCAACCCTCTGATCACACACACACACACACCCTTTTTCTGTCTCCCAATAACATTCACAAGCATGTGAAATTGAGGGGGAGAGGAGGGAAAATAGTAAGTGAAGATGAAACCAAAGGCCTGGGGTAGTCAGTGTAGTGCCCACCCAGATGAGCCTCAATCAGCCCAAACCAGCATAGACAGTGGGTCAAAGATGATGGGAGCTCCTGGGAGACAGCCCATTAGCTATCCTTGCCAAAAGCTATTTCTAAGCAGTTTCCATTAACACAGGCACCAGGAAGTATTGTTTTGACTTCCTCCCGCCTTATTGATAGCAAGGCATTTAAAAGTGCAGTTATTTAAATTCCCTTCATCACTGGAGGGTGTTGGCATGCTTAGAAGCATTTATTATTGCAAGCTGGAAGCATAGGGAAACTGACCCCCCCCCAGCTTTTACCAAGCCCACTTGGGTGCCATTTTCCTTCTTCCCTGGCCATTTGATAAGTTTAAGAAAGTTGCGGGGGGGGGGGGGGAGAGAGAGAGAATTGTCAAGCAAGATTTCTAGCAATGGTGGAGAAATTAGCCCAGGTTGGATCTATATGAGCTTTGGGAAAGTACTGGGGAAATCTTGAGCTTTTTCAGAGAATTCTCCAAACAAAGGTTTGGAAAGATCTAGCCCATTAAATGTAGGCACATTTTTACCATCTCCATGGAAAGTAGGTCTAAGTCTCAAGCAGATTTTTGATCTGCAATTCTGTGTTTTGGGAGGAATTTCACACAGCTGGATTTGCGGCATCCTTCACATGTATTGCTCTCTACATAATGGGTATATTTTGTTAGTGCCTTCATGCTTTGAGCATAATTTGCTCAGTTCTATGGAACTCTGCCTTGCAGAAAGACTTGGAAAGTTACTCTCAAATTACAGGCTCATAGCGGTTTCTTTCCACTTAGTGGTTGCTTAGATTCACAGAATTGTAGAGTCGGAAGGGACCACGAGGGTCATTTAGTCCAGCCCCCTGCAATGCAGCAATCTTTTGCCGAGCATGGGGCTTGAACCCATGACTCTTAAGATTAAGACTCTCATGTTCTACCGACTTAGCTATCTCAGGCTTGCATCATATCTGGCGAGTGCAATATCAGTGTTGTCTGTTCCCCTATAAGAAGTGGCAGCAATTGGCACATCAGACTGCAGCATTTTGATTGGTCGCTGTCGTGCATGAAGACTTTGACTTGATCAGCTTCAAAACCTTATGCTTGAAGCATTTTACCAGCCTGCTGGAAACTATAGGGGGAAACAATGGACCTTGGGTTTCCCCTTTCCTACATGGGGAAGAAAGTATTCAACTTAATGACAAAATGCTCCATCTTCAGGGCAAAATCCCTGCAATGTTCTCATCAATTGCCACCACTTTTTCTTACCCTAGAAGGGCTGGGAACTGCCGGCTGCTTTAACATGATGCAAAAACGTGTTCTTTGTTCCCATCAGATTCAATTGTCTTAAGCAAATATGAGGCAAATGGCTTCTAACAATTTCTAGGAGAACAAATGTTGGAACTGAAGCCTGAAATGACCTGTATTGTACATCTGCACACATGCACACACTGCCCTTCTCATTGCTCCAGTTAAATACACTGAATAGATTTATGGTAGCCGTGATTAGTACCTGCTATGCAGAGATAAAATATGGGCATGTGTGTGAGATGGGCATGGCACCCTTCTGAAGTTCCTGCTGAGTTGTTGCTAGATTCTTTCATACTCACGTGGTTTTAACCATTGTTTCCTCTTTTCAATAAAGAACCAGGTTCAGCATCATGCAAGCCACGCCCAGCTTGCACAGATAAGGATTATTTTTATACTCACACAGCCTGTGATACCAATGGAGAGGTAATTCACCTTCTGGATTTCCTTGTTTGTGGTGGTGGTGTTTAAATAGTGAAAATTTCTTGTTTAGCTTTTTGACGCACATGGCTATACAGCTTACCTTTAACGGAAAAGACCGTACTGCAAAGCATTGTACATGCTTTAATAAGCAGGGACATAAGGAGTCACTGAGCATGCAGGAATATAAAGGAGTCAGGCCCTGAGTTTGGCGTGGCTGGCTAAGCCTACCCACCTCTTTTAATAAGCAGAACCCACTGCTGCTGGGTTCTCATAATTAGAAGATGTGTGTGGCCCTGGAAAGGCCTCAGCTCCTTGTCTACCTCAGGAAGAGGGAAGTGGCTACAGTGGGATGTGGCATGAACCTGAAGGCTTCCTTCTCTTGGTGGTGGTGTGTGGGGACAAAGGGGAGAAACTTGTTCTTCCAATCATCATGCCACCACCACCAAGAAAAGGAAGCCTAAATGGGGCACAAAGGGGAGAAACACTTTCTCCCCTTGTGTCCTGCTTCAGAGAAGGAAGCCTGTGCAGGATTCCTTGCAGTGAGAGACTTTGGGGTCTCCTGCCCTCTGGGGCAAAATGTATCAATCCAGCACTGGCACCTGGTCACTGAAAGCAGAATGTTGGGGTAGTTGGGTCAATTCAAGCAATGCTCTTCTTATCACTGCTGTGTGCAAAGAGCACCCCCATGTGGACCATTTCATACTGACAGTATATTACTAAACTCGGGGAGGGAACTCAGGAGAACACCGGGAGGGTGAGAGGATATTCTTTCCTGGAATATCCTCATAATGCTTTTTTGCACATGGGCAGAGAGCCTGTGTAATTGTTGTTTACGTAAAGAGATATCTAGGCATTGCACAGCTTTTTGCGGATTAAAGTGTAGAAATGTTTGCTCTTATCACTTTCTTATATTAACAGACTCAGTTAATGTATAAGTGGGCCGAACCGAAGATCTGCAGCGAGGAGCTCCCCGGTTCTGTAGAATTGCCTGCTTCTGGCATAAAAACTACATGCCCACCTTGCAATCCTGGTTTTTTCAAGACAAACACCAGTTCCTGCGAGCCCTGCCCATACGGATCATATTCAAATGGGTCTGGTAATGCTGTTCTGTTCTTTCCTTCTTGGCTGGCAAAACTGTCACGTGAATTACTTTCTTTAAAATGTTTCAATGATAGGGACCTGTGCAGTGTCAGTGGGGATGCATGCAGGGAACCTGAAGTTATTGATTTGGAGCTGGTGTTAATTATGCTTACTGCTTTCAGAGGTGGCATAAAAAGGAGCCCAGTCTTTATGTGAGCTCTTCATTTTCCTATTCTTCATAATCCCACATTCTTGCCAATGGCAACAGAGTTGTGAGGTGGGATACAGCACCATGGAACTGGCTGGATAGCTCCTCTTTGTCCTTTACTTGATTAAAAACAGCAACAACAAAAATGCATGATATGGCACTCTTCTTCTATCAGGAAATTCATTGGTAATTTGCAGAGGCAGCTACCAGCCTATTCTTAGGGTTTGCTTGCCCAACCACTTTTGCAAATGGAAGAATCAATATGCAACGGCTCTCCTGGTAAAGGCCTGCAAGGTAATATTATCTTGTGGCAGCAGTGTAAGTGTAAGTCCTGGGAAACACTTTTTTCTAGCATATTTCAAGATGCCGCAAAATAGTGACTAGACCTCACTGGGCCATTTTGCCACTTTGGTATCAAGTGGGAAAGCTCAGCCCAAGGGGATTTTTCCACCTGAAAAAAGTGTGCAGTATATGTTCAGTAGGCATGCACATGTTCACACCTCTGAAGCATGTTGCTGCCAAGCCTGCCTCCATATAGGTTATTCTCATTCTTTGTTTCAGAAAGGGCTACTAGCGCCCACCAGCCACCTAGTGACGGCCTTCCACATTGGAGTTAATTCCTCCTCCCGAGCTTCAGCATTCTAATGTTGCTTCTTTCTGTTCTCAGGTTGCATCAACTGCACCGTTGGGACTGAACCAGCTCTAGGCTTTGAATACAAATGGTGGAACACGCTGCCAGCAAACATGGAGACAACGGTCCTCAGTGGAACCAGTTTTGAATATAAGGGAATGGCAGGTATCTTCATGGACACATATTAACCCAAGGCGTTGGGGCAGTTCTTGCATGGCTGGGCACTGTCATGTTGCGAGGTCTCTTGCCCCTGCAAGCAGTGGGGAAGTTCACAGCGCAGTGACGCTTGCTCAGTCCACTTGTAGTGTCAGATGTTGCCAGATTGAAGAGAGGGGAGACATGGGGCTGCCTGCTTTCAGCAGCCGTCATGCTAAGTTGTCTAGTTCTGGCCTCAGGCAATTGGACTTCCCGCGTCTCTGAGAAGTATGTAAGCGTTTATAGAGCTGTGTATTTAATGATCTCCAACTGAAGTAATGCCCTTTCACTGAATGGAGATGGTGTTCTGTCTGTTGTTTCAGGGTGGGAAGTAGCTGGTGACTATATCTACACAGCAGCAGGAGCCTCTGACAATGACTTCATGATACTGACACTGGTGATTCCTGGGTTCAGGTGAGTGTGTAGCTGAGCTGGCAATGGCAAGCCTATGCATCCAAAATGCAGTAGGATCACTGAGTCCAAGCAGTGGGACCTTCTCCCCTTTAAGAGTGTGCTGCTTGCATTACTTCTTCCACAATCCTTAACTCACTGTGCTCATTGGTGAACAATAACCGAAAGAATGAATGAGGGATTGAGTTGGCTTTTCAGTTTAACAAATCCTTGAAACATACCGGTATATGAGCTCTCAGCAGCTGCCTGATTTTTGCCATGTCTGGAACCAGCCATGCTTTCAATGTATGTGTGTTCCAAACAAGAGCATAAGCTGAGGGAAACATTCAAATTCATGGCTTGCTGAAGTAAGCCTTGCTAATTGAGGTGGTCTGTCTCCAGACATGCCTGCTCCCATCTCCTATCCTTGCTCTGTTTTCACCAAGACCTTGAGCAAATAGATACCCCCTGAGTTTTGCTTGCTCTCTTGCAGTTCCCCACAATCGGTGATGGAGGACTCGGAAAGTAAAGAGATTGCAAGAATCACATTTGTCTTTGAAACGATCTGCAGTATGAGTTGTGAGCTTTATTTCATGGTGGTAAGTTGATCCAGCTTCTTCTCTCTCCAAAGTGGATAAGCTTTCTCTTGCATTGTTTGCCTTGGGGTTTTGTGTCAGGCTGTGGAAGGCAAGTGCCCTTTCTTCCTCTGTAGTTGATGCCTTTAGAAAAAGAGGCAAATCTCTTGGCTGTTTCCCAATTCTGGAAACTTTCACCTGAAATCTATATGTTCCTATGGGGATATTTTCAAAGGTGCAGTAGCCCATCTGCATCCTGCAGTTACAGCTCTGTGAGGACTCTGGGTCAAAATGCCACCATGGCGGCAAGAAAAATAAATATAGGTATACCACCTGTTGGTATGTTAAAAACAACCAGCATTGCTGATAACATTAACATTATTAATAAAAACAGTGTAAGAATTTGAAAACTATCCTAGGCACATTTTGTTCAGAGATACACTTTGGACAGGTAGCAAGGTCACTCATAGTGCATAGTGCAAAATGAAAAAAAAAAACTTGTGAAAATGTTAAAATAAATGAGTATTATTGGGTTTTGCAAATGATGCTCTGAATTTCCTGTGCTTTCTGACCTGCAGCCCACATCAGCTTCTCTTGGGCTACAATGGGCGCGAAGGAAAACCTCTCCTGGTCACTGTAGCCTCTCTTCCCCAACTTCAGTGTCGTCTTTTCTCTTAACTGCTTCCTTCCCACTAATGCCCCACCTCCCCACCTTTTCAGTTGGCTATTCCAAGGCTCTCACAATCTGCCTGGCACGATTCCCCTGCTTATACTCAAGTTACGGGAATATCTGTATCTGTAATAAAGAATTATTTAGGTAGAAAGCGTTGCTTGCTCTTTACTCACTAGGCCCCTGCTTTATCTCTGGTAGGGTGTCAATTCCAGAACCAACACGCCTGTGGAAACCTGGATTGGCTCGAAGGGAAAGCAATCCTACACCTACATCATTGAAAAGAATGCCACCATGAGCTTCACGTGGGCCTTCCAAAGAACAGCATATCATGAGCCGGTACGGACTATCACTTCCTGGGGAACCTTCTGTTCACAGCCAGCTCCTCAGTTATATTTTTTTATGGGGAGTTCCTTGCCAGGAGTCAGAGATACTCCAGTGTCTTGCTAATCATAGATGTCCCAGCAAGGAATAGGCACGCCATCCTCATCTGCAACACCCCACCTTCCCTTTATCAAACGCTTCTACCTCTCCAAGGCCCTTTGGGCACTTTCTGTGTTTTGTTCTAGGGAAGAAAATACACCAATGATGTTGCCAAGCTGTACTCTATCAATGTGACCAACGTCATCGAAGGCGTAGCGTCATACTGCCGGGTGTGTGCTCTGGAATCCTCGGGCTCATCCTGTACTTCCTGCCCACGTGGCCACTACATCGACAGAAGCTCTGGGGGCTGCTACCCGTGTGCAGCAAACACGTATCTGAAAGCTCACCAGCCCTACGGCAGCCAGGCCTGCATCCCTTGTGGCCCCGGCACAAAAAACAACCCGGTAATATTGTCCTCCTTTCTGCCTATCGTTTCTGGCTAGTTTGCAATGATCTACACTGTTAGCTAAATAAAAGTGCCCCGTTAAGTTTATAAATCATTTAGTTGGCAGAGGGCTATCCATTAAAAGCAGCAGTAGGGCAGTATCAATATATTAGTATTAGTATTTATTAGTATACCGCCCCTCATCCAAAATTACAGACAGAATCTGCATGCACGAGAAATTGTAGCAAATCTGTTGGCCAGAGAGGGTTCCACCTGAAGTGGCAGGCAAGATCCCACCCAGTCAGCAAAGCCTGCCCCCTCACATGGTATGCATGAGGCCAGATCCTTAAAAAAGAAGATATATAACTTGAAAACTTTGTCTTAACAAACTTTTGGATTTTTCTTATTGAAAACGTGGAACCTGTAGACTGAAAGGGATTCTTCCCTTACCAAATCATCCCAGAGTTTTGCTTTAATAAAAACCCAAGCTTGTCTTTCCTCTGAAATATTAAGTTATTTCCTGCCAAAATGGAAATGGCACTAGAACAGCTAAGTGGTTCATCTCCACATACTCTGTTTTGTGTAATTATCCACATGGTTCCCTGGAGGAAATTGGCAAGTGAGATTCCTGTGAACAGAAGCTTATGGGATTCTGGAGCACTATAAACTGGCCGGCTTGAGAATAATCAGCTACATTTGGGCTCCTTCCTCTCAGTGAACTTGGGTTTTACATGCTGCTGGAGACGTTGACAATTTCTGAGCTCCTCTATGAGGAAATAAATTGACTGTAAAAAAATGTTCTGCTCCCCAGATCCATTCTCTTTGTTACAGTGACTGTCACCTCTCAGTCATCGCAGACGGCAGGACTCTGGAGTATGACTTCTCAGCACTGTCTAATAGCACATCCTTTTTGGTGGGGCCCAGTTTTACCACCAAAGGGCTAAAGTATTTTCACCACTTCAACATCAGCCTCTGTGGGAATCATGTAAGTATGTGGCGAGGCTTCTGAGAAGCCCATCCTCTATGCAGGGCCCCAACATTATACAGTACAAATCACCCTTATGGTGTGGAGAGTTTCTAGGCATGCTCACCCCGCAGCCACAGAACATTTCCTTAGCAGAATCCCATCCTCCTGGCTACTTTAGCTGAACCACCGCAACAAAACAGCTCAAATTCTTGAAGGTCTCTTCTCTGTAACTTAAGAGGAACGTTTTACTATGGTGATGCATCTGCCCTTCTCTCCTGGAAAGGATGGGTGTTAATAGATCCCTGTGCATTGAAAGTGTGTGTGTGTGTGTGTGTGTGTGTGTGTGTGTGTGTCTGTCTGTCTGTCTGTGTCACAGTATCATTGATTTATCCCCACCACCAATGGCACCTGGTGACCACACACCCTACCTGTGCATACAGAACTCTTCGGAATAGGCTCTCTGTGTGTACATAGAGCTTCTCCATGCAATGCAGGGTCCGTTTGTCCCCGACTCCCCACCCCCGTTATATGTGGGAGCTCTACGCACATACATTGATACACAAATAGACGCCCTTCCAACATGCGTGGGTAATGAAAAATGCGGTGATCGGAGGCACAGGTGCTAGGCTTTGAAACCCTCCTCGTGCTTTCAGTGCTTTCATCCGAGTCCTCTTACTATGGTTCCTTTAAAAAGAACTTCAGGTTTTATAAAGACAAGGATCCAGCCAACTCTCTCTCTCTCTCCCCCGCCCCCCTTGCAAATCTCTGAAGGGAAGGAAGATGGCAACCTGCACAGATAACGTCACAGACATGCACATCCTGGGCAAAGAGACAGAGTTCTCCAAATCAACTTCCTCCTATGTATGCCAGTCCATCATTGTCCCCTCTGATGTGATGGCTTACAAATCAGTGGTGTCTTCACAACCCGTGAGCCTGGCAGACCGCTTTGTAGGTGAGAATTACAGGGTGCATAAGTCTGTGCTTTAACAGAGGACCCTGGTTGCTGTTTGATAGAGGCTTTGGGGGGAGTTGCATGTGCTGATTCAGGTGTCAGGAACATCCCTGATTATGCCTTCTAGATAAATCATAGAGCTGGAAGGTACCCAAAGGGTTGTCTAGCTCAACTCCCTGCAGAGCGGGAATTACAGCTAAGGAATCCTTGACAGATGGCCATCCAACATCTGTTTAAAAACCTCCAATGAAGGAGAGTCCATCATGTTCTGAGGGAGTCCATTCCACTGTTGAACAACTGAATGGAAAAGTAGTGAGTTCAGTGTGGCTCCTTAATCTAAAACAAAGGCAACTTTGGTGAAAAGCCTACGCTATTCGGTACCACTAAACTTTAGTTTCCCACTCCTCAGCTGTGTTTTTTGCTTTCTGTCCAGGTCCCAGGAAAACAAAGGAGGCAAAGTCATAGCAATTTCCCAATTTTTGCTGCTTCTTTTTTTAAAAATAAATACATATTTCCCCCCCACTGGGTTCCTTTCTATCTCAAATCATTGGCACCACCTCCAGGCCCATAAAATAAAGTATATTTTATTTTCAGGAAATGGCAATCTAGTTTTATTTTATATATTGTGTGTGTGTGTGTGTGTGTGTGTGTGTGTGTACACACACACACACACACACACACACACACATTTTCAAGACCTGGCAATCCAGTAGCTAAATGTGGGTCACTCTCACACACTAGCAGAGCCTAACCAAAGGTACAACAGGCCTCACTTGTTTCTCTGACCCTGATCAACATTTGTGAGGAAAGCAATGAACAAGACAAGCCTATTTTCTGGAAGCAGCGAAGAGAGAATTGAAATGGGATTCTCCTCTGTGAAGCTCTTTAGCACAGTCAGTTTTGGGAGTGGGGTGGTCCTAGGAGCGGCCACTGTCTTCTCAGTGCAGTGTCCTTCTCACTGGTTTGCTTCTAACTTGTAGGAGTAACAAGGGAGACCACTCTGGACAACATCACTTCTTTTCCTGACTATTTCCCTGCAGAGAATGTGGGCTTACCGGATATGATATTTTTTTACAGGTAAGCTACAGGACTGCCAAACATAGGTGAAGGCAGTTTTAGCAGTTTCCTTCTGTGGAAAACTCTGGGTTATTCATGCGTCTTGGAACATTTTTAGTATTTCAGCACCACAGGGAATTTGGGGGCTTTGGCATTCTGGAACCTTCCAAAGAGGATTGAAGAAATTCATGAAGGGATAAAGCTATCAATGGCTACTAGTTGTGATGGCTATGCTCTGCCTCCACAATCAGAGATAGTAGTGCTTCTGAATACCAGTTTCTAGAAACCGCAGGAGGAGAGAGTGCTCTTGTGTCAAATCATTCTCTGGGAGGTCTCGGGTTCTGCTGCTTCTTGCTTGCTCATGAGGTACACACTTCATTCGCTGGCCTGTAGCCATTCCACTACCACTGCTCTTTTGATCCAGGATTTTTCAGACTGGCTTTATGACTGGTTTTTCATTTATTGCATTGCCCTTGTCCTGATGATTTGCACGTGAACCAGCCACAGTATTACTGCTGTTACCAGCAGGAGTGGCTTTGATTCTGCAGAACCAGTTTGGCATCCTTTCTCCCCGCCTTCTTCTCAGCTCATCTCTAGCCTCTGGCAGGTGGGACTTGAATGTGTGAGAAGTAAGTTGGATCATTTTTTGGATGCTACTTTTCAGTGCATTCCTATGCTTAATTTGAAGGAACTATTCAAGAAATCTTTAGTATTCCCACACTCTGGGAAAATTCATCCTTGTAATTTGTCCTCCCTTTTCCTCTTCCTTGGGCCAGATTTCCTTTTTTGGTGCCATTTGTGCTGCTGTGTGCAGCAGTCCTTTGTATGAAGAAGAAAAATTACACAGTACATGTATCTTAAGCATTTCCCACTTTTTAAAAGTATGAAAACGTGCTAGAAACAAGGGAGATACAGCATTGTGTTGCCCCTGAGTGACAACTGTATTAGTGAAAAATGCTGGTACTGTGAAGCCTTGCAAATGACAGGGCGTTCAGTTTTAGCAGGGATTTCATAACATGCTTATATGTTGCAGATCCAGTGATGTGACTCAGACTTGTAGTGCTGGGAGAGCTACTGCAATTAGAGTGAGATGTGATCCTCTAAAACCCCACTCTGGAGTGCTCTCTGTGCCGAGGTAAGTTCAAAGGTTAGTCAGTCTCAATAGCAGGTGCGTCCTGTTAAAACTACATTCTGCTCCAAACTCTACAGTGGGGCAAAAACTGGGAATTGGTGGAGGGGAAAAAAATACTTGCTTCCAATTCCAGTTGTAATTTATATTTCAGTTTTGTTCACTCCTATGTTTCAAGCCTGCTGCTCATCTTTTCCAAAAAATCTTTGAGGTGCCACTTGTTTGTTTATGCATTTTAATAGTTGCTTTTTTTAAAAAAATGAGAACTAAGGAATAATGATTTAGCAAAGACCGTAGCTCAGTGGTGGAGCATCTGATCTGCATGCCGAAGGTCTCTAGTTCAGTCCGTGTCATCTCCTGATAGGGCTGAAAATGTCCCGTCTGAAATCCTGGAGAGCCTCTCCATTGCTTAAAGCTTTTTTTCCTTTTATTCTTTTCCAAATAGTAGCTGTAACAGCTCCGGTCTGGGTCAGGCCTATAGCACAAGATGAAGTCCCTTTCCACTCTGCACCATTTCCCCAATGGCGCTTCCCCCACCCCCCCACCCCCAGTAAAAGGCTGCTGTTGCTGAGACAGGGAGAATGATAGAAATGCACATATGATTTTCCTGCTGTGGAGTTGTTTTCATTGGGAAAATGGTACGGGGAGGAGTACTAAAACTATTTCACTGTGCTGTACTATAGTCTCAGTCTGGTTTGGGAGGTCGTTTAGCACTGTGACACTCTTCTAGAATCCAGTTTCGGTCTCATTTATATTTACAGACCTAACCTATCGGCATAAGCTTTGCCATATCTGTTCCTTCACATACCAACACAACTTCTTTACCTCTTTAAAATGCAGAGGTCTACTGGGTATAGTCAAAGTAGAATGGTGGTGAGGTGGTCTAACAATGGAGCCTATCATAACCTTGCAGGGTTTAAATTCTTTCATGAACGTCTGAGGTCTCCCAGGGGTCTGTGTAACTCAGATACAGGAAATGCCCAAGACCTATTGACATCTATGAAAGAAATAGCATTTACAGTAAGAACAAGTGTTCCATGCAGCAGAGTTCATGTGCTACGTACATGAGGCATGGCTTTGGTTCCCTGGAGTCACTGGTGACAGACTCTTTTGTGGCAGGTCTGGGACAGGGTCATGTCTGACACCCACAACAGCTAGGTCATGAGGTGAGCCACTGATTAGGCTCCATTTCAGATGACACTTTATAATTTTTCAAACAGCAAGTGCCCTGAAGGAACCTGTGACGGATGCACTTTCCATTTCCTGTGGGAGACTGTTGAAGCCTGCCCCCTCTGTTCTGCAGATGACTACCATGCTATCATCAGCGCCTGTGTTGGAGGGATTCAGGTAGGGACTCAAAATGGCTTCTTTTGAGTTCTTATCTTCAAGGCCTGAGAGCTGCCCATTTTTGTGATTATTATATGAACATTAATACAAGTCATTGACAGCTACGGCAGCCCAATGAATATTTAGTGAACATGCCTGTTAGGAAAGGCAGAGACACCAAATTGAAATACACAATTTCCCCCCCCTTGAGTTGTAACAAAACCATACAGTGGTGCCTTGCTAGACGAAAATAATTCGTTCTGCGTGTGTCTTCGTAGAGCAATTTTTTCGTCTTGCGAAGCACCAATGCAAACCACTAGTTTTCGCTAAAAAAAATAAAATTAAAAATCGTCTTGCGAGGCAGCCCCATTGACTTTTTCGTCTTGCGGGGCAGCCTTCCGCTAGCGAATGCCGTTCGTCTAGCGAGTTTTTTGTCTAGCGAGGCATTCGTCTAGCGGGGCACCACTGTACTGTCTGATCTTAAACATGCTTACCTGAAGTCGGTTCCACTGATTTCACAACAATAAACCGCTTCAGCAGCAGGTTCAGCAATGATGTACCAATTTATTTTTGTTAAGAGCATTATGTCCCTTCAAGATCCCTCTAGAGTGGTGGTGGTGGTAGTGGTACAACTATTATTGTTGCTTCGAATCTCTAAAGCGGCATCAATACTACATTTCTATATTGGTTTCAGTTTATTTCCCTGAAAACCATTTCTAAATAGCTTAGCGTAAAATCTCTCCTAAGTGCTACAGGGTAAAACAGAAATGTACAATAAGACTATCAGCATCAAAAAGAGTACAAAAATGCAACATGAGCTGTGAGCGCATGTGATTAAAAAAAGTCCATGCCTGCTTTTCCTTCCACAGAGAACCACGTATGTATGGAGGGAGCCCAAGCTGTGTTCAGGAGGCATTTCGCTCCCAGATCAAAAAGTCAGCATTTGCAAAGCCATGGACTTCTGGCTCAAAGTGGGCATCTCGGCAGGGACTTGTGCTGCTATCCTGCTGACTGCAATGACTTGCTACTTCTGGAAGAAAAACCAGAAGTGAGTAGCTGCTTCTGTTGCTGTCCATTATGCTTGCTTGCTTCTTTCTTCATAGCTGCCCTACCCCAATTCAGCAGCAGCACCTCTTTCAGCGGGGAAAGCCACCACACCTCCAGTGGGGAGGAGAGGGAAGGAACCAGCCAGGCGGGGAGGGGGCTTAGGGATGCCACTGAGAGCCCCAGCGCCTCTTCTAGCCAGGAGCCACAAGCAGGGATCCTGGCAGGGAGAGGGCTTGGGGATGTTGCTGAGACCCTGCGCTCACCTCGCCCGGCTGGTCAGGAGGGAGGCACGCCATTTCCGGCACCCCAGTTGCGCAGAGGGGTGAAACGCAAGGAGGGTAGGAGGAAACTTGGGGTGCTAAAGTTATTACGCTGGGGGAGATGCCAGAAGGGGCCACTCCCGGATTCTGCCAGCGACTGAGACAGACATGCTTTTTGTAGCTCTGCACTGTAAATAGTTTGCACAATAAAACTGCAAAAGACTGGGCTTCTGCTCCGTTACTCGTGAAGCACCTTCACGTGAACCTTACACTGCTCAACACCTTTTTCAAGGTTACCCTTTAAATCAGATGGCAACCTTGAACAGCATAGCAGAAGCAAATAGGTGTGAGTTTGTGTACAAAGATAACAAGCTCTTCAATAATATGTCTATCTTTTACATATTGTTACATGTCAGTGATGGCATTCTCGCCTTCCCCAGTTTGCCTTTATCATCCCATTCTCAATCCTGCCTGTCCTTCCATGCCTAAAGCGCAAGAAAGCCCCACCAAAAACAAACCAGTTTTTATTTTCCAGAAGCATTAAGTGCATGCAACTTTAACACATTCATAAACAGTGCATCCATAGCCCTGTTCAGTAGCACCTTGTGAAAGGGGTGCAGCTTGTGGAAGGAGACTGCTTCATACGGGCAGTGATATATAGGGGAAGACACCCCCCCAACTCTTTACTGGTAGGCAATATGAGACCCAGGGAATCAGGTCAGCATTGTGTAGTTACAGGGTTGCTGACTGGCTAGGAGTGCCTATGACTTTTCACAAGCCACAGCCCTTTATGAGTCACCCCTTGGCCATATTGCTACAAACTTCCAGATGGATCCTGTGAATTAGTTTCCCAGCATATGCACTAGAAAAAGCTGGTGGCATTACCAGCAAATTTTGAGTGGAGTTTGCTGAACAGTGATCCAATTCCAGCTGTAGTTGTGATGAAACCTCTCCAATGAAGAGTGTTTCTTACCCATCGGTTTCGCAACAGCTACAGGGAATCAGGTCTACTGTTGCTTGAATGTACCTGCTGCCAGTGGATTTATGCTATGATAAGTGTCCCCTTTGGATGCTTACATGTGAAAGTATCTGCTGGCAGAGAGGACACCAATCCCACCACCACTTGAAATAGAAGCCTTTGCAGCTTGCTTATCTGCATCCAGGAAAGAGGTCTCCACTTCCAAGCAGCAGATGGGGCTCTGAAATGCTCGCTGGCAAAGATCAGCAGCTGAATATTCTGAGAAGAAGGGAGGCAGAATTGTTTCCTCTTTGGACAAACTAAAATTCAAGCTCCTTTTGAATTTTCTCCAGGAGGGGAAATATCCCACCTTTGCAGTGCATGCATAGGATTAAGCAAATAAATCCTTTAGACCATGAATGTGTATGACTGTGTGTGCTTGTTAGGGTGTACAAAACATTTCTTTTTCCAACTGTAACATCTGGCTTTCTCTATGTCTGTATTATATCTTTGAAGGTTGGAGTATAAATATTCCAAGCTGGTGATGAATTCCAGTGCCAAGGACAGCGAGCTGCCAGCTGCAGACAGTTGTGCCATTATGGAGGGGGAAGACGCAGAGGATGACCTGATATTCACAAGCAAGAATTCTCTCTTTGGCAAAATAAGGGCTTTCACCACAAAGGTAAGGTGCTTTGTGAGACCCAGCTTGCATGTGTAATATGCCAGAATGAAGCAACAGAGGCCTTGGGCTTGGCTCCAGTGTTTATCTAACCTGACAGATGTCTAACATGTCATGTTGAACTTGTGAGGCCACATCTGAATAGACAGCTTCCCAATTCACTTAATATGTATAGTATCAATGAGGTGTGTGTGTGTGCCTTTCTCTAGTAGTCGCTATCCTTTGATTTTCAAAGTAATGATCTCTAGCATGGGCTGCCAACTGTGCAAGACCCAGGATGTAGTAGTTTTTTTTGGGGGGGGGGGAGAGAAGAGTGATTAAAGCTTCGTTCTCTATCCTGTAAAAAATCTTGACAGATATGTGTAGCAAAAGGAAAAGGACATTTTCTCTCCAAACAAATACATCAAACACAACTAACCTTCCAGGATGCTACAGGCCAGGGACCAATCAAAAGTCATTACTACAGTAACACCTTCATCCTAGACCTGTGAGCTTTCTCCAGCCTCAGAGTCCATATTCACATGCTGCTGTGTTTCCTATTCTACTGACTGATGTTCTGGTTAATGGTGTGCTGCTTTTGTTTTTCATTTTATCCCTCCCCTCCTAATGTGGCTATTTGTTTTCCTGTAGGCTTCTCTTAGGTACAGTCAGGCATGGCAGGAGTCTGTGTGTAGGGCTGTTCTCAATAAGCTAAGAGGAGGAGTCTTCCAGGTAGATAGAGACCAAATATAGATGGTATTGTCTTGTGTCCCCTGTGTCTAAAAACAAGCCAGCTGACTGAGGGCATATAGCAACCAAATGACATTGGATGGGATGACCATATGGCCTAGTGACATCTGACTGGGACCCAGCACGGTATGGTATTATTGGGAAATCCAAGCCACGCTGCCAGCTTTCTACAGCTGCAGCCTCTTCTTTCCCAAAGGGGGATGGTGCCGCAACCTTTATTTTGGAGGAGGAAGGCAAGGAGGCCCAGTGTGTGCTGGAGACACACCAATGGGTGTTAATTCAGGCTACAAGTGTAGGATCATAAACTTACCCAGAAAGGTCCTTGAGCCCTGGCTTGTCTCTGGAACAAGTAGCTGCTGCTCGTTGTGCTATCCAGAATCATGTATGACTGGCTCTGTGTCACATATCTGCCTGCCTTTTGCTCAGTTTCGTCTTTTAAGAGCCAGATCCAGGGCTGCTCTGACTTGATGGAGCTGGGGAGAACCAAGGCAGAGCCATGGAAATCTGGGCCTGTGGGGTTCAAATGCCATGTCTGGAATAAATTATGGGAACTGAACACTGTATGTAGAGTGTGGGTGGGTTTTCTCCACTCCCCTGCAAATTACAGTGGTGCCCCGCTAGACGAATGCCTCGCTAGACGAAAAACTTGCTAGATGAAAGGCATTCGCTAGCGAAAGGCTGTCCCGCAAGACGAATTTGTCAATGGGCTTGCCTTGCAAGACGAATTTTTTTTTCTGTTAAACCGCTATTTTCCCGTTGGTGCTTCGCAAGACGAAAAATTCGCTATATGACAGCACTTGCAGAACGAATTATTTTCGTCTTGCAAGGCACCACTGTACAAGCAAACTGGGTCTTTCTGCTTGTGACCCAAAAGTTATTCCCCCACCCCAGTAAATACATTCTGTTAAAATGTTGGCGAATTCTCATGTATACAGGCTTGCTTTGCTTGAATTAGGGTCTTTAATCAAGAGGTTATGAATATTCAGCTGTTAGCATATATTTCTGTTTGCAACATAATAGTTCCTTATCCTCACAACCAGCCTGATGCAACTGCTGCGATCACTGCTATTCCCATTTTGCAGATGGAGGCTGAAATAATTATTTTGCACAAAGCTGCTGGTGAGGTTATTGCAGAAGTGGGGTTTGAACCATGTCTAGCACCCTATCCACAGGCCCTGCTGATCCTTCTGAATTCAGTCCTCTCTGGGTGCTGGCTCCCACAAGGCTCAGTGACAACCCTCACTTCCCCACCAACTGTCTCTTCTGAATGCAATGCTATCCAGCACAGGTTGCTTCCATGCTAAGGTCTTTTCCCGTAACACTCCTACAATAGCCATCCTCACAGGGTCAGAAGACCATGTATGGAGGCAGCTGGTAGGGGAGGAAGGGTTATCATAGAGTTTTGTGGGAGCTGCCCTTGCACCCTACTGCCCTTTCATGAGCATAGGGTGCAGGATCACACGCTCTGTTATTTCCATGGTACTAAATACTGGGATATGACATAATCTGGTTTACTTCAAACAAAAAGGTGGGAGCTCTGAGAGATGCAAATGACATTTTATATAGTTCCACTCACACTTCGTTTTATGTTGTCTTTAGAGAACATCTGATGGCTTTGACTCGGTCCCACTGAAGACCTCCTCTGGCACCACTGACATGGATCTTTAGGAATGGATTGCCCACCTCCCTTGCCTTTCCTGCAGGATGCTTTGGGAGTTCTCCTTGGTTAATCCCTGCACTTTGATGAACTTGCCATGTGGCCTTATTGGATACACTTTTAACTTCAGCCTCTTACTGTACTTTTTTAAAAACTGAAAATTTTAACATTCCCTCCCGAAACAAAACCATGCCAAATACAACTGTGCTTTTAAAATTATATGTAGATATATATTTGTATGTTTCCTGCGCTCCCTACCCACTCTACTGTAATGCTTTTTGGGTTTTACCTCTCAACAAAAGTTGTTTTATGCTGGTGACAATAGCTGCATTTTCCTCTCTCCCCTAACACGAGAAATGTGTAAAACAGCCCAAGATATCATTGCCATTAATTAAGTCAGCCCATTGAGCCAGGCTCCTATGGCTGCAATCCTTACCTGGGGGAAGTATATATGCACACAGCTGCTCTGTATATGTTCCATTTTAACACCAACTTGACTTTCAAAATACTTTCTCAGTGTGCTAAAGCAGCAACAGTATTTTGTCAAATAGTAGTGAGGCTTGCCTGCCTCATTAAGAAGAGATACAATGCATTGGGCTCAAATTACAAAGTTCTGCACTCCGCCCACCAGCCTCACTAGGATGAATGTTTCTTATGCCAGAGCAGTCTGCAATGACTTTGCAAGTGACAATTCCATTAAAGGCTCCCTAAATTCCATCATAGGAGAATCTGCATGTGGTCCAGTCTGGAAAGAGTATACTTCAATCATTTAGAAAGGGTATGATTTAAACATTGAAAGGATTATGGCCTAGATAGAGTAGCTGGATTTTCCTCGTCTGTTTGTGTAGCGATGACTTATGGAGAAATGCTGTGCAGTCTTGCATCTTGTTTGTAGACCTTTAGTTTTAAAACAATAAGGGAATCATTTATCCCTGTGCTGACTTTCTCCAATACTTGAAAACCCTGATCCTAGGATATTGGGGCAGGGGGTGTTATTTTTTATGTGACTTCAGAATTACCATCCAGGAAAATGTGTGCCTATTGTCCGTGCCCCATTGGAGCACTTTCCTTTGGAGGAACAAAAGTATAATACTTTACACAGTATCAAGAATCAGGCAAAACTTCCAGCACAATTATCCTGCATGAACACCAGAAGAATTAATACTTACTTCTTTTCAAGTTATGTGAATTACAGGTGTTAGATCAGTGGCTGTGATTATCAAGTATGCATATGGCAAATAGAGGCTGGAAAATTACAGTCAATCATTTCCCTGTCAGGTCCAAGGATGAGTGGAAAATCTTTTAGAAAAAAAGCTCTCGACCATGAATTACAGAATTCAGCTTAAAGCAAATCCAGCTCCTCAACTTTCACTGGGGAAATAGGTAACATGTTTATCATTTTATATAATTTCCTAGTCTGATCTTTATCCAGAAATATCCCTTCCTACCCCTGGACAGCCCTCTGTTGTTTTTCACAATTCTTCCTCATGTAATTTTGTGCAGGCCTAGGGATGCAGATTTCTTATTTGGCAAATAGTGAAGAAATTATTAGGTTTTGGTTTTAATAGCCAGTGTTATATCCAAACACAGCCACTGAATACATTACAAATGGCTGCTCCTGAATTCAGTCAGCATTACTGACAACTGCCAAGACAATGTTGACTGATTTCATCTCTCTGTTTGTTTTGGCAGGTTAAAATAGCCTTTAGTATAAAGCACTTCAATGAAGAAAAATATAGAAACCCAGCTCCTCCTTTCAGTCATTCAGTTTTAATTCCAATGACATTACTCTTAATTCTGCTTTCAGTAACTTTCTCAATTTCCACACACTTTGCTTTTCTATCTATATTGTACAAGTGTTAAACAACAACTTACCTTTAGAGCAGCTGGCAGGAATTTGTACGACTGCAGGTAAGGAGGGCTAACCTTGGCTTAGGTTGACTTATTGGGATTTGTAATGTTGCTGTTCCTTCAAGAGAAGAAATTAAAGATGGCGGTGGGCAGTGTTATAGGTTATGGGAAATGGAGAATCAGCCATGGTGAGGAGATGTGAACAGTGGAGACAGGAAATGTGCCTTTCTTTTTCGCCCCCCATTTATCTTCATGCACACTAGTGAAAAAATAGTGGGAAATGTGTACTCTGTTTAGAAGCCAAGCTCCAAGTGAATTGACAGGGGCAGACATGTTTTTTAATGGCTTCCGCAGCTCGGGCACCTAGCACACCATTGTGAGGCAGAGTGGCAACAGTTCTCTGTTTGTTGGTCCTCATATGAGATCAGGAGCTGGAAGCAGGTTCATCATACACCACTGCTATCTGCCCCTCTTTTTTGGGCCCAAGTAATGCCCTAATCAGTTTGTTTAATTTTTTATGATTTTAGTGTTGCTCAGAGGGGCCTATGCAATATCTCTAAGAAAAAAAAATGTGTATCAACTCCTACGAACGCATGACTGCCTCAGCAGGTGTGTATGTATCTGTGCATGTGCTTACCTGGATTATAAAAAATTGAACTTTTTTAGCACTTCCAGGTGGCATGTTGCATAGAGCATTTTTATCAATTTGGGGAAATGCAGCATTTGTGCCCTGTGAGCAGCAATTGTGTTTGCACAGTATACCAATATAGCAAAACCTCAGAGACAAAAGAAACTTCAATGTTAACCCAGCCCTTGGTAGCTTTCCTTGCTTAAGCTGTCTAATTTAGGTGGGAAAAGTTATTTTCTTGATGCCATTGTTAAAACACCTGGGAGTCAGAATCCCATGTTGATCTATTGCAAATATATATCAGTAGGTCCCAATCTGCTTTCTGCATACCTCTGCATCAAAGCATACTAAGGCTGAAAAATAACCTGCAGGTTAACAGACTTCAAGACAAAAGGCCCAATTATTGCTGCTACGCAGTGGTTTGAAAGAACGGAGAAGGGGAAATCAGCAGGAGAAAGGAGGGGGCAGGAGCTGCTTCAAGGATGCAACTGTCAATGACACTTTGCTGCCCTGTGTGCATGAATAAATATGAGCTAAATGGAAAGCACACCAATTAACTAGTAGGGTGTATTATAATAATAATAATTAAATTATTATTTATTCAGCTTAGCAGGCCTGTACAACTTGTGATGCATAAAGCTGAATACAGCAATGTATTATGACCTGCCAGTGTCCCTGTTTTCAAAAGCATGCCAAAAAGTGCAAGTAGATTAAGAGGTACCGCTCCGACGGGAAGGTAAACGGTGTTTCCGTGCGCTGCTCTGGTGTCAGTGTTCTGTTGCGCCAGAAGCGGCTTAGTCATGCTGGCCACATGACCTAGAAAAAACTGTGTAGTGGACAAACGCCGGCTCCCTCGGCCTGTAAAGCGAGATGAGCGCCACAACCCCAGAGTCGTTCACGGCTGGACTTAACAGGGGTCCCTTTACCTTTAACAAGGGAGTAACTGAGGAGCTGCCATATATGGTGGATGAGCTGCATTTTACTTAGTGAGTTACCCTGCGGAGGCTTGTGGATATTTCCCCCCTTAGCATAATGCTGCTTACATCAACAGTGAAATGTCACCGTACCATAAACTTTGATACATGTCCATGTAGCTTTTCCACAGTCAGATTTCAGGCTATTCCTTGGAAGAGTAGTAGATTTATTTCTTCACCAGTGAATCCTGCGACTATGAAACTAATCCAGCAGCTAGCTTTTCCTAGTGCTAAATGCCACTGCTACCTGCTTTCAATCAGAAGGAAAATAGATTTATTTTACTTGGAAAGTACTCCAAAGCTATGGCCTAAGGAAGCCTGAGGTGCTCATCAGAGGATGAGAAAAGTGACCTCAAGTGAGACAAAAGAGAAACTGTCCCTTTTTTATATATTGACACATCTGAAAATCTCTTGGCTCTGATTCCATTGTTTTACACAAGATAGATATATTCAGGGACAGCCAGGAACAGTTAAACTACTACTGTGGAAAGTGGTACCCTGTTTTCAAGACCCAGGATAGGGGAGAGGAGCTAGGGTAATAAGCTGTTGATAAATTGCCAGTGGTGAAGAAGGTGTTGATGGATAGCTTCCCCATTGCTTACCACAATTAGGAAGAAAGGTTAAGAGAAACTCAGGGCTGTTTCCAAAATAAGTTCATATGCAAACAGAACCAGAAGCACAGAGCTATCACTAGGCAGAAAGAATACCATAAAGAGATGTGTAAACCAAGTCCAGAGTCTATTGCAGAGGTCAGCTTACCTAAGCATCTCACATCAAGCTGAAAAAGCTTATTTTCACCCTCTGCTGTTTATGCTAAAGAGAAGAAACAAAAGCAGCAACAAATCCTTTGGGATGGTTCTGTGGCTTTGTTAACACATAGACTTAATGTTTGTATGTCCTGTCATTTGTTCAAAAGTGTAACGGGGGCAGGGCGGGAGAAGAGGGAGGGACATCTGCACCAGCCACAATCTAGATAGGGTGCAAAGTAGATCTTAAAGATCAGGAAACATTTTATTAAGAATGTAAGTGGTGCAAAAGAACCCACAAAATCTTTGGTTTAGAAAATTAGATGTTTTGTCAGAGAGGTAAAGGCAACAGTCCACTTGGTTGGGCATGCAAACATAAGATCAGCCCTGCTGGGTCAAGCCAAAGGCCCATCTCCTCCAGCTTCATGTTCTCATCATGGCCAAACTATAAGCTTCCAGGAAGCCTGCAAGCAGGGCCTAAGCACAGCAGCGACAACAGTTGTTTCCCAGCAACACACAGCATCTGACAGTGGAGGTGGGACATAAACATCATGGCTATTAGCCATGGAGGGCAGCTGGACATCCAGAATAACACATTTGCAACTTTTCCTTGGTTCTGTCCTGCAACATCACCTAGTAAAGCACATTCAACCACTTCATACCACTAGGGCTGATGCAACGGGGAGTAGAGAGGAGAATCTTATGGTCAGGCAGTGGGTATTTTGTACTCCAACTTTTGAATAAATTGATGGTTGAGCAGTAAGCGGCAGGTGCAGCAAGGATGTAGAGTTTTAGCAGCAACACCTTATAAAGATTCAGTGCCATTCTCACTCCAGATTGTATTACTGCTCCCCAAAGAGGGCTTATCCAAGAGTAATGCTTGTTTTTATTTGTTTAACTCCTATACTTATTATTGATGGTAGGAAGTGTCCAGACTTTCTGACCTGTGCCATTTATATGAGTTTACAGCAGTGGCCCTTCTCTAATTCTCTGGACTTGCTCTTAAATTTAATTCAGAGCATCAAGTGAAATCAGAAGGGTACTTTTGACGATTTCATAGAATCACTGCTTCTGTTTTTGTATGAAGTTGTGATTTATTATTCTGGCTTTTTGTCTTTGCTATATTTTGTACATGCTTGAAACTGTTTATGGATTAAACCAATATCTGTAAGATTTGATTGACATACCAGATATGTTGTTGTCCTAGCAGCAATCTTCAAGGACTTTCATTGTGTGTGTGGACTAGGTTATAAGTGCTATTCAGGGACTACAATATGATACCTTTCTTACATGGATGACAATGATTTTTTGCAACTCTGTATGTTACAGAATTGATTGGATTATATTTATATAACTGTGTTTTTTCAGCTTTGTGATGATAAACTGCAGGTTAACTTGCTCTGTATGCAAAATGGGCTGGGTTCCTTTTATATATGATTTTAATAGAATTTAATAGTTTCTAGAGGCAAGAATTGCATGTACATTTTTTGGGTTAAAAACAATAACACTTCTGAACTTGTCTAATCTCTCTCTTGCTTGGAGTGATATAAGGGAGATGAAGAAAAGGTGCAGAACTCTCACTATTGCATCATTTATAATAATTAAACAGCATAAAAATTAAATAGGATCTGCTTTACATCAAGATGAATTAACCATCTAGCTCAATTTTAATGGGTCTGCTATTGATTTCAATGGGTCTACTATTGAGTATCTCTGGCTGTGCTAACTGGCAGCATGTTGTGGAATCTTAATTTTTTCTGGCCCATCTATGTGAGATTGTGTTTAATGGAAAATACTAGACTGTGGTTTGAAGCTGGGACACTACATGTATTCTTATAAACCACGTGCTCTGCCACTGTGTTATGGTCCCACCAAAAGATGCATCTATACTGCCAGTCCTTAAATGCCTCCTTTCTCTGTATTGTTAGTTCTGTTGGTCTCACAGAATAAGAAACATTTAAGTGAAACAAACAAACACAAAAAGCATGGGGCATAAATTTGCTTAACCATTGCTTTTACAAGTGTGCTGTGTATTAGTATGCACCTTAAAGCTGAAGGGTCTTGAAATATTCTCCTTTTGTACTATTATGAATTTGGTCATAGTAATAGGCACTCTGGCAGATCACACAAAAGCAACCAACATGCCTCTTCTCATTGAAACCCACTCTGAACTTGCAACTTGGATTTATTAGAAACATGGGAAGCTGCATTGTACCCAGTCAGGCCAGTGTTCAACTGAGTTCAGTACTGTCTACATGGATTGGCAGTGGGCTCAAGCACTGCCCAAAGGAAGTTTTCTGCAGCCCTACTGAAGATACCAGGGATTGATATCTCTCCCCCTTTACATGCTAAGCATATGTTCCACTACTGAGCTACATCCCTTCTGCTGGTGGTGTATAAATTTGGCAACTAACATTTAACCCACTGGTTTATTATGTATGCTATACTCAACATCATTCTTGGAAATAGCTTTAAAGGTAGGTCTTCTGTTTATACAAGTGGAAACAATACCTTGTAATAGCTAATGGTTTTAGATATGGAAGATAATTGTTGTATTGTGCACATTCCTATCCAATAAAAGAGTCAGGTCCTCTAGATAAAGGTTCAAGAGCAATTCACTTAAATGCTAGAACTGCTTTTTTATTAATGTTTGCCTGTGGCTTGTACTGTAGAACCATTAGGCTTCATAAAAGTCTGCTTTTTCAATGCTGTTGTGATTGTGGGTGTTGTGCATGCTACCATTTTACCTTTAAAAAAAATTAAACACATGTAGCACTTCTTGCTTTAGCAACAACCAAAGCTACAAGTTGTACAAATTCAAAACAGTTGCAAGGCATCATTTGTAGCATCTTGAGACATGTCCTAAACGGGGAGGTAACCACCTGATGACTTTGGGCCCTTTTGGAAGGAATGGTGGGATCACTGAGCTCCATGAGATTGCGGTAAACCTAGTAATGCTAGCCCTGAAACAGGGAGTGCAAGTATTATTAAAACAACTGTTGTCCATCCAGGCCAGCTATGTGTTGGAAAGCATAGGATCACATTATTATTTATTTCATAGAATTGTAGAGTTGGAAGGGATCCTAAGGATTATCTAGTCGAATCCCCTCCAATGCAGGATCATACCTGACAAATGGCCACCAACATCTGCTTAAAAACCTCAAAGGAAGGGGAGTTTTCCCTTGAGTGCTAGAGACTAACAGTCTTTGTAACAGCTGTATTTACCAATAGGGACTGGGACATGGGTGGTGCTGTGGTCTAAACCAGTGGTTCCCAATTAGCTAATTACTGGTGACCCCTTATTTTTAAAAAGCCAAGTTATGGACCCCTACTTTTGAAAAATTTGATAACTATGGTAGTTACCTGTGCAAAGCAACTTTTAGAAGAAAATGTGGGGCAGCCCCTAATAAGCAAATAATTTTAGGTATACCAAAAAACACAACAAATAAGACCATAAAATTTGTGATCTTACTGCAAATTGCCTATCCCCAGATAGTGGGTAAAACTTGCATCTATTGCTCCACTACAACTGAATAATGGAACTGTGTCCCTAACTTGCAAGTGTTCTATATGCAGAAGGTTTTTTATATGAGAGAATGCCCCGCTTGCTGAATCACAGTGCTCAAACCAGCCAGTTGGGGGTTCCCAAGTCTTCACTGGGCTCTTATCTTCAGCGTTAGCAATTGCTGCGGCAGTACAATGTTATCCAGCCCACCCTAGAGTTCTCCTTTTCTCTTTCTCTTCTGCACTGTACGCTCACTCATCACGGAAGCCTGCAAGGCTGCTCCTATCCGGACCACCCCCAGCTCCGCTTTGCAGAGGACCCGCAGCCCGCCTGAGCAAGCGCCACGCTTAGCGCGTGCCCTCCGGAAGGCGCTCTAAGCACCCAACGCCCGCCCTGCGCGAGGCTCCTCCATTACGTCGGAATCGTCTGCGCACGCGCAGCGCCTTTCCCACGCCCCTCCGCGTTCGCAGTGCGCACGCGTGGCCTCGCCGGGCTCTCCTCCTGTCGCTTTGCGCCGGGCGGGCTTGCTGGCTGTCGAGCGTCTTCCTCTGTCCTGAGCCGGCGCCGCTCCCTCGCCCCTCGGCTTCGAGTCGCTGCCCTCCGGCGCCATGGTGCTCGACCTGGACCTCTTCCGCGCCGACAAAGGCGGCGACCCCGAGCTTGTGCGGGAGACGCAACGGAAGCGCTTCAAGGACCCGGCGCTGGTAGACGAGCTGGTGGCCGCCGACGGGGCCTGGCGGAGATGTACGTGGGGCGGGGTGTGTGTCAGTGGGTGGGGTGTCGGATAAGGCTGTAGGGATGTCGTTAGGAAAGGGGAACAAGAGAAAGAGCGACGCTCCAGCAGTCAGCCTAAGGGGGCCTTTGCGACCCCGACACGTGTCTCCCCATCCTCACGTTTCTTCCTTGAGCCTCTTTCACGCTGCCTCTGTGAGGAGCCGCGTTCGAACCCCTCGCCTCGGTGGCGTCCGGCGTGGGATGAGGGGTGAGGCCCGTGAGAAGAAAGAGGCTCCTCACGCCCGTTTTTTCCCTCCCCGCTGTCGTGTGAATGGGCACACACAGACCTCTCTTTCTCTCTCACTCCTCCCCCCCCCCGGCCATGAGGTCCAACGGGGAGGGATGACCCTGCGGCCAACGGGGGGGGGGGGCTTTGCTGCTGCTGCTTTATTTCTAGGCCCCGGTCGAAGGTTTGGAGTGGCTCTTTTGAGACATCGGGGGAAGTCATCCTTTCAGAGGGCTTCAAGGCGCTCCCATCTGTCTTCTGGACAAACGCCCCCCCAAAAGTGTAGGGTGTTGTTGTTTTAATTGTATTTCCCAGATAGGGTTTTCCTCTTCTCTTCGCCTTCTTCTCTGGTGTTTCACAGCTGCATTGCCCTTTAAATGGACGGGCTTGCGATTTGGCAGGACGCTGTTCAGGCATTGGTGCTGCCTAGTCTGATGCAATCCTGCTGTAACCAGCATCATAGAAAGTGACTCTGGCACGCTAGAGCTCCTATCAGCTGCAGCACTGCTTCATTTTCTGTAGGCATGTTTCCTTGCCAAGGATTTTGAGAATTTGTGTTAAATGCCTTTTACATTGTGCTTTACATTGTGACAAAGCTTTGGTAATATTGCCTAAGGTGAAAGATGTGCTTTTTTGCCTCTAACCAGAAACTGAGTGGGGGGAAATGGAATGGGTCTGTCACTTCAGGTGCCTCAGATGACTGATACTTGTTTAGAATCGGATGGAGGTTCACCATATGATCCTGTGCCCCAAACCATCTCTCCTAGACTTCATTTTCAATATGTCCAGCATGTGGATGGTGAAGAGTCTATGAAATGATACAGAATTCATATAGAATTGTAATACAATAAAATACAAGATATAATAAATAAATGAAGCCATCAAAATAGAATTAAAAGTTATACAGCATCTAGCAGAGTGTGTTTCAGTTGCTGTAATAAGCAGAAAAATCATTAAGTGATTTGCGAAGACCTTTAGCAGTTTTCAAGTAAAGCATTGCCATTAAGTACAGCATTTCCTGCTGTCTGTATATGGAAATTCTGGAAGCAGGATGAGCAATACTTTGAAATATATATATCCAGCAACAATAACAACAAAAATAAAAATTGAGATATTCAGTTTAAGCTAATCTTCATTTTACTGTACCATGCAAAAATCATAATGAGTGTTCAGAATCAGAAGCTGCTTCCTTTGGAAGTGGGAGTGTTCTGTATTTGCAGGCCTCTGAATTGCATCTTCTTGTTGAGATTAAATGAGAAAAAGTATATGCCATCACTTCCCATAATACTTTGCAAACTACTATCCTTTCTCAGAGGTTGTTTGGGTATTGTAACTTTTGCACAGTATCATGCATAATATAAAATAAAAATCTTCAGTTTAAAAGAATGAACATATTTTAATCTGTGCTACTCCCATAGTAGCAGCAGCCGCCAGATAGTTCAATAGACTTATGATTTTGTGTAGAAACTTATCCTTTTTTTCAAATGTTTTCCTTCCAGGCAGATTCCGTGCAGACAATCTGAACAAACTGAAGAACCTTTGCAGCAAAACTATAGGCGAGAAAATGAAGGTGCGATTTATTGGAATCACAGCTTCTGATTGATTATCAAAACCACTATGATGTATGCCATTTTGTTTTGTGATTAACTGTGCTAGAAAAGATGTAGAGTTCAATCAGTGGCATGAAAAGCACCATTAGGGAAATAAATGGCTTGACAGATTGGGAGCTGTCCAGATGATGAGGCAGCATGCTCAACTATACTATTAATTTTAATATTACAGAACACTAAAACACAAAGAAGCTGTCAAGCTGAATTGAGCCCACTGTCATCTTAGGATCACAGTCTGATTTCCTCCCACCAAGCAATGAGATAGAATCACTTAGAACTGGGTGAGGGGAAAGTAAGTTTTATTTATTTACTGGACTTTCAAACCGCCTTTCATACACAGCATCTGAGGGGAGTGTACAAAATATATTAAAATACAATAAAATGACAAGCGTACAGGCCCCTCAGTAGCAGTTGTAAAATACAGATACTAAGACTTTAATCCTTGCAGCTAAATCCCTGAGAAAAGAATTGCATTTTAAGTAAAGAGTGGGGTAGCATTGCCTCTAATGAGAGGGAGTTCCACAAATGGGCATGTAATGATAGTGAGGGCCCACATGTGTTGGCAGGATCAGGAGACAGGCCTTTTACTTATGGAGTGGATTTAGTATCTCCAAATTATTAATTTAACAGTTCTGAAAGAGTACTTTTTCAGTATTTCCAATTGATACTGTGTTGAAAAAAATAAAGGGTGATACCAGATTTGTTTGTTTATGGCAGGGGTGGCTACACTCTTCTGCCCAAAGGCTGTATTACCTTTTGACCATGCCTGCAAGGTCAGCATGGCCAAAGTAAAAGTGGGTGTGGCTAAAATGGACATATACACCATCATTCTTGCACAGGCATGCAGGACACACATACGCAACACACACAGACCAATAGCATCCATTGGAACTTTTTATTTCCTCCCCCCCCTTCTTTCCCCAGTTTTACTTCTCAAGCTTGCAGGGCTTTAGAAAGGAAATGATGGCACCAGAGTCTGCCTCTACACAAAGTCCTCTGCACTGCCATGAAGAGCAGATTGTAATATTCCACCTGTTTCAGAGCACTCTGATGGTGACAAAAATGGAATTGTGTATATGAAGGGGGGGCCTCCTTGCACAGAGCCCTTAGTTTTGTCATGACCAAGTGGAACTTTGACGGGGTCATTCTGTTCTCCTCACCCACATTAGAGCACTCCAGGAATTGCTGAGAGAGAACATGGTGATGATAAGTATGATGGATATTTTATAATCTTTATGAGGAAATGGAAACCAGTGATCTAGGCAGGTTGTCCTTCAAGCTGCATTTGTAGAATATTTTTGTTCTATCGCTTTTTTATTTGCTAATTGATTGCTTCTTCTTTTTTCCCTTTTTTGTATTTCTACATATATAGAAAAAAGAGCCAGTAGGAAATGATGACCACATACCAGAAAATGCACAAAATCTCGATGAACTTACAGCAGACATCTTAGCAGTAAGTTATTTTCAACTAGTTTCTTACTTGACCATTCACTGGTTTACAGTGTATTTTATTTGTGAAATATACTCTGGTGTTTGCTTTTCCCCTCACACATTTCACTTGTGCGGCTTCAGATTGGGTGAGGAGCGTGTGTGAATGAGAAAATGTGTTAATTGCATTCTGATTTTTTTTGTTCCCTTGCGCTATATTCATTGTTCAGTTACCCACTGGTCTCTAATGTTGGAGCTGTGGTAATTCTCTCCCTATGCAGGTTAGCTAGTGGTTTTTAAAGTGTTTTTTTTTTTCACCTCTCTTATACCCTGAGCTGAAATACAATTTTGTGAGGAGGGGTGAATCTATAATTTGCCCCTCACTCTGCTAGTTCATCTTTTTCTCATGGGCAAGAAAACTGTGAGGCTTGCCTGTTGTCCACTGCTCAGTCAAGCGGCTATGGATGCTGAGGTTTAGGAAGCTCTTCATCTCCCCTTCCTGCCATAGAACAGAGGGGAGTGGTATGGCTGGTTCAGCTCTGTGTGGACTATTTGGCTTGGCAGCATTGGAGCCAAACTATTCCCAGTGTTCCTCCAAGTCTTGGAGCTAAGGAAGGGGTGGATTTGCTGCATAACTGCTGGGATGATCGCCACATGTCAACCTGGGAAGAAAACTCTGGTCACTATACTTGCCAACAGCGACAGCTAATTTACCCTAGCATAGTGAGTGAAAATGTAGGAGAACAGTAAGGGCCACACTAGATAAGATGTTGGGAGGTCTGCAGTCACGTCTCCTGATGCGTTTTGTAGATCAGAGGTGTCTGCGGAAGGAGTTGGATTGTGGAAACAATGCTAAAGGAAATTGTTTAACCATTTCCCTCTGCACCCTTTCCTAACTAAATTCTCACTCTCTTCCCCAAAGCTCATATTTGCCCCAGGATGGAAAGTACATAGGTTCCCTGTATGAGTGTATGCACATACACCAAAAGCTTTGAATCTGTAGGAAAAAAGATAAAGAATGTTGGTTTTATTAATTGGCCTAGAAAAGTTTGTATTAATAGCTATATTGAAGAATAACAAATTGTTTATTCAGGGCAGTTGTTTGCAATTGGAGTTTAAAGAGAAGTATTATGTCTTCCTTATGTTGTTTAGGATTTGGCCCATTAAGGTTTTATTATGTATCAGAATGTTTGTATATATGATAACTACATTGTAATAAATAAGCTTATAATAAAAAATTAAGGATTTTTGGAACATTTTTTCCCTTAACTTTGTTTCTGACTGATTGAGGACTGATTCAGTTGTGTATACTACATTTCTGCTTCCATATACAGAGGTACCTCTGGTTGCGAACGCTGTGGGTTATCAGCTCCAGTAACCCGGAAGTAGTCACTCCCGGTTGCAAACTTTGCCCTGGGATGCGAGCGGAAACTGCGCCCCAGAGGCATGCTTTTGCTAATGGCACCTCATGTTAAGAGCGGTTTCTGGTTATGAACGGACCTCTGGAATGGATTCCATTTGTAACCAGAGGTACCACTGTATAGCCAGACACATTTTGTTGAACTGTTAACCTGTATTCAGTACAGTTGTTATGCTGGTGGTCCAGAGAAACCCCAAAAGGGTTTTTTGGGGGGTGCCTCAAATTAACTCTAAAATTGCATTGGGAAGATTTTTGATTATAATTGTCTGTCATGTGGAAAGCACTTAAGGTGTGAGCACTGAGCTAAAAACAATAAGTCCTCTTATGGTACTGGAACAATTTATAGTGGGGTGACTTTGGGCCACCACTATCTCACATTATACTTCATAGGGTTGTTTTGAATATAAAATGGTGAAGGAGAAACATGTCCTTCGAGAAAAGCTGGATATAAGTGTAACAATACATTTTTTTTAAAAAAGGGTGTGTGTTTACTATCAAGCAATAGATCATCAGAAAGATTTCATACTTGCTATTGTCCCAGGAGCAGCTGCTTCTTTGGGTGTAGAATTAGCCAATGCAGAGATTCAGTAGGAAGCACAGCTTGTACTGTCTGTGCAGCTGTAGTAAAAAAGAAAGAAAGCTAAGCCTCCTGCCCTGCACAACCGTTTGTCCAGGCACCAGCTGCTGGGCATACATCTGCCAATTTGATAACTCTACAAGTCACAGAATTTCTCCCTCACACTGCAACATTGCAGCTGCTACTACAGATACTATAAAAGCTGTAAATCTGAGTGGTTAATTTACCATATATTGTATGTTCAGCTCTACTATATTGTGATAGCGGATCTCTGCCCTAGAACTTGTTTCCTCATTTTATTCCTTCCAGTGACAAGCAAAAGTATTTTATACCTCTGGTTTTTTATAGGGTTGTTGTTTTGGATTGTTGTTTTTCTGCTGATATTTGTTGGTTACGTTATTTTAATTATTTTGATTGCTTTATTTTGCGTTTGACTAGTAAGCCACCCTGACAATAGGAAAAAAATGTGTTGGTAGAGGAGTTTAATAAATAAACTATTTGGCATGCTTCTTGTTGCATTACTCATTTTGCCATATAAGCAGAAAAATGGTGAAGAAGATAGGTAGAGGGCTTCGTATGCCAATTGGCATCTGTTGTTAGCAAGCACATACTGAAGTGAGAAAGATCCTATATATACTAATAGCAAACATGCTTTATGAGTGTAGGTACTTACTTATACAGCCGAAACAAGAGAGAACCATCAGCAGGCTTTGGAAAACACCACGGTTTCCAGATGTCCCAAAAAGTGAGGGTGGGACATATGGGGAGGAACCCCAGAGCATCCCAATGAGGACCAAGCTTGTTCAGTGGGCACCAAATGCTGACAGTTAGCAGGGTGATGGTAGAATGGAGTACCTTGGAAAAGGACATGGCTGGCTTGCTGTGGTCCTGAAGAGAAGCCCTCCACCGTATGGTATTTCAGTGTTTTTCAACCACTGTTCCGCGGCACACTAGTGTGCCGCGAGATGTTGCCTGGTGTGCCGTGGGAAAAATTGAAAAATTCAAGAGAATTACTTTATATATAGTCAATATAGACACAGAGTTAAATTTTTTAACGTTTTCTAATGGTGGTGTGCCTCATGATTTTTTTCATGAAACAAGTGTGCCTTTGCCCAAAAAAGGTTGAAAAACACTGTGGTATTTTGTTGCAGAGCCCACTCTTCTGTTATAATAATAAAAACTGAACAGTAGCACAAAGTATTCTTGCACGGGATACTGTGCTGACATGAGTTTTGGATCAGAAACATCATCAACCAACCATTGTCTTGTCCTTTGCCCCCCAATTTGTACCACTCTAAGACTTATATGTATGTAATGCATAATGCAAAGCTAGTCCTTGATGAGGCTTTCCATGTGTGAGCCAAATATCTTATCTGAGCTTCTGTTAGTAGTAAACTAGGTATTGCCTTTTACCCTGAGTCCCATAGAACCAATTTTGGTTTTTGGTGATGCTAGACCACCGGCTGAAATGTGAAACTGAAGTTGATAGAATTATGGTTTCCCAAAAATGGATGTGTCTATTTTCACAAGATATTATTCTTTTCTTATATTTCTTATATTAGGCCCACTTTTGTGTTTCAGGGTCTTCAAGTAAGCCAAATAAAGAAAGTTCGTCTTCTAATTGATGAAGCAATACTGAATTGTGATGAAGAGCGCTTGAAGCTGGAGGCAGAGCGGTTTGAAAACCTTAGAGAAATTGGAAATCTCCTTCATCCCTCTGTGCCAATCAGTAATGATGAGGTAGGGGCAAATTCCACACTTTTATATAAATGTGCATGAGAGACAGTGTGTGGTTTGGTTGTCACAGCCTTGTGCATCACTATTAAACTGTCCTGCTGGTAGGGTGGGGAGATGGCAAGCTGAAGGTATAAAGTCCTGAGGGTGTGAGACAGTACATCCTAGGTGAGGAGGTTGAGATGTGTATACAATTTGTATTCTAAAACAGTGTTCCCCATAGAAAAGAAAGTCGCAAATGGAAAAAAAATCCCAAATAAACACAAAACCCTGATCTTGTTTATGAAATGTATGGGAAACAGACTTGGGCTGGAATTCAACATGATGGTATTACAAATGTCACATCTGTGCAAGCATATCAACCTGCCAGGTGGAACAGTCTCCCCTCCCCCATGTGCTATTCTGGTGGTTCTCCTGACAGCCATCCACCCCCCGAGCCAATTTCAGGGGGTGCAGGTCTCATGCAACAGGAAGGCCCATTGTGCAAGTGAAAGTCCCTGCCTTGGGCTTCCACTGACAGGGCCCCTTAGGTGAATCTTACCTATGATGTGTGGCTTGGAACCAACCATTTGTCCAACAAGACAATTTTTAGTTTAATAATACTATTAAATGGGTCTGATACAATACTGGGCTTGTTGGATTTTGCATTGGAATAATTGCCTAAGAGTGTTGCTATGGAGACGTCATACTCATTCCAGTTGTTGGCAAGTAGTAATTTTGAAAGCACTTAATCGAGAGTTGCCGGGTGCTTCTATGACAGCCCTGCAGGAGACTAAAAGACCATCAGATCTATTCCTTGCTTCCTCTGCATCTCAGCCCCTTCTCCAGGGCAGAGCAAACCCACACACCACCTTCTCTTCAATCAGCCTATGGGATGCAGACGGCAGCATGCCACAAGTAGAAAGCAAGTGCTGTGCAGGACGCTTCTGGCAATTTTAAGTGCTACTGTGCAAGCAAATACCAGCCAGGATTGTGTATGTGAGCATATACAATTAAATCATGGATGAGGTAATTGGCTTGGAATTACTATTGTTTCTATTGGGATGTTCAAAGGCTTTCTCCCTTTTTATCACTTGGGTAGGATGCAGATAACAAAGTGGAGAGGCTATGGGGAGACTGCACAGTGAGGAAGAAGTATTCTCATGTGGACTTGGTTGTCATGGTGGATGGCTATGAGGGCGAAAAGGGAGCCATTGTTGCTGGAAGCAGAGGATACTTTCTAAAGGTGAGAACTTAGCTTCTTAATCATTGCTATTTATAGGACTGGGAGAATTGGGATCCCAGAAGAAAAAATACTTATTTTGAAAGTTGTACCTTGCTTTTCAAAGCCAAAACACCACCTTCACAAAGTGGTTTGTTTAATATCTAAGCTGTAGAAGACTGTCAGAATACAACGTTCCTGCCAGTGCCGTTTCAAAATGTGGGTTCTCGGGAGCAGAATATTCACTTACCTACTTTCTTCTTTGCTGTTCTATAGGGTGCCCTGGTTTTCCTAGAGCAAGCTCTCATCCAGTATGCTCTGCAGACACTGCTTAGCAAAGGTTACACCCCTGTTTATACCCCTTTCTTCATGAGAAAAGAGGTGATGCAGGAAGTGGCCCAGCTAAGTCAGTTTGATGAAGAGCTCTACAAGGTAAGGTGGGAAGGGTAAGATTACTCTTTTAGTAGCAAACTATATAAGCTTCTAGAAAAGTTTTGTGTTGCTTACCTTAATGTGTAATCACATTGTCCCTGGAGCCATGTGGAATTTTTCAAATACTGCTGGTAAACTTTCAGTCAGATAATTGACTGTACAGTATTTCAATATTTGTCCTTCATTTCAAATTGCTGCACACTTCTTTAGAAAGTGTTTTTACCATCAGCAACAGTCAGTGCTAATAATTTGTGATAATGAAAAGGAATGTTGGGTTGATAGGTTAAAGGTTTTGTTAACATTGTTTCTAATTGTCACAGGCATTGTGCCATGTCTTCCCCATTTTCTGATCCACAAGTACTTACTGTTTGTCATTGGGGGTCAGAATGGTTAGTGATGTTTTCATATGAAAGGTAATTAATGTAGCTAAGTTGTAGCTAAGCAACAACTTAGAAAAACAATCATAGAAGAAATTATATGATTCAGTGAACCAGTAATTTAGCCCACAAAGGCTTTCATTTGAATGGTCCACTGAAGCTTTGTCTATGTACATGACATCTTGCTGCACCGGTCTAATGGACTAACTTCTTCTACTTCTCAGGTACTTGGCAAAGGCAGTGAGAAGAGCGATGATAACACTATTGATGAGAAATACCTGATTGCTACATCTGAACAGCCAATTGCAGCATTGCACAGGGATGAATGGCTGAAGCCAGAGGACCTGCCCATCAAATATGCTGGGCTGTCTACCTGCTTCCGCCAGGAAGTTGGTTCACATGGTCGTGATACCAGAGGCATTTTCCGTGTGCACCAATTTGAAAAGGTATTGCAGTTGCCAAAGTTATTAATCCAGGGTTGTATTTCTCATTTCACAAATGAGACAGTTTCTGTTCACACAACAGAACTTCCCCTTCTTCTCTTCCTCCCCCGACCGACCCCTGCTCCCCTCCAGATCAGATTTGAGGGTGGGGTGGGCACGTGGGGAAGGAGAAGGAGGGAAAGTTAAGTTGCCTGAACAGAAGTTGTTACACTCACACAATGACTTAGCTTGAGTCAATCCCCAGATAGTGTGTTTTCTTCAGTGATGTGCCGTTGAAGAAGTTTGCGTTGTTGAAATGTATTGGGCAACCGAAATGAAATTGGTGTTCCTCTGTAACAGACATTTTATGGTAACTGAAGGTGTTGTTTATATTCAGTAGGAGGCCAATAGCTATTTTTCTCTGTCTCAGCAGTACTTAGAAGCTGGTTTATGTTTGGTAACTGAAAGTTGTGTTTGGTTGCATTAGGCTGTTGAGTTACATTCACCTCCATTTTATGATTGTGTTCAGAAGTTTTATTTCATTGTTTTTTCTTGGTAAGGATATTTTTAGTAAAATTTGCAGGATTTCCCTCCCCCCGACTTTTCATGCAGTCAAAAGCTTGGGAATCCAGCATTGTTCCCAAAGGAACTGATTTTAGGGGTTGATGTTCAGTCACAGAAGACAGAGAACAGTATAATTATTATATTCTGGGATTTAAATTCCTCTTTGTGTCTATGAAGGATTGCTATTTTCTTTTGTTTTTTGTTTCCTGCTCTGAAGTTTCTGCTTTTGACCCTTTCCAGATTGAGCAATTTGTCTACGCATCACCTCATGATAACAAGTCTTGGGAGATGTTTGATGAAATGATTGCAGCTGCTGAAGAGTTCTATCAATCTCTGGGCATCCCTTACCATATTGTGAATATTGTCTCAGGTATGTATATACCCCCCAAATAATTTGCAGCCTAATCTATGTTTGGTTTCTCAAAGTTAAATCTTTCAGTGTTCAGTGTGGCCTACACCCTAGAAAGTGTGCACACAATTGCACCTGACAGCCAGTAATCTCTGGTCGTTTGTATCAGGATTTATTTGCTCTAATTGTAAGACCTATAGTATCTCAGCATGCAGCCATGTACTTGTGTTTATTGTCCAGACTAACACACACTCTAATGGAGGGAAATGACCTTAGATCTTGTTACTCTTGGTTTCATTCTGTATCTCCAAAACTATGAGTGGGGTGAGAAAGGCACATCATTCAGTTCCCCTTATTAGAACACTGAATCAGTACCTAAATGCCACCTCATGTTGTTACAGGTTCCTTGAATCATGCTGCCAGTAAGAAGTTGGACTTGGAGGCATGGTTCCCAGGTTCAGGAGCTTTCCGTGAACTTGTTTCTTGCTCAAACTGCACTGACTACCAGGCACGTCGGCTGCGGATCCGTTATGGGCAAACCAAGAAGATGATGGACAAAGTAGGCTGCTTTGTATATTTCACACATACAGTTCTCTCAGTGCATCATTTACAATATACTGGTGTTCTAGTTAATAATTATTTGGGTTCTTAAGAAGGTGCTGCTATTTACCCACTGTAGCCTTCAGGAAAGCACCTGCCTTTTTGCTTTAGTCTGATATGTTTTTTTCTATTCTCCATCTGAGTTGATTGTCCCAATAGGTTGCAACTTTGAGTCCTTGCTAGGGAGACAAGTTGGCAGTGATGTTGGCTCTGGAGATCTAGCAAAAATTGGAAAGGCCCTGTTAATTTCCATTATTTCCCATAAAGATCCAGGTTTTCTGCCTGTCATTTTGTCTCACTACTTCTTCTGTGATGCTGCCATGGAAGTGACCAGTTTGAGAATGGTCCACTTGCCAGTTGAGAATTACTGACTGCTGCCAAGGAGCCCTAGGATTGTTTTCCTGAAAAAAGTAAAAAATGTAATCCCTTAAAATAATGAAGAGTGTAGAAATGGAGACCTGAAGAATGAATAATCATTGGGCTTTCCTTTTCTTTTTTAGATTTTTTTTTATTTGAAAGACAAAGTTTGTATCCAGTGAAGTCAAACAACCCCTAATAGTTACTTGGTGTTCAGATATTGGACATTAGTAAACAAACCAACATTCATACAAACACATTTAAAGGCAAAACTCAGTTATTTTCATTCTCACAATTATCACATAAAAGGAGGATGTTATCTAGTTCAACTAACAGTGCAATCTACCTTGCTGCTTCTAAAATGTCTAGATAAGGAAGCCTGTTGCAGAGTGATTGGTTAAGCTAGAAAGTGTTAGCTGTAGTGTTCCTAAATTGGAACAACTTTTTATTAGACCGAAGGCTCTGCCTTTTCAGATGACTGAGTAACAGAATGACAGATTAGGTTTATTGGAATGGTTATTTTGGAGATGGTATTTATCCTCTTCAAAAATGTGTTTTCTTGCTGCTGCTTTTACTTGCTGGAGAATACTAAGAACGTGACATGTTCTGCCCTCAAAGGTGGAGTTTGTGCATATGCTCAATGCTACGATGTGTGCTACAACACGTGCTATATGTGCCATCCTTGAGAATTACCAGACAGAGGAAGGAATCATTGTACCAGAGAAATTAAGGGACTTCATGCCGCCAGGTAATAAAAGGAAAATGTTTGTTGTCCTCTCTCTCCCCAGAGTCATCCATAATTGTGTATTTCATACCGTCTAATCGTCCTTGTTGTCTGAGCCTAACAACTCTTCTCAACTCATAAAACAATTGTGACAATTTCCTCCTGTCTAGAGTAAAGGGTTATATCGAGTATGACTTGCATTGTTTCTTCTCTTGACACTAAACAGAGAGAATTCATTACAGTTGCTATTTTAACTGACCCATAACATTTCAAAAGTTCTGTCATACTTCTTTTGAGTGCTAGCTTTGTGCCCAAGAGCATCACCACCAGTTTAGGAACAGTATGTAAGAGGCTGCAGGTGGGTGTCTCTGGTCCTTGGCTGGAAAAGGGTGGGTAAGCTCAGGTGTGCTGTCCCTAACACCTACCTACTTTACTTTGTTCAAGGACACGGGGTAAATTAATCAAGGTGACTTGGTGTGTAAGATTGGTGTGATGTGTGAGAATAGAAGGAGGATTCTTGTTGATACTTCCTTTGCAGAAGTTTGGCCTTGGTGTGTTCACTCTGTTATCTTGCTCTGCCTTCCTCCTCCTTTTAGGCCTGAAAGAAATGATAAAATTTGTAAAACCTGCTCCTATTGATCAGGAAATTTCCAAGAAGCAGAAGAAACAGCATGAGGGAAGCAAAAAGAAATCGGCTGGTGGGGACTGTGCGCTGGAAGGAAAGATGCAGAACATGGATGTGAACAGTCCCTAAAAGGGGTCTATGTGTTACTTTTTCTGAGATTGCACAGTTTAGTGCATAAAGCTGCAGGGGGTCCTGGATATAAATTCCTGCTTTGTCTCATCCCTCCTGTCACCATGGGCAAGTTACTTTTTTCCATCTCAGCTTCCACCTTCTGTAGCATGGGAAGTTGTTCCTTCCCATGCTGGCTCTGAGGATCCACTGGTGTTTGTTTTCACATTGAATGTGGAAAGCACTAGAGGTGCTGACCAGTTCCCCAGAAGTCTGTATGTCTTACATTATGTTAATTATCCGTGGAAACAGTTTCTATTCAAACCCCTAGTTGCAAATCCAAGCAGAGGGAACAAACTGCTATATCATGTTTATTTGCTGAAAATCTCTGCTGAGCAGAAGCAACACTGGGATAAAGCAAAGATCAAAAGGGAAAATAAGTATAGGCATGTGGCGTTTTACTGTAAAGACAGTCTTTGCATAGTCATAGGATTTTACCTGATATGGTGGCACTCGGTGAATAAAGCAAGCATTGAAAAATATGAAGCTTTTCTCAGTTGTATTTTATGACTTCTGTATTTCTTGGATTCCTTTAACAACATTGCTTGTATCTGCTCACATATGAAACAGACTGTTTTACACAGATGTTTAAGTGGCCATAGTTTGCAGATATGAAATGCGGGTTAATAGAACCCAACTTTTTGTTTTATGTTAGTACTGGCTTATTAGCAGTATGCCTTCAAATACATTTGTGCAGTACTTCCATGTCAGCATAATAACTTGGCCTGTATTTACCTCAGTTATCCATAATTTTCTGGATATTTGATTCATTCAAATTGTAATATTTAATAATATCTGTGGAATTTGCAGAGCAAAAAGGAGTCCCTAATCAGATGAAAGATAGAAATTGAGAGTGCATGTCACCAAGCTTTTAGCACCCTAGGATGCAATTAATCTGGTCCTAAAGACTTGAACTCATCTAACATAGATGAGTATTTCCTGGCCATCTCCTTATCAATCTGGAATTTCAATCCTATCCTCTTAACTGTTCAGGTTACCTATATGAGATTGCACAGGGTTCCTCTTTGGAGAGAAGACACACAGGTAAGTAGGAGTTGAGCAATTAGCTGACCAAACACTAAGCAGTTGTCTGGAGAAGGTGGAATGTCCAGGCATCTTCCATTCATATCAGAGGTGAAGAAACAGCATTTTACAAGCTTCAAACAGCAGTTTCCTTGCTGGGAAAATTTCCTACACCTCCAAACTTTCATTCCTTTTTGATGTGTCTTTGGGTTGTGTTGACCTAGCCATATCTGACATCACTGGTGACCAACAAAACACTCCTTCCACTCCAGTGCACTTTAAAAAATCATCAAGGATTCTCTTTCCTTTAATGTAGCCTTTTCAATAACCTGAAAGAAGTTATCAGATCAACAGTAGGAGGGACCTTTTTAAGCTACCTAGGGGAAATTTGGTCCATTAATCCAATTACATCTACTCTGAGTATCTGAAGAAGTGTGCATGCACACAAAAGCTTAAACGCAGAACAAACTTAGTTGGTCTCGTAAGGTGCTACTGGACAATTTTTTAATTTTTTTTCAACTGCATCAGACCAATACAGCTACCTACCTGAACAGAACATAGTTGGAGACAACCCCTGTCTTTTTAGGCAAGAGGCTGCAAAAGGGCCAGAATTTTTCCCTATAAGTACTGTAAGTTTGAGAGGCATGCTTTCGTCTTACCAGCTGGTGGCAATAGAGACACCATTTCTCCCTCATTTGTGCTTTTCCTTTCATACAAAAGGCAAAGGAATCCCTGTTGGTTGATAAGGAGGGGAAATCCAGAGTCAGACAATTACGTTTATCAGGACCAACCAATATGTCACAATATAGCTAGCCCTCCAAGAACTCTTTATTAGACGAGCTGTTAAACTCGTGCAGTGGGAGGGGAAAGGGTACCCCTGATTGATGTTGTACCCACAAAGTCTGCATTTACCGGTAGTCATAGTCTTAAGATTGAGGTAAGAGGAAATACCAAAGTTGCAGTTTACATGCTAAGTCCAACTTAATTCAATAGGATTTCCTCCCAGGTAAATCAGTGTAGGATGCAGTCTGTTAGTGGCTAATCATGCTGCTCATGAGCAGGAAAAATACAGTTTCTTAAATAATTTCCTAGATTGAAAGAACAGAAATACTGGAATCATAGAATCTTAGAGCTGGAAGGTATCCCAAGAGTCATCTAGTCCAGGCATCCCCAAACTTGGCCCTCCAGCTGTTTTGGGATCCCTGACCACTGGTCCTGTTAGCTAGGGATGATGGGAATTGTAGTCTCAAAACAGCTGGAGGGCCGAGTTTGGGGGTGCCTTATCTAGTCCAACTCCCTGCAATGCAGGAAGCTCAACTAAAGCATCCATGCCTTCCAGCCTTGGCTTAAAAATCTCCAAGGAAGGAGAGTCCACAACCTCTTGGAGACTGTTCCACTGTCAAAAAGCTCGTAACTATCAGAAAGTTTTTTTCTGATGTTTAGCTGGAATCTCCTCTCTTGTAACTTGAATCCATTGGTTTGAGTCCTGTCCTCCAAAGCAGGAGAGAACAAACTTGTTCCCTCTTCCATGTGACAGCCCTCAATATATTTGAAGACGGATATAGCGAAAGATCCCATTTCAACAAAGAAATTTAGCTGGAGAAGTGCAGCAGTTTTCCAGGCACAGAATGCAGGTATATATGTTTGTATAATAACGTCTCTAAGGTAAGTGAGAGGTAGAGTGGAGCCTCTCTTGCATGGGTTTATATGAAAGAATGGATAGTATTTTTGACTGCAGTTAGTGAATGGAGTGCTGGAGTGTTACTTAACTGCAAAATGAAATAGTTTGTGGATTTGCAAAGAGCTCCATAGCAGTGATTGTTATAAGCATATATGAGAGCGATTATAGTGCCTCATTGTGGCTATATTTATACCCAACCTTTCTGGTTTTTCACCCTGGCTTATTATGATGTTTTATGGCGCTTCTTACTGTAGTTGCTTCATACTGTTTTATTGTTGGCTTTTTTATATATATACTGCTGTTTTTATTGTGCTTCACTACATGCATAAGCTGCCATGAACTATATAAGGAAAGGTGGGGGTGAATATTTTGAATAGCATTCACTATTTCTACTTTCTGGGAAAAAATCAAAGACGTTTTTGTTTTGAGAAGCCTTTTCAGCTGGATGAATTTTCTTTTTCTTTTCTATTTTTTAAAAAAGATACCTGTTAGAACATTAATCTAGAACTGAATGTCCCCTTCTGCCGTAGCTCCTACCCTCTGGGTTCTTATAACTCTGCATTTGTTGTCTTACACCATAAGCAAGAAAGTTGAAGTGAATTTGGATTACGGGTTACAATGGTGTGTCATTTTCTCATTATGTAAATATTTCTGGCTCCTCTACCTGGTTAGTATTTACCTGGGAAAGCCTCCTAAACAAATCTGCAAAGTGTTACATTTAATTAAAAGAAAGATTCAGCCTAGCCTACAAGAAGGAGAAGCCCTTAGAGGATTTCTTACAAAGTTTCTTAAATGCTCATGTTCCTCGAAGTATTGATCTTATTAAATCTATAGCTGGTTTTGAACCTCCCCCCTCCCCCCCCAATGGACTTTTTTTTGCACATGAAAGAGCAGCTGGTACCCAAAGAGGCAGGAACAGTCTTTCAATGGCCATGGGCCTTCCATCCATCTGACTGGGAGCACTTGCTCCCTGGCTTCCTTTGATCAGCCACACTGGAGAATAATACTAAATAGAAAGAGGAACAAAAGGAGCAGCTTGGAGAGGCTCCAATTTGTAATTCAAAAAAGGGGGTTGGAAATTCACATTCCTGCTTGCTGCAGCCCTGAGGGGGGAGGGTAGGGTAGGGTAGGGTAGGAGGGGTGGGGTGGGGGAACGTGATTTCATCATCCCTGATGATTGCCTGTTGTTTTCTGGCTGCTGCCACAGTCCTAATGCAATAAGATGGGGGTTTGGGGGAGAGATGCTGAGACGAAATCTACCCAATCATGGTAGACAAATTCCTTCTGTTTAATTCTGGAAGGTGGGTGGTGGTCTTTTAAACTGGCCCAGCCCAGCAAAACCAAGAATGAAAATCAGACGGCTTAGGTGGGTTAATCCAACACACTCCACAGTGGGGTCCCAGTTAATCCAAACTTGGTAAATGTACCAGAGTTAACAGCAGTTTGCAAACAACATACAGTGGTACCTCGGGTTAAGTATGCTTCAGGTTAATAACTCCGCTTAAGAACAGAAATCGTGCTCTGGCGGCGCAGCGGCAGCAGGAGGTCCCATTAGCTAAAGTGGTGCTTCAGGTTAAGTATGCTTCAGGTTAAGAATGGACCTCCGGAACGAATTAAGTACTTAACCTGAGGTACCACTGTACCTCCCGAAAGAAGTGAGGAAAAAATAGAGCTGAGTGTGCTAAGCTAACCAAGCATGTGTTTCTTGCATAGCGTTTGTTCAGTGCTGGGTGAGTTGCAAAGCACAGAGGCAGGCAGCCCAGAGGTTCCTTTTCTCCTGCTATGAAAAGAGCAACCCTGCCGACAGCTTCGGAGTTCTCATCCAAATGACATGAAGATGCATGTAACGCAGGAGCCGAAGGTTGGACTGAAAAAGGAGAAGGAACAGAACCATGGTTTCAAACAATTGCTCTCACCGTCTGGTCATCGTATACCCATCAGATCTTGGCTTGCCTTTTGTCGGTTCTGTGACTTGCGGCCCTATCAATGGCAGCAAACCCCGTGATCAAAAGTGTCATGTTTGAAGGATTGATGCAACAAGTCATAATTTTGATCCAACTTGTAAGATCACTCCCAGTGGCTGTGCTAAAGGTGAACTTGCCCCCATTTGGGGTGTGCAGTTGGTCCACAGTGGGAGAAATTTGTGAAAACTTTGCTTGTATCAGCATACAGTTGGGGTGATTCTGAGCCAATTAACAGATGGGTTTTGAAATAAGAGCAGCTGCAGTTCACTGTTCCACCCCCATTCTTCTCTAAACATGACAGCACTTGTATAGTTCTGCCTTCCCAGGTGTATGCATGCACACATGTGACCCTATCTTCAGATACTTGAATTGTCTTCTGGCACATAACCTCCCCCCTGCCCTTGAACAGATCAAGGAATGTATCACTACTGCATGCATGTGATAAGTTGGGAAAAGGAACTACAGTGGACGCTCGGGTTGCGAATGCGATCCGTGCAGGAGGTGCGTTCGCCATCTGCAGCGTTCCAACCCGCGCTGCTGCGTCTGTGCACGTGTGTGACACAATTTGGCGCATGCGCAAAGCGATTTAGCACTTCTGCACATGCACGAGCGCCGAAACCCGGAAGTAACCCATTCCGGTACTTCTGGGTTCAGTGCATTCGTATCCCGCAGCGAGTGCAACCCGAGATATGACTGTACAGTGGCTGTTTTGATGGCATCAAGAAGACAGGTGTGATGCAGTGTGGGCATTCACTATGTGAGACTGAAATCCCTACTGAAACAAGAAGTCATTTGGACAAACCTGAACTATCTCAGAGTCCTGGTTTAAGGATAAGCAAGATTAAAATAAAATAAAATGTAAGTGGTCTCTTGGAATATGCTTTCTAGACCAGAATGCCAACAGGAGTAGAATCCAGTGGTCAATTAAAGATGTCTGCTTTAGACATGAGACTGCTATACTGTACAGGGGGTTGTGAGAAATACCATATTTTTCCATCTATAAGACGCCCCCTATTTTTGGGGACTCAGATGTAAGAATATGGGAGGAGATGTATCTGTGTATAAGGCGCTCCCTAATTTTTGATATTATTTATTAGGAAAAAAACCCTAGTCTTATACACAGAAAAATACAGTATATGGTAGTGGTTTTTTGTAGTGAAACTTGGTAGAGTGATGATCTGACTGGCTCAACCATGCAACCCCACCCCCCACCCGCCACTTTAAATCAGAAGCTCCTCCTCTCCTGTACCTTTTAATGCTCTGGATGCACAGCTCTGCTTCCCTTTAAAAGTCACCAGTAAAATGAAGCTACTCATTAAGTTCAAAGGATGAAGCAAGTACAGGGCAGATGTTTCTTTTGGCCCCTGGCTGGGGAGGCATCCACCTAAGCCCTCCAGGTGCCAAGGGTCGATTCACGTAATGCCTTCTCTGCCCACGCAACCATCCCCAGGCGGGTACAATCAGAGATAAACAAAGGTGGTGACTTCCCAGCTGCAACAATTACAGGAGCGGTTGCTGGCTCTGTCTGTAATTACTCTGTGCATGCATTACATTTGTCCGCATGAGCTGTGTGAGTAGAAACCATACTGTGAGTAGAAAGCCACAACTCTCTGGGAGCTCTTGCTATATGGAGGTCAGTCACCCTCTGGAGCCTGGAGCGTTGTCCACCAGCTCCATTCCTCCAGTTCAGCATTGGTTGCTGCCCGTTGGGGCAGGTAGGGCCCAACAGTCAGTGACAGACACCACAGAGAATGCCAGGCAGAGCCAACCACTTCTAATGCTGTCCCCATCCTCCTCCCTGCTGACTTGTACAACGGCTGCGCTGAGACTAAGGAGGAGGAGGCTGATGGTAAGGCCTACCTCCTGGACTGGCTGTAAACTAAGAAGGCAGGCAGGTGGGGGCAGGATGAGGTTGGTGGGGCAGCAAAGGAACATGCCGGCAGGCCACAGGGAAGGAAGGGTGCTTGAGAGTCTGCCCAGCACCCCACACTCCTGTCTGGGAGGAGGCTAGCTAGTAGCTGGCCAGGGTGCTACCACCATTTCCTTCCCCAGGTTCTCAGCCGATCACATCCCCCTTCCTCCCACTAGGCGGTGCCATTTTCCCTTCTCTGTCCTCCCTCCAGAACAGAGTCCACAATACAGAAGGGTTCCCTTTATTGTCAATGTGATGATATAGCAGTTCCCTGGGGCCACACCCGGCCACTCTTGACATTGCCTCTTTTCCAATACTTGTTTGACTTGTTCTGGATCTGTGTGCTTCACTTGCCGCCTTAGGGCTACACTCTGTTCGTTTGTACAAAGTGGGGTGGGGGTGGGGGGAAGGAATCCAGGTCTTTCCCCAGGAAGTGGGAGCTGCTGCTGAGATGTCTTCACTTCAACAGTAAAAAAAACATATGAAGAGGCAGGACTGCAAGCCTGGCCTGTGAGTCGCACCAGCTTCCTCAGCTGTGCAGCAGCCGTTTTGGCTCCCCATTAAATCCTGGTCAATATCTTCCTGCCCTGGTGCCTCTGAGCCCGTTTCTCAGATCAGTGGCTCAGGCAACAAGCCCAGATGCATGCAGCCGTCTCCTGCATCACCCTCCATAACCAATCAATTGGCAATGCAGTGCTGCTGAATTAGCACTTCCTCGACTCCTCCAAGCCTAGCATTCACAGGGCCCCATATTCCCCATTAAACGTGTGTTCTCCTTACTTCATCTGGATGGCCTGAGCCGGGTGGACCAAGCACAGAGCAACCGTTTCCATTATTATCACTCTCCAGAGCAGTTTAATTCATGCTGCTCAATTCACGCTGCTCTTTGTGGCTGCAACTGCCAGTTCTTCCAAGTGCTCAAACGCTAAATAATAGACTTCTCAGGAAGATAATAAGCCCTGGTTTACAGATCTTCTGAAATTAATCACTTAGCTAGCAGAACCCACACAACACTTTGGGGTCCTTGCAGCAAGGGTCTTTTGTTCCATGCTTAAAGCATATTGGCAGCATTTGTATGTCACACAGTAAAGCCTAGCTAATGGTTTGCCATGACTGTACAGATGGTTCCCACGCAGCTCCTCTCCTCGCATGTGGGAGCAACAACCCACATTCCCCATCATAGCGTTACATCCAAACCAGCAATCCCTAATAATTGGTTAGGCAAGATTTGCTTAAGTTGGGTGAAGCCTGATCCTTGGGTCAGGAAGAATTCTAAACCAAGAATTATGGTTTGCTGCTCGTGGGGCCATCTTTGTGTTCACAGGAAGCTATTTACAATGGTGCGCTGTAATGTACGAACTCGGCTAATTGTTTTGTGATTTCCGCCACATTACCATAATGGTGGTGTTGCCATGAGGATACCTGATTCTACAAGGAGGAGATTATCACCTAGAACAATCTGAAGTGGTTCCATTGCTCACTGAATGTACAGTATTTTCCCAATTGATACCATTCTATTTTACAAGTTCATACAATCTGTAGCTAAAAGCCATTACGCAACCTTGACCATCTTTGATAACAGCCATAAAATCCTGTATTCTGCTTTTGCTTTGCAAAAGGCTTTTCCTCAAATCCTGAATGAAAAAGGGTTGAATAAAATATCCCCTAAACTTTTTAGACTGAGCTTATCATAATAGATCTAGTTGTTGCACACAATTGAGAGAACAGGGTATTTTCAACTTGGATTCAAATTGATTTAAAAACACATTAAAATGATTTAAGCCTTTAATTCCTGCTGCTATTTTTTAAAAGATATATAGCCAGTTTCCAGTTCCTAGTAATTTTATTTTTTACTGTTTCCATGGCAAAGACCCATCCAAATAGCATGGAGAAATGAGCCCTCTGGGGATCCAGCTCATTGCAGAAGCCTACTTGAGTATTCATGAAATAATGAATGAACAATTACAAATAAGTACAGCTCACCCATTTACTCCTGGTGCCATCCTAGACAGAGTGCTGGAAACTAGCCTCTCCTCACAACTCTTTCTCTACTCCTGGCTTCATAGCAGAAACAGCTGGAATCTAACAAGCCTGAGTTTTCCTTATGGGCAGAACCTCAGATCTGCCACCAAACCGAGTCAAATGTGCCAGACATCCTGCGGACATCATGTGTGTGTTCAAAAGAGTAAATAGCCCGTGTGTGATGGTTGCATGTTACAGTGCGCTTGCTTGTTTCCTATTCCTTCCCACACAGATGTGCCCTTGCGCATGGCATTTGTAACCTGCAGTGCAGTCCTCCCTCACACAGTGGCCGCCAGCCAGCACCACACCTCCCTCCCTGCCCCATTTTTCTGCATTCCTTTCTTATCAGAGTGCATGCATCAATAACGCTCATATCCCAAGGTGCTTTTGGAGACATCACAATGGGTATCTGAGTTTGATTCAAACCTTATTCGGCTCTTGTCCTGGATGGTGTTGGGCTCCTTCGCATGCCTCGCAGGATGGGTCCTAAATCCAGGGTGTAATTAATTGATGGCCATTCTCCTCCTGAATGGCACTGTCTAACTTGTTTGTTTTCACTCAGTAGGCTAGGAGGAGAGGCAACATTCCTCCCTGTATCCTTGGGAGCCATTGGTAGCTCCAGCCTGTCTGCCTGCCTGATTGGCTTGCAGCTAGAGAACTGCTTGGCCCTTAGCAGCAGAGACAGGAGTTTAAGAGAAACTTGGCCTAATTTGCCTCCAGTTATGCCATGTCAATGTACAGGGAGCTGCGTGTTCCAGTTTAGCATCTTTGATACTGGGTTTTCTGCACCTGCCTTGTTCTAGGATGGTTGGTTGTCTACATCCAGTTCAAAACAAGGCATCTATTGCTAAGGAATTTGTCTTGGCAGAGCAGAGAGGTTTCGTCAGGATGCAGATAGTAACCCAAAGGTGCTGTTGAATAGACTTGGGCTGCAGTCCTGTACTGATTAATCTGGAAGTAAGCCCCATTGAACTCGGCAAGCCTTACTTCTGAGTAGGTGTGTATGGGATTTTGTGCTGCAAAAAAACGATGAAAAGGCATCAATTTTATATTTTATTGGCTCAGCCATTTTGCAAGTTTTCCAACCACCAGAGATCCATCATCAGCCATAGATTTACACAGCAGAACATTAAAATAGATTTGGTCATTTGCCCAGGGTGATGGTGCTTGGCTACTCTGCTCCGAGAACAAAAGAAAAACCCTTTGTTCACAGGGTAAAAATGCCCAGGTAGAGAACCATTTTCTTGGAGCTCCTGCCAGTGAATACATTTTAGATTTATTGTTGTTGTTGTTGTGAACAAATGCCTGTACAATATACCCGTGCAGCCCCCTGACTAGTTGAAGAGGCAACAATGTTAACTGTCTTTAAAAAAAATCCTAGTTATGTCAACCATGGCCCACCAGCATGCATTGCTTCTGTTTAACTCCAGTTCATTTCAATTGGGTTTGAATGGGGTCCCTATTCATAATCCAAGGACGTACAGCTGTGGTTTCTGTCAAATTGCTTCCTTTATATTCTGACGAGTAATAGTCTAGTCAAGAGATTAGCAGTGTGATCCGAGACATCCATCCGTTTTAGATTTTCCTTCAGATGTGAACCCACAAGGTGCATTATGCCAGCACTTCCCTCTCAGCTCCCGCATCTGCAATAGCAGGGTGGAGACATACATTATGGGCCTATTGTGTAACAAGTATTTGGATAATGTATAGGAAGTGCTTCTAAATTGCTATATCAATGCAAATTATTATTATTATTGATTTGCTTATAGCTGTACTGTTTAAATGCTAACACTTTCCGTTATGCAACTGTTTAAAAACAAAAATAGCGGACACTTCCAGTCTCTGAGAATGCAATCCTAGGCATGTCTGTTAAAAAGTGACTCCCAGTGAGTTCAATAAGACTAACTCCCAAGTAACTCTGTACAGGATTGCAGCCTGATGTACATAAACTCCCCCCCCCAGTTTCTTTTTGTCTATCTAATAGCATAAAAGTGTATTGCTGTTGTTGTTTTAATTGGAAAGAGGATCTGAACTTGTGTCTGTATGAGTCATAATGAGTTCCAAATCAAAGAACTGAAGTTCTGATTACATAGTGGGCACTACCTAAGTGGGAAATACAGCAGCACCGCTAGCAGTTTATTATTATTATTATCATGAATCAGTCCAAAGAAAGGGACGTGTTTGAGGTTCTGTGCACCTGCAGTGAGCGAGGCTGTGAGAAAGCTGGAGGCATTGCCCTTTTAAGAAGCACCATTCCTGGAGCGGCAAGCCTTGCGCAAGCAGGTTCCTTGTACATGCAAAAACGTACACAAGCAAAATGTGCTGCAAAAGTTGGTGTAAAAGGAAAGGAGGTGGAGGGGAAAGAAAGCACCCGGGCTCCAGCCAGTGAATGATTGGCGCTGGCCCACCCGTTGGAGAAGTAAAATTGGGGGGTGGGGGGGAAGAGAGAAGAGAGAAGGTTTCAGCCAGGGTAGCTGGCCCAGGCTGCTGTCCAGCGTAGCCTATGCAGTTCTGCTTGTCTGACTAGAACAGGCTTCTTCCTTCACTTCAGCTCAATGAAGATTTGCACTGACTGAACAGATCCCCACCCCACCCCACCCCACCCATGGTCGTCTTGTAAATTGGCTCTAAGAAGTGATGGAACCCCAATTTCTTTATTTTGCAAAACATTTCACAGGCTACAGAAGTCCTGAATTCTGCTCTTAGGAACACAGGGAACTGTCTTATACTGAATCTGAACATTGACCCATCTGATCCATTATCGTCTATATTGACTGGCGACAGCTTATCCCAGGTTGCAGCCCTAACTGGAGATGACAAGAATTGGGAACTTCTGTGTGCAAGGCAAACGCTCCGCCCGAGTTCCAGTCCTTCCCCATTTTACAAACAAGATGCTACCTAGTCCAGCATCCTGGTCTTACAGTGGCTGACTAGATGCCGGTGGGAAACCCACAAGCAGGATTCAAGCACAAGAGCCCCCTCCCCTCCTGTGGTTTCCAGCAACTAGTATTCAGAAACATACTCTCTCTGACCATGGAGGCATAGCCATCATGGCTAGTAGACCCTCCTTGCCTTATCCTCCACGAATGCATTTAATCCTTTTTTTAAAGCCATCCAAATTGGTGGCCGCCACTGCCTCTTGTGGCAGTGAGTTCCACAGTCATGGATAGGTGAGAAATCTAATAAATAAATAGATTAAAGGCGCCTGCCTGAAACCTTGCCAATCATTGCTGACAGCAGTGAACTAGATGGACTAACGCTCTGACCTGGTATGAGGCAGCCTCTTATCAATTCCTGTCCACACTTGTTATTGAAATTCAACGCAGAGTTTGGCTGCTTAATTCCCACTTTGAGTGGGAGTTTAACTGCTTCTGTGCAAAAATCCACCCAGAATGTTTGCCTACACAGTCGGCGTTTTTGTGCATGTTTATACAAGGACAGCATACAAGTAGTATTTCTGTGGTGTCACTTTCTCAATAGACTCCATAACAGCAAAATGAAAATTACGGGCATTTGAACAGCTGCTGAGAATGAATAGCATGCCATGGCAAAAAAACAAAACAACAACAAAGCAACAAAACAGAAACAGAAACACCCTTCTTTCAGCTCCCAAAACCTTGGTACTAGCCATTATAGCCACATCAACTTTGTGTTGTTGTTTTAAAAAATGCAGAATTGGGTCTACGCATCCAAATGCATCAGGCACAGAAGTTCCATTGTGTGTATTTACAATACATTATAAATTGGCTTTTTAAAAGGATTTAAGTGTTGGGTTTTCCCCAAATGGAATTTCGCATGTTGCGAGAGAGCCCCAATGAGCCCCAGCGTTCAGAACACCAGAAGCCGTTCCTCCAATCCCAGATACAGTATATGGAAGCTGGCTGCAGTTCCCCCAAGGGAGGCATAGCCCGTGTGGTTTCTTTTGTTGTTATATTGCAACTCCCATCGATGCTTGCCAACATGGCCAAACCAAGGGTGTGTGGGATGATGAGAGTTGTAGTCCAGCAACATTTGAAGGGCACTATGTGGGCAACTCCTGCTCTAAGATGTGAAGAAAAAGGAACTCTGTGCATGCTCATTACTGGTTCATTTCTTTCAGGGCTAAGCTTTGGCAATGAACATTAAGCCCCAGAGACCCCTGATCACAGTTTACAAATTCTCTGGAAAGGATGCCTTGCAGTAGTAATAATAGTAATGAGAGCCATTGTGGTGTAATGGTTCAGAGAGTTGGGACTAGGACCTGGGAGACCAGGATATGAATCCCTACTCAGCCACGAAGCTCACTGGGTGACCTTGGGCCAGTCACCTTCTCTTAGTACCTCACAAGGTTGTTGCAGTGATGAAATGGGGGTGGGCAGGAGAGCCATAGTCAGTAAACTCTTCATCTCAGGGTCGTGGGTTTGAGTCCCACATTGGGCAAACGATTTCCGCATTGCAGGGGGCTGGTCTAGATCATGAAATCATAAAGTTGTAGAGTTGGAAGGGACCCCCAAGGGTCATCTAGTCCAACCCCCTGCAATGCAGGAATTTCAGCTAAAGCATCCACGACCCTTCCTGTTCCCTTCCAGTTCTATGCTTCATGTACACCCCCTGAAGAAAAGACGGTATATAACGTCAGAAATAAATAAAAGCCAGTCCAGATGGGTAGAGGCTGCCTGCGGACGTGAGCAAGCCAAGGTCCTGCTGCACTCTGTACAGTGCTCCTAAGCCCGGCCATCGGCCAGCAGGAGCCCGGCGGACCTCTCCAGCAGCCCTGCCGCCGCCGCTGGGGGAGAAAGTGGCGGTATAACGACGGGGAGGGCCCCACCGCGCGGCTGCCTCTCCTCTCCAGCAGCCGGGGCTGCCACGGCTCCTTTAAGAGCCGCAGGTCTATGGAAATGAGCGTCGGCGAGCTGCTGCCGCAGCGGAGCCTTGCCGGGCTGGTTGGCAGGCGGAGAGACCTTCGCGGGCTGCGAGCAAGAGCGCACGCGGCGGCGGCGGAGGAGGAGGACCTGCTCGGGCTGATCGGCGGAGCCGGCGGGCGCTTCGGCCCGGATCCTCCGCTGGGCATGAAGCGCAGCTGCTGAGCGACGCGCGGACGGACGGAGCGAGCGGAAGCCGGACTGCGGGCGGCGGCGGGAGATGGGCGGCGGCTGCGGCTGCTGCGCCCCCGGCCGGGCTGTGCTGCTGCTGCTGGCGGCGCTGGGGATCCCCCGCTCGGCCGCAGCCCGGAGCCCCCCGGGGCCGCCCTGCGCCCCCTTCAGCGGACCGGGGTGGCCGCCGCCGCCGCCGCCGGAGCCGGAGCTGCTCCCCGCCTGCGCCGCGCTGCCGCTCTCGTGGCGCTGCCCGGCCGCGCGTCCTGCCCGCGGCCTCTGGGCGCACCTGCTCGGGCCGCGCTGCGGCGGCGGGGCGGCGGCGGCTGAAGACGGCGACTTGGTGCTACTAAGCCGGCTCCTGCTGGCCCCAGAGCCGGGCCCGCGGTTCCGCAGGGGGCGCAGGCGGGCGCTGTGCATGGAGCCGGGCGCGCGCGTCCCCCTGCCTCCGGCCAGCTCGCGGGGAGGCTGCCGGCTGCGCTGCCGGTTGCGAGGCGAGAGCGAGCCGTCGGACCACCTCCAGGAGGACTTGCTCCTGCCCCCACGGGCCAGGTGCCTCCGCTCCGGGCACCCGCTGCTCCTGGAGCTCCTGTGCAGCCTCTGTGAGGAGAAGGAGCGAGAGACCTTTGTCCTGTGGAGCCTCGGCCTGGGCTCTTCGCAGCAGCAGATGGAGAAGCTGTGGCGATCCGAAGGGGGACCCCGAGGTGGCGCGGGGAGCAGCCGGGCCAAGAGGAACGTCAACGCCAGCCCTCAGTTCCAGATGCCCGCCTACCAGGCTTCGGTGCCGGAGAACAGGCCGGCGGGGACCCCCGTGGTCATGCTGCGGGCCCTGGACCCCGACGAGGGCGAATGGGGCCGCTTGGACTACTCCATGGATGCCCTCTATGACAGCCGCTCCAACAGCTTCTTTGCCATTGACGCCCAGACGGGGGCCGTGACGACAGCTGAGGAGCTGGACCGGGAGACCAAGAGCACCCATGTGTTCCGGGTGACGGCCACGGACCACGGCGTGCCACGCCGCACCGCCCTGGCCACCCTCATGATCACGGTGAGCGACACCAATGACCACGATCCGGTCTTTGAGCAGCAGGAGTACAAGGAGAGCATGCGGGAGAACCTGGAGGTGGGCTACGAGGTGCTGACGGTGAGGGCCACGGATGGGGATGCCAGCCCCAACGCCAACATCCTCTACCGCATCCTGAATGGGAACGGCTCCAACCGGATCTTTGAGATTGACCCCAAGTCCGGCGTCATTCGCACCAATGGCCTGGTGGACCGGGAAGCAGTTGAGGCCTACCAGCTGATGGTGGAGGCCAACGACCAAGGCAAAGACCCGGGGCCACGCAGCACCACGGCCACGATCCACATCACGGTGGAGGATGATAACGACAACTCGCCGCAGTTCAGCGAGAAACGCTACGTGGTGCAGGTGCCCGAGAATGTGGCCTCCAACACTCACATCCTGCGGGTCAATGCGACCGACCGGGACAAAGGCAGCAATGCTCTGGTGCATTACAGCATCATGAGTGGCAACACCCGTGGCCAGTTCTACATCGATGCCCAGACAGGTAATATTGATGTCGTCAGCCAGCTTGACTATGAGATGAACAAGGAATACACCCTCCGCATTAGGGCCCAGGATGGAGGAAGGCCCCCTCTTTCCAACATCAGTGGGCTGGTGACCATCCAGGTGCTGGATGTCAATGACAATGCCCCCATATTTGTCAGCACCCCTTTTCAGTCTACGGTGCTAGAGAATGTCCCTGTGGGCTACTCTGTCATCCACATCCAAGCCATTGATGCGGATTCTGGGGAGAACGCTCGGCTCGAGTATGCTCTGGTTGACACGAGCTCAGATTTCCCCTTCACCATCAATAACAACACAGGCTGGATTGTGGTGGCCTCTGAATTGGACCGTGAAGCTGTGGACTTCTACAACTTCGGTGTTGAGGCCCGAGACCACGGTAGCCCCCCCATGACCTCCTCGGCCAGTGTCAGCATCACCGTCCTGGACGTCAATGATAACAATCCTGAGTTTACTCAAAAGGAATATACCATGAGGCTCAATGAAGACGCTGCTGTGGGCACCAGTGTCCTTACGGTCTCTGCCATTGACCGGGATGTCAACAGTGTCATCACCTACCAGATCACCAATGGGAACACCCGCAATCGCTTCTCCATAACCAGCCAGAGTGGTGGGGGTCTCATCACCCTGGCCCTACCCTTGGATTACAAATTAGAGCGTCAGTACCTGCTTACCATTACTGCTTCCGATGGCACACGACTCGACACGGCCCAGGTTTTTGTGAATGTGACGGATGCCAACACACACCGACCAGTCTTCCAGAGCTCCCACTACACCGTTAACATCAATGAGGACAGGCCAGTGGGTACCACTGTAGTTATTATTAGTGCTACGGATGAGGACACGGGGGAGAATGCCCGCATTACTTACTTCATGGAAGACAGTATCCCTCAGTTCAAGATAGATATGGATACTGGTGCTGTCACCACTCAGATGGAGCTGGACTATGAGGATCAGGTGTCCTACACATTGGCAATTACAGCCCGGGACAATGGTATCCCCCAGAAATCAGATACTACCTACTTGGAGATCCTAGTCAATGATGTAAATGACAACGCACCTCAGTTCTTAAGGGATAACTACCAAGGTTCTGTATATGAGGATGTGCCAGCTTTCACGAGTGTCCTGCAGGTTTCTGCCACCGACAGAGACTCTGGGCTGAATGGGAGGGTGTTCTATACCTTCCAGGGTGGGGACGATGGGGATGGAGACTTCATAATTGAATCCACATCGGGCATTGTTAGGACACTGCGCAGGCTGGACAGGGAGAATGTCCCACTGTATGAGCTTAGGGCGTATGCTGTCGATAAGGGCATGCCAGCCACGAGGACCCCTATTGATGTCTATATCACTGTTCTTGACGTCAATGACAACCCCCCTGTCTTTGAACAGGATGAGTTTGACATTTTTGTTGAGGAGAACAGCCCAATTGGTTTAGTGGTGGCCCGGATCACTGCCAGCGACCCAGATGAGGGCACCAATGCCCAGATCATGTATCAGATAGTGGAAGGCAACATTCCCGAGGTCTTTCAACTTGACATCTTTTCCGGAGAGCTGACGGCATTGATGGATTTGGATTATGAGGCCAAGTCTGAGTATGTCATTGTGGTCCAGGCTACTTCAGCACCACTCGTCAGCCGGGCCACTGTGCACGTCCGTCTGCTGGACAAGAATGACAACATCCCTGTCTTGAAGAATTTTGAGATCCTCTTCAATAACTATATCACCAACAAGTCCAGCAGTTTCCCCACGGGTGTGATTGGCAGAATCCCAGCCTATGACCCGGATGTCTCCGATACGCTTACCTATAGCTTTGAGCAAGGCAATGAACTGAGGCTGGTGCTCCTGAACCACAGCACTGGAGAGCTACGTCTGAGCAGGGCCTTGGATAACAACAGGCCTTTGGAAGCGATCATGAGAGTATCTGTGTCAGGTAAGGTGGCAAATGTATTGCTGTGCATCTCAAGTTCTGGGGGGAAGAGAAGCTTTTGGAACAATCTAGTTTAACTCTGCATGCCAACTTCATGCTCTCCTAACCTTGTGGCTAATCTCAAATGGCGTCATAGAATCTTAGAGTTGGAAGGGACCCAAGGGTCATCTAGTCCAACCCCCAGCAATGCAGGAATCTCAGCTAAAGCATCCATGACAGATGGCCATCCAACCTCTGCTTAAAAACATCCAAGGAAGCTTTTAAAGAAAGGGAGTCTGATCACACCCAGAAAACTTTTGCTAAATAACCATTCTGAATATGTGGTATATGGCCATACTGCCTTCCCCAGCCTGGTGCCCTGGACTGCAATTCCCACCATCCCTGAATTTTGGCCATGCTGGCTTGGGCTTCTGGGAGTTGTAGTCCAAAACATCTTTTGACACTTGAGATGTACGTTTTTAGGACCTACCTCATTTCTATGATTGTTAGTTGTTTTAATCTGTTTTTAATATTGTGTTTAAACTGTTCTAACCCACCCTGGGACCTTAGGGTAATGGGTGGGTAATTAATCATCATCATCACCACCACCATCATCATCTGCAGAGCACCAGGTCAGGGGAGCCTGCGTTAATCCGTTGTTTGCAATTAGGAAGCATTTAGCTGATCATTTCAAAGGTGCAGCAGCAGCAGCAAAGTAGAACTGTTTTTTTTGGGGGGGTGGGGTGGGAAATTGGTGGAGGTTGCATAACAGCCAAATGGCGATCTAGGATTCTGTGCGCTGCTCCAGTTGGCTGCCCCAGTCTTTGCTCTGAGACAACAGCCGAAACTGCAGAGTTTCTCCCCCCGCCCTATCTCTTCCACAGGCTCCCAGTATCCCAGCCAAAGAATCTTCTTCCTCCTGCCCTTCCTTTCTATTCCCTTTGAATGGAACCAACCACTTGAGGCTAATTCCATATAAAATTGACTTTTCTTGCATGCGAGCTGAACGCATGATGATTTGATGCCACCAACAGTGGCTTTTGGTGTTTGGGGCAGTGAGGATGAGGCAGGAGGAGTGCAAGATGGGTCTGTTCTGTGATCATTCATTCGGAAGATGGAGCTGACCTTCCTCTGAGCTCTGAGATTTTGTTTATCAGTGCCTGGAAGATGGGGGAGAATGCTGTCCTGTAAGGAAACCCTTAGTATGTCTGCTTCATTGCTACCAGACATAGTCTCACAACAAACATGGGCTCTTTTCTCCCAGAGCTTATACTCCTGTATGTTTGTTATTCCTCAAGATACCTCGAGACTTTTTGGGTGGTATGCTGCTAAGTTTTGCACAGAGCACCAAACCCATTGAAATTGATGACCTTCATTCTTTTCAGTGAAATGTAGTCGAATTCCACTGCTTGTTGCATTTTTGCTGCAACCGAGAAATGAACGCAGCTACTCTTCCGCAACACAGACATGGAATTTGTGTGCCTGAGATAGGTGTAGCATGTGGGGAAATGTGTCACTGGAGTAGAATAGCTGTTTTGTTCCAGGAGAAGGATGCAGTCCCTTTAATTAGCCAGATAGTCTCCTTTTCCTACACTGCCACTTTATTACAATGCCCTGTGTCTGTGCTTTGCAATTACATTAAATTAAATGCTACTGTCCCAGTGCAGAACTTTGCAGGGTAAGCAGAGAGGCAAGCATCAGCAGATATGGTTGTTGTGTGTAGGATATAAACTGATGCAGGGATGGGGAACCTGTGGCCTTGCAAAGGTTGCTGAGCTACAACTCCCATCATTCCTGAACATCAGCCATACTGGCTGGGGCTGATAGGAGTTGATTTATTGATTTATGAAATTTGTATAGCGGCTTTCATCCGAAGAGGGCAGGGTAATCCAGCATCACCTGGAGGGTCACAGGCACCCCATCCCTGAGTTAATGTTAAAGCTACAGCTAACTCATCTTCAGGATGTCAAGGGCTTACAGAAGGACCAGTGACAAAATCTCAGCATAGAGGACCACAGGTGGATGAAAGGTGAAATGGTAACTTATGGCAAGCATAAGAAGTCCAGCATTCTGTTCTCATAAGCAGCTAACCAGATGCCTGTGGGAAGCCTGCATGCAGGACCCAAGTTCAACAAGGGTCTCCCAATTCCCTGCTCCCCTCCAAATAGTGGGGGATTTACAAAAAAACTGACTGTGAACTGCATAATTTGAATTTGCTTTAGCCTCTTGGAACAGGGATGCAGAGCCTGTGGACCTCACAATGTTGCTGGACTCCAACTCCCATCTGCCTCAGCCTGCATGGCCAACAGCCAGGGATGCTGGGAGTTGTAGTTCAACAGCATATGGAAGTCTACAGGTTCCCTTTCTTTTCCCCCCGGAATTATGGTGACATCAGGAAGAGAGAGTCCTGCTCAGGAATGGCTTAGTCATCCAAGGCTTACTTACATGTAGCCTCATCCATGAGGCAGTTCCTGATCCTAAAATGTTGTGTTTCTGACCATTTCCAGCAACTTTTAAAAGAGACTATGGCTATGCCATAATGTCAGTGGGTTGTATTTAGTGCTTTGCCAACAGGGTTCCATGGGCACAATGGGAGTTGTGTTTTCTCTCCTACTCCCATTCTAGATGGTCCCCTCAACCTTCTAGAGCCGATTTTGAGGGCACTTGGAAGGGTGGAGGGGGAAAGAAGTTCCATTGAGTACCCAGAAGACCCTTCCACCAACAGAGCTGCAGCTTTGGCTATGGGCTATTGCCCTGCTATCTTCAAATATGCTACTGGAAATGGCTGGAGAACACATTTTTCAGATGGGCTCTTGTGTATGATTGGTGGGCGAGCATCATCAATATCAGTGTGCTGACTGAATGGATAGATGAGCTAAGGCTGGAAGGGTATATACAGCTTACTAAGGATTTTCCCACGGAGAAGTCCCTGCCGCACCTTCACAACTTGTTCCAGGTTCAAGGAGCTCTGGGCAAAGTGTCCTTTAGTGGGCTTCCTCCTCTGTTGACATTCCATGGTGGGCTTACTGAGTCGATGGTGGTGCTCAGAGCAACTCAGGGCAGCTGTGTCTGTTTGCCATTTAATTTCCCACAATGTCTGTGGTGTAGCATTGCTTTTGGGCATTGTGGGAAATACCCACCTATCTGGCACTGCTTAGAGTACCAGATCAGATTTGTTTAGAAAGGGGCAGAGGTGGGTCCTTCCCAGGTGCCGGGGCTATGGACTCTGCCAAAGAACAGCAGGGACTGATCCTGGCTCTAATGACTGGCCTCCTCCCCACTCTGGCCGCAAAGGACTGGGCTGTGAGTGAGGAACATGTGGTGGTCGTGGGCGTAGTTGGAGGAAGGGAGAGAAGCCACTTCGGCAAACAGGATAGAGCTTACACGCCTTACATATCTCTCTCTCTCTCTCTCTCTCTCTCTCTCTCTCTCCCACACACACACACACACACATTCATGTTAAATCTCATGAATCAGGATGTTGTTGACTCACTTCTGCAAAGCCTCCCACTCTGTGCTGGAGCAAATTCAACCTGGCAGTTGCTCCTTTTCCTAACTTAGATCTGGTGGCTTGATAGCACACATCCCTCTTTTATCCGGAGTTTGAGGCCTGCGCCCTATTTGTCCAGCAGGAATTGGAGGCCTTGGAGAGGATGGGCTATGACTACAGAACTTTGGGCTCCTCACTTCTTCGCAACCCAGCCTCTTGGCCTCTATAGGCAAATTTCCTCAAGGCAAAACCACACCAGGTGTGGTTGGTGCCTCGCCTGCACCTGATCCTTAGTGAAACTGCATCATTGCGTGCAGGAATCTGGAAACTTTCATTGGCCCTAGAGTCATCCCTACCAAGGATGGGAAGTATCTGCTGCTGGAACTCCTTGGAGGAACGTAGCCTGGCCTAGCCTGGCCAGCATCTATAATTGCTCTCCACCTTCAAGTAACTAGTTATTACGTGCCTATTACTCTCCTGGGTCTTTGTAGCAGCACCTGTTCGACAAGGTTTTTGCCAGGAATTAGAGCTGAATTTATGGTCCAATTCTGCTTGTGATGCAGTTGGCATCTGCCTTCAGGGAGGGCTAATAACAGATTGTTACAGCATGCACAAAGTGAAGTGAAACCTGCCAACTGCCATTGGCAATTTGACTAGGCTGCTTTCGCAGGGCGACGGGACAGGAGATTTTTGTGGTGGGGTAGGAATGGGTGGTAGATGCATCTGAGTTCTGGGGAAAGGCCAGATCTTAGTGATAGACCTGTCTTACATACAGGGGGTCCTAGGTTCAGCCCCTAGCATCTCCCAGTTGCAACAGGACTACACCAATCTGAAACTCTGGAGGGCTACTGCTAGTCATTGTAGACATACTGAACCACATGAACCAAGTCCGATTCAGAATAAGCTATATTTCATGTTGGCAGGGGCATCAAAGATCACGCAGTCCAAATCCTTACCACAGCTAGTGTTTTCTCTAGCTAAACAGCCAATATAAATGTTAACACAACCTGTTTAAAACAACAACGACCAAAGCTTCAAAGGGAGATGATTTCATGAGATCCTAGGCAAATAATTTTGTTGCTCAGTTGCTGTTGCAGCCAAGTTCTTCCTATTTTGTAGAATGACTGTTGTTTACCTGCAAGTTAAACCCCACAGACTCCTGTCCTCCTTTTAGTGGCAAAAGAAATTGCTTGCTTTCAGTTTGATTTATGGCAAGGCCATATAGAAGTTACGTGGCTGTCTTTTCCGTCAGCTGCATAATTCCCTGGTTGCCACTCTTTCTTCACATCATAATCTTGCATTTTAATCCCTGCATTTTCTTTCCTTTTCTTCCTCTGCTCTGATGGCATTCTTGGGCTTGTGTATATATTCTCTTTCATGTATGGCGTCCAAACTGGGCATGACACATCCTGCTAAAGCCAACCCCAAATCGTGACTGATTAAAAAATGACACCATCATTATCATGTGGGCATAGGGTATCTTCCCATGCAGACTTTAAAAAAAAAACCCCACAACCAACCAAAACCAAAACCGTTTTTGTGGTGAAGCTGCTGAAGTTGGAGTTCTGGCAAAATACACAGTCTCTGATGCTGTCTGCTGTCAGAGATTTGACAAGCCAAGTCAGGACTTGCAAAGTAGTCGTTAATGTTTTTAGTCTATCCTTTCCTAAGAGGGATGGCATACTTTTCTCCTATCCTAGCTCACAAGTTCAGTATTCCAGTCCAGATGATCACAAACATTGTCAAAAAGCTAAGGGGAGAGATTGTGTTTGTATGTGTAGAAGGTCCCAGGAGCACCACTGAACATTACCCCCTTATTAATGCTGCCCTCCATAGCATGGAAGACGATGGCAGGCCTTCTTGCCGGAGACCAATTTGGAGATGCTTAAGAGCAGCTGTCCCTGAGTCTCGGCAATTAAACTCTCAGCATGGTGGCTGCCGGTCGCACCTGCTCTGTGGGGATAGGAATACAGGGACTGGGGAATACTGTACAGTGGATAGATTGGAGTGCCGATAATACACATAGCCCCTGGCTGTCATTGGAGCCCCGCTGAATGGTATTGCTGGCTTCTGATGCAGGGGGAATCCAAGCCGCTGGTGTTTATAGGGAAATTGCTGCAGCTGGCACTCCAGAGCTGGTGACTGCAGAATTAGAGGGAGGGTTTTTTCCTGGTGTGGCCAGTCAAAGCAAGAGAATGAATGTACAGTTGTATTTCCAGCTGGTGGGTAGATGGTAAGAATTTATTTCATTAAAAATTTATATTCCGCTTGATTGACAGAAAGAATAGGACAATGAAATTGTCAGCATAAACAATTTGAATATTTAAACATTCAAAAATAATGAAAATCAACAATAAGATAAAAACCCACTTAAAACACATGTAAACTTTCTACATATCTGGGTAGGCTGGCCTAAACAAAGTTTTTAGCAGGTACAGTCATACCTCGGAAGTCGAACGCCTTGCAAGCCGAATGTTTTGGATCCTGAACGCCGCAAACCTGGAAGTGGGTGTTCCGGTTTGTAAACATTCTTTGGAACCCCAACATCCAATGCTGCTTCCGTGGCTTCCGATTGGCTGCAGGAGCTTCTGGAATGGATTATGTGGCAGCTGTAACCGTGCCAGTTCTGCAGATTTGCTGTGACTATGCTCTTCTGGAATGAATCCCCCCCAAAGGCTTTGAAGTAACCTGGAGAGTCAGGAGCTGTGTCACTGGGGGCCAAACTTCACAATGCATGCAAGTGGACATCATGGTAGTCCAGGAGCCTCTTTTGTAGTCCAGCTCCAGAGGAGGTGGCTGGGAATGGAAAAATGACAAGAGTCACCATTGCTTGTGCCAAAGCCTTCATGGAAAAAGTGTGGTGTATGTGAAAAGACTGTTCCTAACTCAGGCAGGGAGATGAGATGCTCATGTAAAATATTTGTACAGTATGTGCCATCCACATACACCCTGCTTAAAAAGAATGAGAGAATATTTTGGGGAAAATACCCTGGCCCATTTCACCCAGCATTCCCAGTTGGTTAGAGTATGTCGCTGATAATGCCAAGGTTACAGGTTCAATCCCTGTTTGGGACAGCTGCATATTCCAGCATTGCAGGGGGTTGGACTAGAACTAGATGATAGCCATGGTCCCTTCCAACTCTACAGTTCTATGATTTTAATTGGTTAACCAGATGCCTGTGAGAAGTCCATAAACAGGACATGAGCACAATAGACCTCTCCTGTTCTCAGTGCATTTTGAGACATATTGCTAGAAGTACAAGGCTGGCTGTGTTTGGACATAATGCCAAATATAACCATAGCATGGCTTTATGGGAACAAGCTGCAGTGAGCCTTGGGCTTGCATATTCCTCCCTTCCTGCTTCTGGTGCATCTGCGAGGAAATTGGAATCTTCCACTTCTGTTTTAGGCTACTCATGATTTAGTGTGCCATCGGAACCCTAAACCGTGGTTAATCTTAACTGTGGTTTGTTGAAACAATCCAGCTTCAAAATCGTTTGAAATTGGCTTGTTTGAGCAAGCCGTAGGTAAGATTACTCATAATTTGTCTAGGGTCAGATGGTATGACAAGCTGTGATTAATCTCTAAAATGAAAGTGGAGGAGCGCATGAGCCGATGGCTTGCTGTGGTCCTTTCTCATAACACTAAGCCATGATTTAGCTGTACACCTGAATGCAGCCATTGTGTCTGATGTTGAGAATTGCTGCCCTCCCTCCTCGCCTTGGCAAAAAAACAAAAAACAAAAAAGACTGTGAGGAGTGCAAAGCGCAACACAGCTGCATAGCAAGATGTGAATTTTTGCTTGCTAGATATGGCCTGACAGCAAACTTGCTCCTACTGATGGACTCTAGGCCTGCAAAAAGACTAATTACAAATAACACATGACAAAGATGCCCCGGGGCAGGAAAATGGTTCAGAACATTTGCTTTCCCCAATGACTTCTGCTTTTTCAGACCAATAATGTTATTCATCAGAGCTTGCTGTTCACACCTAGAGAAGGGCTTTTATGTAAATGCATTTCCAGATACTGCCAACGGCATGTGTAGATGGCAGGGAGAATAACATGTCATGATTAGAGCAATGTGTTTGTGGTCAAGCACAACCAAAGATATTATTCATTAAGTTTTCTATTGTCCATTTATACAAGGCTGGTAGGCAAAGATCCCTAAGGAATCTGATTAGCAGCAGCCTTTGGCTATCTGACTCTGAAAAGTTGTGTCCCCCCCCCACCAACACCTTCCATTTAGCCAGATTGTGTGTGTTGTATACAATTGCAATGTTTGCAATAAATTGTGGAAAAAAATCCACAAGCTACATTTTTCCTGCCACTGCTTGGAGGATGCAATATTATCCTGGTGAAAAAAGGTCTCGGGATTATAGTCATGCTTTTTATTAATTTCAGGAAATGTGTATCTTTTAAAATGTGTACAGATAATACACCTGAAAACATGTATTTGTTCATATATACTACTAGCTGAATTTGGCTACCGTTTGATAATGAATGTCCTTTTGGTGGCAAATAGTGACTTACCTCTAAGGGTCAGTGTAGTATACTGGTTAGAGTGCTGGACTAGGACCTGGGAGACCAGGGTTTGAATCCCTGCTCACCTATGAAGCTCATTGGATGGCCTTGGGCCAGTCACTCTCTCTTAGCCTAGTCTACCTCATAGGGTTGTTTTGAGGATTAAATGGGAGGTGGGAAACCATGTATGCCTCATTGAGTTCCTTGGAAGACAGGTAGATGATGATGATGATGATGATGATAATGTGTGAAATGGCCCCGAGTGTATGGAGTCTGGTGAGGTGGCTGTGGTTTCTCTGCAGTTCTTTCTGGCAGCCCAGACAGAGTTAAGACTCACTATTAGTAACCTTCCTGCATCTTCCACTACACACAACTTTTGTCCTGATTACTATTGCACTTCTTCTGCTTGTATTGGGGCTTTTAGAATTTATTTTCATTTATTTTGTTGATTGAATTCCTACACCACCCTTCACCCAATATAAAAACACAAAGATGTGCAACATAACAACAAACAGAAAGAATTTTTGTTGTTGTTCAGTCGTTCAGTCGTGTCCGACTCTTCGTGACCCCATGGACCAGAGCACACCAGGCACGCCTACAGAAAGAATACCCATCCCTTTTTAAAAAGGCTATAGATTCTTTAGTTAGCCAAAGGTCTGGGAAAAGAGCAATCTTTTCGCCTGGTGACTAAATGGTGAATGATGAACAACCCAGTATATGCGAGTTTTCTCTTAATTGGCTCTAGATTAGGTCTCCCGATCATGTGAGTTTGGTAGTAAAGATTTAAGGGATCCGCTGTGAAAACCCTGGAATCCCACTCAAACCATTTGCATTAGTGACTTGAAGGTAAACCAAGACCCTAAATGGCTTCCCCCGAGTTATGGAGAAAATGTGCTGCAAATGATGAAAAACAACCACTCCTGAACTATGTTGAACTTGGCTTGTTACATTTTTTTACTTGGTTTGTTTATAAAAACATTTATATTTCCATTTTAAAAAAAATGCTCAGACAGGCTAACGGCACAGCATCAACACATAGCACTATTAAATACAATATATACTTAACAAAAGTAAAAGGAAACAGGAAACTAAACAAAGCACATATAGACAAAATCGCAGCAAAACAGCTGATCAAAAAAGCCTGATGAAAAAGGAAGCTTTTGAGCAGGCAGTGGACAGGTCATGTCAATGCCATCTCCTTCTGTCTGTGTCCCAGTTCAAACTGTAACTGCAGCTGCCTTCAGTTGTCTCCCTGCTCATCACTCAAACGCTGATAGGCGTCACGTTCTGAAGGCTGGGGAGAAAGATTTCCAGCTACCATGGGACATAATTCTTTCATTAAATCCCTCACCAGGCAAAAAAAACAAAACACACCAAAACGAAAAACACCCTTGGCACGAGGCCCATTCATGCTAATCAAGATAGGCGAACCTCCTAACACCCGTGGTTAAAGACTGAAAGGTGGAAGTAAGGCTAGGCAGGGACATTTCATCAAGTTTGTTATGGTCATGAGCAGGCAAAGAAAAATGTTTCAAAAATGTGCAGGCACTCAACCTTGATAGGAGGTTGAAACCTTGTGTATAGCTTACCGTGGTGTGTGGAGCTTCCGCTGGGAGCTAAAGTAAAAGCAGTAGAAATGGTCATTTATGTTGGCAACCTTTGCACCAATCCTGCTTAATGCCAGCTGATAGCTGCCACATAAGAAGAGCCTGCTGGATCAGGCCAATAGCCTATTTAGTCCAGCATCCTGTTCTTACAGTGGCCACCCATATCTGTCTGGGGGAAACCTGCAAGCAGAATCTTAGCCCAAGAACACCTTGCCCTCCTGTGGTTTCAGGAGCTAGCATCCTTTCTCATTCCTGGATGGATCTTCTCATTCACAGGTACATCATCCCCCAGAGGGGTTTTTCTTCCTGTTCTGCCAGTTCCCCACAATCCTGACTTACAGCCTTCTGCTTTGAATTGCCACCCACCTGCGTAAGACAAGGTGTTCTGAGCCGTGAAGCTGAGTTTTCTGGGGTTAACGTCAGGAGGAGTCTAGCTATATTGGCGGGAGTGAAAATCCCAGAGCAGTCTGGGCAGCTGCTAAGATCCTCCATTGCAGGGCAACCTAGGATAGTGTGGAGGTGGGGGGCTGACTGCAGATAATGCACTCAAGCCACCTGCTCCATCCTTGGACCTTTGAGAGCGGGCTCCCTTTGATCTGGGCTCCGTGGGAGAGGCTACCCTTTCAACATTTCATGCAGTCCCTCAACTGTGTCTGTGGTGTTTAGCATGGGGGATGATGCTGATTTAAAGGTGCAGAGATGTGACGGATTGGGGGGGGGGGTTTAGAAGCCAAGGGATTAAGCATTCCTTACTGCAAGGGGATTAGGGTGGTGGGATAGCGGAGGCGGATGAGATGAGACACAAAATGGGAAGGAGCAGATCATTGGCAGTAAGCTGTTGGGGAGACATTAACTAGGTCAGAGGCTCAGAGGGCGGCAGGTCCTCTTGAGCTTTATGCTCTAGAATAGGGATGGAGAACCTGTGGCCCTCCAGATGTTGTTGAATTATTATTATCTATTATTAACTCGGGGACGTGGGTGGCGCTGTGGTCTAGAGCCTAGGGCTTGCTGATCAGAAGGTCAGTGGTTCAAATCCCTGCGACGGGGTGAGCTCCCGTTGCTCGGTCCCTGCTCCTGCCAACCTAGCAGTTCGAAAGCACGTCAAAGTGCAAGTAGATAAATAGGTACCACTCTGGCGGGAAGGTAAATGGCATTTCCATGCGCTGCTCTGGTTTCCCAGAAGCGGCTTAGTCATGTTGGCCACATGACCCGGAAGCTGTCTGCGGACAAACGCCAGCTCCCTCAGCCTATAGAGCTAGAGGAGCGCCACAACCCCAGAGTTGTCCGCGACTAGACCCAACGGTTAGGGGTGCCTTTACCTTTACCTATTATTAACTTGGTTTCTTACTTGCCCTTCACCACAGGGTCCCAGGGCAGGTTACAACAATCTAAAAGACAGTATTGAAACCAGTTTAGAACAAATACAATGGAAAAGAACAGGATGGGTCTTAAAAATAGGTATCTCAGGTGTCAAAGGTCAGGGTAAAGAGGTATGATCTTGCAGACATGACACCTCTGTGGGGAGGATATTCTGTAACTTAGGTCTGCCGTAGAGAATGTCCTCTTCTGAGCTGCCACACCCTGAATATCTTGGAAACATACACAGAAGTAGGACTTGATGGTTTCCCAGCCGACACTTCTGTGCATTTTGCCGAGGAAAAATCTGCATTGTTGAACTTGGATATATGTTCTTGATTGCAAAAAAAGCATAGAAGAAATGGCTTCTAGCCAGTCTCTGAGCCATGTTTTGCCTCCTTGCAGAAAAAAAGACTTTTGACCTAAAATTCTAAGGGCACGTTCCAGAAGTGGGATAGTTTGCAGTACTTAGCTCTGTGCTTAGCTCCTTTGCTCTTTTCAGCCACATTTGCATAGCAGGACTATGCTGATGGACACATATTAAAGGCATGCAGCTCTTATTAAGGGGATTGGATGCGATGCTGGATGTGATCCCAGTTTAACACATGTGCACCGTATTTCAGCCACCACTTATCCTCCTGCAGCCCACATGGCTGATGAGGACCACTGTGGGCTGTGCACTTTGCACTTTTCAACTTTGGCTGCCTGCTTCTACTCAATATGCTATGTCTTATGTTCCGACATGGTTGCCTAGTAATTAAAAAAGCACATTCAGAGTGGTTGATGCCAATGAAGACTCAGATGTCAAACTGGTTGTTGCAGTCATTGAGAAGGGCATCCCATGGAAAAAGGACCTTTCTTTTCTAGAGACCTGTCACATACTTCTGCTTGGATGACTCTCTGAGAGTGCAGCACCTAGATAAACAGCTTGGTTTTTTGCATCCCAGGTAGATACATGTTTAAACAACTGCTTTGGGGGTAATTTGCGTAAACAAATTGATATGCCAATTGTGTGGCATGGGTGCATTGAGTTCAGCACATGTTGAAATTGGCATGTTACTGTTTTGCCATGCACTCTGCTCACAATTCGATCCGTGTTTCCTACGCTACCTACGTCTGCCAAATCTGTCATGGCATGACAAATTTGGTTATGTTGTAAGCTGCGCATGGTGATGACAGCTTTGTCTCATTCTAATGTCTTGCTCATTTTGTATGTGTCTATTGGCCCTTTGTCCCAAACAGTTCCAAACAGTCTTGCTTTTTTACACCTTAATCAACGGCACTGGCCAAATAATTGATTTATTCTATCCTTTAAAAAGAGGAGATTTTGCCCAACTTGAGGTAGATATCATATCTGCCCTGCCCTTGAAGGTGTGCTGCAAATAAATGTGATATATATATTGTAGGATCTTTAATAGCTCTCTTTATCCCACTGCCTCCGAATGACTTATTTCCCCTAAAGCTTTCTACTGCTAGGCTTTGAGTTACTGGTCAGCTGTCTTTTGCTATTTGTTCTGCTGTTTCTTCATAAGCTCTACATGAACTGTTGTAATTCATGTTCCCGTCTGCTGATTTCCCATGTCCTGTATTTGACAGTTAGCCATCTCTTGGGGCCAATTCTCACTGTTGCTTCCTCTCTCCTCCCCAGGAGAGAACAATGACTGTGTGGAAAACAGTACTGTATGCAAAATATAAGGCGAAAATGGTGGCATGAGTAATTCATTTCTTCTTCTTCTTCTTCTTCACACTTGTGCTAGGGAGCTGGTAGATTCCCTAGATCTCAGTCACGTGTACAGGGAGGAGAAAATGGACTTGGTTGTGGTCATTCGCTTATTAGGTTTTATTTGCTGTTTCCTCTATTATCTATACAGATTAATCTATGTGTGTTGGAAAAACAGATACAGATTATCTGTGTTGGAAAAACTTTAGCTTCCTATTTGGGAAAGTGAAGCAAGCGGAGGGTATCACTTGCAGGTTCTTGTCTTCTGAATCTGAGCAGTTGCTTTTCTCACTTCAGGGCAGTGGCAAGCAATGTTGTGACAGGTTCAAAAGGGTCTAAGAGCGGGCTGGTTGCCTTTCCCTGCACTTGAGCGCTTTTCTTTATGTCTTTCGGGCAGCTCATAAAACATGGACTGGATTCTTGGATTTCTTTTTTTCCTTTTAAGACCCTCCTTTCCAGTAATGACTCCCGCTTTATTTTGTTGCAAAGCTTCTCTCCTTTGTAGTCCTTTTGATTACAGAGCTGACTAAGATGCTGTCAAAGGTGCAGGCCCTGTTCCATGAAGAGATCGTGCAAAATGCAATTCTCCTTTTCCATCACTCTCCTCATTTACAAGCCCAGTTTTGTATCCAACAAAGTTATACGCAGAGCAGGCTCCTTGGCATTGATGAACATACGTGTCAAGTCCATTAATTTCAGCAAGTCTACTTTGCATGTGACTGACTTGGCTACAACCTGCAGACTCCCCCCAGTTTAAGCCCTTTGGAGATCCATCAGAATCTGTGGTTATTTTGTAGACATTCGCTTTGGGCCTGGCAAGGAGGACTCAGCCTGGCTCATTGGCTGCTTCATACTGCAAACTCAGACCCTCCAAGTGTTCCTATTTTCCAGGGACACCCCTGATTTAGAGAAGCTGTCCCGGTTTCTGATTTGATCCCGGAATGTCCCACTTTTCCATAGGATGTCCCTGTTTTCATTGGAGAAATGTTGGAGGCTATGGAGTTATCCAACCCCTGAGCGGTCTGAAGGCAATCCTGTACAGTGGTACCTCCGTATAAGTCCACCCCGTCCAGCATCCATTTCAGTGGACATCCACAGCAAACCCGGAAGTATTGGAACAGGTTACTTCCAGGTTTGCCGCTTGCACATGCACAGAAGCACAAACCGCTCTGTGTGCATGCGCAGAGCGGCGCTTTGTTGAGCATCCTTTTCGTCAAGCTTCCGGGGCTCTGGAACGGATCCCAGACTCAAAACAAGGTACCACTGTATAGGGAAGTTTTTTTTAAAAAAATATTTAATGTTTATTATGTTTATTACATATGCTGGAAACTTCCCTGAATGGCTGGGGCAACACAACAGTAAGATGTTTGAAGTATAAATAGTAAAATTATCATTATGGAATGGGACATCCCTGTTTTCATCACAGAAATGTTGGAGGGTATGCAAACTGTTATTGTGCCCTTTATTCAAATAGGAAGCAAATCAACCCTTAGGAATGGGACCTGGAGCACATTTGCAAACTCTTAAAGTGCAGTGATAAAGCTTCTGCTGGTGTCACATTCTGTGTGAAAAAAATAATTGTGTGAAGATAATCTGGTGTTCTGGGAAGGAGCTCTCAGGGTCAAACTAAACATGAGTTAAGCACAGGTTGGAATTGTTTCTCTTTACGAAAAGCAGCCACAGCAGGGCCCCTGGTCTGGATCAGGACCATGGAACCATTTTCCTGCTGGAACTCCCTCTGGAAGCTATTTGCCCTTATTTAATCCCCACCCCCAGTTGGAGTAAATAGCAGCTGGGGGTGATTTCTCTGCAGGAAAATGGTGCAGGAAGATTAAGCCCCTTTCCCCCATGTCGTGTTACTGATCCCAATGGGTGGGGGGCATTTTAGAGAAAGGAATATGGTCAATTTCAACCACCTGCCTTAAAGAGAGGCTTAAAGTCATATGTACATACGATGGAGCCATCTACATTTGCAGACAGAAGATGGCATGCAGGGAAGCCAATTCTACCCCTGCCATCCTCTGTCAGCTGGCTGACTCTATGTGTTGGTTGTTCATCCGTCCTGCTGCTCTTGCGCTCCTTTCTTGGTTGGCTCACAGTCAAGCTTTGGTGCTTCTTTCGAGGTCTCTCTCTCTCTCTCTCTCTCTCTCTCTCTCTCTCTCTCTGTGTGTGTGTGTGTGTGTGTCAGAGTACCTGCTCTGCCTCCTAGAAGTTCCTGCCCTTTGTGCTGGCGCCCTAGAGGTAGGAAGCCAGGAAAGAGTCGGAGCCATCTGTGACTTAGAAAAAGAAGAAGTGTGGATGTGCACTCCCTGTGGTGAGCCACACAGTTGTTCCTTGTAGCTATTTCTCTGCGACAGTTGACCTAGTGCTAAGTCCTTAGCCCTCTTGCCCCCACCCCCAATTCTAATTCAGTCCACTGTTGAAATCTGTCTGGATAGCAGTAAGAAAACTCAATGCCGAAGGGATTTGCACATTGCGTTGTTTCTGCCATATGTTTGTATTCGCTTAATGCGGTGTGGGATTGGCCATGCACCCCTTCCCCAGAGCGGGGAGTTAAGCTGCTCAGACAGTACCGTTCCATTGGGGCTGCCCCACTCTTTGTCACCCAGGAGTTGCCAATGAGGCAGCTTCCCTCTGCCCAGCTTCTTTGCTTCGTGGAATCAAATGATTCCACAGCAAATCAGTTGCTCCAGTTCAATTTGCACAGTGGTGAGATCCCTGCCAGTCAATGGTTTGAGCAAATAAAGCCGGCTTCCCACCCATTGCTGTGTTTGCCATGTACCTAATAATTTCCTCCCATTTTGCTCTTACCCATTCCATCCCTGTAGCTCTCTAGGAGCTCCTTAGTTAATGCTATATTGAAAATTTGTCCCATTTAAAAAAAAAATTCTCCATCAGTTAATGAGAAAAGTAAGCGCTTTTGAAAATTAACAGAAAGGAGAGAAATGTTTGGTGCAACAGTATGTTAAGCTGAAAACCCTGCAGCCACTGAAATTCTAAAGACATTCTCAAGTGACCTGAGAAAGAGGCAGAACGGAAGCCTCTTAAGCAGGAGAAGAAAACTTTCAAAGAACTGGAGGGCATGTTTTGGCAATGGCAATGGCTGCAGAAGAACGAGGCCAATGGAAAGTAAAGCTCCTCAATTCTCACCAGAAGAAGAACTCTGCCACTGATTTCCTGCGGGTAGTTTTGGCAAGTTTCAGTAGCTTACCTCTCCCCCACCCTGCTTAAAAATAAAATAAAAAAAGGGTTTGAGATAAGGTTATCCAAACACTGATGCCTGGAAAGTCACTAAAGACTGACAGTGATGCCAGTTTAGGATTCCAGGCACCTCATGTATGCCTTCAGTGTTGGATGAATGTAGGAAGGGTGTGGGTGTGCATGTGGCCAGAGAGCTGGACTTGCCAGGCAGTAGAATTGCCTAATTTTGTACACGATGGGCCTCCTGCATACTATCAATAGGGGGATTTTTGCAGTGTGCAATTTCTTCCCACCAGCCCTGCACTGTTGGGAGAAGCCCCACCTCTCCAAATGTTTTCCTCTGCAGCAATCACACAGAATTGCTCTTGTGGCACAGAATTGTTGCTGTGTATTGATTGTTTCAATCTTCCTAAGTAATCAAAAACTATTCTCTACCTTCTGAGCCATGGCTGTTGTTTTGCCATCTGAAGGATCGCTCAGACAGATTTGTCTACCCATGTATGTGCTTCTGCCATTCTTGCTTGTACAGACCCCATTTGTGGACTAATCTTAATTGCTTCTGCTGACTCCCTTTGAACCTAGATCCCTAATTAACCCACGTCTGTGCCAGGACGCATCTTGCAAATTCTGCAACCCTCTATCTCCCTGGATTTCATGCTTTGCTCTTCTAATGGGATTCTGCCTCCCCCGCACCCAGTAGCAAATCCCCTTGATTTTCCCACAGTTTCTCCAGACAATTACAGGGTAGCATCTGGGGAAGCTGGCTTATCAACAGTGCCTTAGTGGCATGCAGTTTCCTCAGTGTCATGGCATGGAGAGAGTCCAGCAGCACACCAGGGTCATGGAAAATGAATAGAGAAGGCTCTCAGTCATGGCACGGGCTCTAGGACTCATCTATCTTTGGTCCCATATGTGAGGCCGATGTTTTCTGGGCAGCTCCAGACCTCCCCTTCAGAGTTATAGGGGTAAGGAAGAAGAGGGTCACTCTCAGAGCATAGTGCATCTCATCAGTGACGCTGATCTGGATTCAGGAGGTCAGATGGCAACTGGGGGAAGGGGGGAGGCCATTCAGGATTGCCATGGGCTTGATGGAAGGACTGGAATTGGTGCCCTGTGTATGCTGCGATGGGGTGATTGATAGATAACAAACATAATAGAATGTCTTGAATGTGTTAGGACAATGTTCTGAGACTTTTGGGCTGGATTCAACTCGCCAAGGACTCCTGCTAGCACAGTGGAGTCCCTGGCGGAGGAAGGGGGGTGTTGGGTGCGGTTCACCCTGGGTGTCATCCCTGAGGGGGGTGACATCACCGCCCTGCCCCCCCTGGGACGCTTGCCGCTCACCCTGCCCCCATAGCTAGCCCCACCCCTGGGTGCACAACATGTGCGCTGCTCCAGGTGCCAGAGCAGCTAGTTCCGCCTTTGAGTGGAGTTCCCTTCTCTCTCTCCCCCCCCCCCCAAATCTCCTGTGGAGGGTCATGGAAACTCCCAGATCAGAATGTTGGGAAGAGATGGGAGATGGTTCCACCCGGCAAGCAGAAATGCTTACAATGGTAGAACTATCGCCTTAGTGTGATGTCGAATTCCACCTTCAGTTTTCCACTATCCTGGTATCGACTCCTGTCCACCACAACCACCCTCCAACCATCTCTGATTCTTCCTTTACCTAGCTGTAAGTCTGGCGTGAAAGGCTTTCCTTCTTCCAACAAGGTGCAGCCTTTTGGCAGAAACGAACCGGGAAAGAGAGAACGAGATTGCTGGAATCCCAGCTAAGGCCTGAGAGCGGCCTGGAGAGCCTGGAATGTGTTGTAGGTGGGCAGCAGAAGGGCTCTCTCCCGAAGGAAAGCATCGCCCGGGACCTCTGCCAAAGAGCATGGCTTTTCCTTCATGCCTGACAGGCAAGCTGGGCTCCAGCCGTTGCCATGGCAGCTAGTACCCTTCACCAAACAATGTGGGGAAACCACATGTAGATTTTCTGCTGGAGCTTTGGCTGCAGCCAGGCAGATGGCTGGGGGTCTCTTGGGCGGATGCCACCCAAACCCACATCGCAGCTACACTGACACTTTGGCCTTGGGCTTCCTGTATATATTCCCACCCTCCCTCAGAAGTGCAGCCCCCGAGCTCTCTTCCCTCACCCCTCTCACCCCTCTAATACTCTGTGTTTCGGTTCATTTTCTGCTGGCAGCTTGAACAAGGCAGAGCGTAAGGGGCACAAAAGTTTCCCGTCGAAAGAGAAGGGATTATCAGCCACTCCTGTCTCGAGTATTTGAGGCACGCATTCTCCAGCTTGAGAGCCCTTTAGCTGTTACAAGAAGAACAGCACTCCTGAGTCCGCTGTTTGCAGATATTCATGGTCCTTTGCAGGATCAAGAGGATGGGGAGCAAAAAAGGGGGTCCTCCAGGTTGATCTAAAGGTATAGTGTGTGTGTGTGTGTGTGTGTGTGTGTGTGTGTGAGAAAGAGAGAGAGAGAGAGAGAGAGAGAGAGAGAGAGAGAGAGAGGTGGCGGCAGTAGTGAGGGAGCTATCAGAGGTGAGCTAAGAGCTGAGTGCCTAAAGGCTCCTTCAGACTGGTGGTTTTTGTGGGTGGGTGAATGTGCCCTAAAGGCTCATCCACACTTTCTTTCTTTTTCTGCTCATTTCTAGGCATAGGTCTGTGCTTTGAAGCTCTCATGGAGGTGTTCATTGATGCAAAAATTGTGCATTAGTGAGGGGATTTATACTGGACTGCCCACACATCACTCTAGTTAGTAGTTGTTCTGTGATGCTTCACCAATACTATTCCATTATTGATGTCTGGGGAAGGGGGCACTCTTGCACTAGAGCGCAACAAAAGTGGGACAAAAAAATATAAATTAAGCTTAAGGATTTCGGTGGGAAGTTGCAGGATGTCCACTGACCGGTAACAAAGCAGCATGACTGTCCTGAAACTTTTGCAGGTGCAAACAGTATTGAAAGTGGGGCCTTGATACCCTCATGACCACAGATCACAATGACTTCACAGTCAAAAGAGCATTGGGAAGGACCCTAAATCAGGAAATCAGAGCTGAGGGGCGTATCAGAGCCAGGAAGATTTTGTGGCTCAGGCAATGACTCAGTCCAGAGAAGGAAGCTCCTGTCCAGGAGAACCCATTTACCAGTTTGAATGACTGAGATCTGGCCACAGCCTGAGAATATTTCACTGCCTGTAAAGTTTTCCTATGCCACAGTTCTGATAGCTCATCATGCAAGGCTTCTGCACACAGAACCAAATGTTCCCGGTTTGACCCCCCAACAACTCTCTTCCACACTTCCTCTTGTCCTGCTGCTTTACCCTGGGGAAAAGCACTCCTTAGTGCTCAATCAGAGCAAATGGCAATTTGGGGTTTTTTTGCGGAATGCTGTTTGTTCCAGTTTAGAGCTAAAGAGTGAGTTTTCCCTGGGAAAGAAGCAGTGCAGCGGAGAAACTACTTGGACCCATGCTTTCTAGGCACAGGACATGTAGAAGTATGAATGAGCCCTAAGGGCTCATAGACACTTACCGGTACCTTTGCTCCACATTTTTAGGCACAGATCTGCACTTTAACACTCCTTGTCTGAGCGTTGTTGTTTTTTACCCCCAGCGCTTACTCCACGAAAACCTGCTCTTTACCTCTGAATTGGAGCAAATGGCAGTTCGCAGGAAACCTGAATTACGGTTTGTTCCGATTCAATGTTAAAGAATAGGTTTCCCTGCAGCATTTTTTATTTTTTTAAAAAGTGCTCTGACCCTGACTGGGAAAACGCATACCTGTGCCTAGAAAGCCTGGGTAGGTGTGGATGAGCAGAACCATGTTTATGATTCTTTGAAAGTGAACTCCCAAAACATGAGCCAAATGCCATTGAAAAGGATTTTGGCCTGCATCCTCTAATCTTGGCAGAATTTGTATATCATGTACCAGATAAATGGGTATCTATTCTGGATACTGATTTTCATGCCACGCTCTACAATTCTATGATTTTTTCCTGCAGAAATGGTGCTGAGGCTCTTGTCCTCTTCCTAGCCTAGCTGGCATCCTGCACAGATGGGGAGTTTGCCCGATAAGCATCTAGGATGTCATGAGACAATGGAGGGATGTGGCTCATCATCATCCACTTGCCTTGGTTGCCCTCACCTTTTTCTCTCATCCCTGACAGCATCCGATATGCATTTAAGTTCAGCTGCCATGTGATGGCTGGGGTGGTTGGGTTTGACGTAGTGTTGGCAATGGTGGGGAACCTCAGGCCCATAGGCTTGACTATTGCCTCCTTCCAGCCTAACTGGCACTTGGGATTCACCACAGGCAGCATTCCTCAGCAGCCCAACCCTGTATCCTCCTCAAGAGCTTCTGACTATCTAGATTCTAGAACGTTTCCTTGATCAGTGGCAATGCCTCTTGCTTGTCTGGACAAAGGTGTGGGGAAGTGCTATAGCTCAGTGGTAGGGCATCTGCCTTGCATGCAGAAGGTCCCAAGATCAATCCCTGACATCCCCAGGTAGGGCTGGGAGAAGACTCCCTGTCTGAAACCCTGGAGAGCCATTGCTAACAGTGTAGACAATACTGAGAAAGGTGAACCAATGGTCTCATGTAGCATAAAGCATTTTTGTCTCTCTCTGTGTGTATGTGTTTGTGACGAAGCCTCCTGATTTGTTGTATGTCTGGAATGTAGCCTACTGTTAAAAAAAAGGTAAGGGTAATCTCTGTTGCCCTGCACACTTTTGCCCTTGGACCCATTCACCATTGGTGTGTAAGCCCCTGGAAGCTTGTCCATGAGAGAATGCCACCTTTGGGCTGCAAAATGTGTCCCAGAGTCACTTTTAGAGTTCGAAGGGACCCCGAAGGCCATCCAGTCCAACCCCTTGCAATGCAGGAATATTTCACCCAATTTGGGGCTCGAACTCAGAACCCTGAGATGAAGAGTCCCATGCTCTACCACCAGCCAGCGTGGTGTAGTGGTTAAGAGCAGTGGACTCGTAACCTGGTGAAACGGGCTCGATTCCCCGCTCCTCCACATGCAGCTGCTGGGTGACCTTGGGCCAGTCACACTTCTTTGAAGTCTCTCAGCCCCACTCACCTCACAGAGTGTTTGTTGTGGGGAGGAAGGGAAAGGAGATTGTTAGCCGCTTTGAGACTCCTTCGGGTAGTGATAAAGCGGGATATCAAATCCAAACTCTTCTTCTTCTAAGCTATCTATTATTGCCTCAGGTCATGGTCCTACTTTGGATTTAGGGAAATGGATTGCTTAGATTCATAATTTTTTTTTTTTTTTAAGGGGAGAGCTGTGTCATTGGTGATGTTGGCAACTTCTGAGCTTGTGGGTTCTATCCAATGTTAGTTGTTCTCAGGACACTGAGAGTATTAATTATTGAAATAAATGCACATGACGAATATAGGCCCCTCAATTTCAAAGGGTCTGTGTTGAGCAAGACATAGTTGGGAACAACCCCATGCCGTCGCAGGAGCTGGAATAAACAAGTATTTGAAACAAAACCAGGATTTCCCTTTTTAAAGAAAAATATAGCAGAGTGCTTTTAAGAAGGTTCAGTTTCCTTTGAGTAAATGAACTCTGCTGTGAACAACTCTCATGACTCAAATAATTCACAGTTAATCATTCAAGAATCTATAACTCATTAATTTGTTAATGTGCAATTAATTCACTGCGTTTGAATTTGTAATGCAGAACTCCTTTCACTTCAATGCAGCCTTTAATGTCTTTGAGTCCTTTGCATTGGGAAGTCATGAATTACGAACGAGTAGCTTACAAAACGCTCTGCGGGCACCTTTTCCACTGTGTACCTGCCCTTTGCTTGTGACATACTATGTTCTCAATTGCATTGCCCATCTTGCAGATGCAGGCATGTAGGTGGGGGAACCTAACTTTGGGGGCAGGAACTTTGGAGTCTGTGGCCTTTTGGCTCCCGTCATCTCTGTTTCTGTGAAATAAATTAATCACTTGTGTGCTGCTTGACACACCTTATAGAATATGAGCTTGAATATCTCAAAATGTGTGGGGCTTTGATGCTTATGTTGTGGAGGGAGCACATGCCCTAGTGAGTCAGGACATTGTGTTGTTTACTCATGAACAGAGCTACCGCCATCCATGTATTACTAGCTCAATACACAAGGGGATTCAGACTTGGGGCATCTTTAAGGGGTCTGCTCCCTTCTAGTAACCAAGCACCTTAGGTCTGAGAAGCCAGCTCACAGGGGAGACTGTGTGCAGGCAAAGCTCTTTCATCCATTTCAGATTTGGAGATTTATTAATTGATTCAAGGTAGATCAGCAATTGCATAAAAATAAATTAAATGGCAATTTTTAGCTAGTTCTAACTCTGATACATTTCCGAGGTTTGTTCCAGCAGCTTAAATAGTGGAGAGTATCATGGAACATAAAGTAGGAATCCATGGGACCCATCATCTTGAACAGGGTTGGGGAACTACAACTGCCACCATCTCTGATCATTGGCCATTGGGTTGGGGCTGATGGAAGTCGTGTTTCAGCACCATGTTTGCTACCCTTCCTCTGGGCAAGTGAAGTTTTAGAAAAAGACTGAGCAAGGAGGGACATGATAGAGGTATTTAAAATTATACATGATGTGGAGAAAATAGATCTCTCTCCCTCCCTCTCCCTCCCTCTCTCTCTGTCATAATGCTAGGACCCAGGAGCATCCAGTGATGCTGGCAAACAAAAGGAAACTTTTCCTCACGCAGCACAGAGGTTAAACTATGCTATTTGCTCCAGAATATGGAGTGATGGCCACCAACTTAGACAGCTTTAAAGGGGGATTATACACATTCATAGAGGATGAGACTATCAATGGCTACTAGTCATGATGGCTCCCACCCCCGCTCAATTTCTCCCAGCAGTCGTCCGTTCTCTTCATCTACTGAGCCAGTCTGATTATCCATAACTTCAGAACTGTTACCAACACCCTCCAGTGCATCCTTTCCACTGGAAGATTCTGTCTCCATGGTAGTAATGACATCGGCAAGGGATGCATCCCCTCCAGTCTTGGAGTCCCTGGTCCCCTGCTCTGCTGAGCCTGAGGCCTCCCCGACTGTAGCTTCCAGAGCCGCCGGAGGAGTAGCCTCTACTTCTCCTCCCTTATCCGCTCCCGCCGCCGCCATCTTCCCGCTGGAAACAGGTTCTCGCAGGAACTCCTGCCGGAACTCTCACAAGTTACTTTCAGTGGCTCATACTTGTCAGATGGGCTCAGATGCCCATGCTCAGTAAATACTTCTGGGGCATCTGGGTAGCACTAAGATAAACTCTGGTGCGAATTAAGAGCTCCCAATGAATTCTAAATGCATTAATTCAAGCGAACACATTGCTGTCTTCTGTTTTCCACCAATGTTTTAAGGAGCCAATTGCCTTTGACTTGCTGTCTTCACTTTGCCTCTCTTCATTTTTCTCCCATTTGTCTCTGATCACATGGATATGTTTTTGAATTGGATTCCTTGCATTTATCAAATAGGAAGTGTTCCTTAAGTTTGTAGTGGAGAGCCAGTGACCCTCCATATATTGTTGGACTCCAAATCTCATCGGTCCCAGCCAGCATTGCCAGTTGTCAGGAATGATGGGAATTGGAGTCCAAAAATAGCTCTGTGTCTGATAGAGTAGTCACCCCTCGTTTATAGAACTGAAGCTTTCACAGTCCTAGGCAGGGTGTAATGACTTGAGATTAAGTAGTTAAGAGTGGCAATTCAATGATCCTCATTAGTCTTCAGAGCGACATCACTGAGTTAGAATAAGTCCCATTAAACACAGCTGGCCTTGCTTTTGAGATAACATGCATAGGATTGCACTCTTAAGACACATAATACTGTGCATTGGATTTGAAGTGTTAAATAACTTGTGACTAGGCTGCTGTGTTTTCGTAGCTTAAATATTTGATGTGTTATTTTACTTAAGCTGAGGACCAGCAACCTGTTCATTCTGCTTGATAGCAAAGAAAGTTTGCTATCAGAAGTCCGTCTGGGGATACATATCACCTTGTCTCTTTTTGTCTCTTATTCTTGAAGATGACAACTAGCTTCTTAAAACAATGCTTAGAGTGGAAGAGAAGTAATACTTCATGGTGCAGTGGTGTAGTGTAGTGGGAATGTAGGCAGAAGACAGGCAAGAAAGTGCAGCTCTAAGACTTTTCTCAGAGCAGGAGTGATGCTGCCATCTGCCAGGGTAATTCATGGGTCCTCCTTGCTCTGGGAACCAACTGAGGGGATAATGAGGCTTTCAAGTTTAGCTGCTGTTTGTGACAGTTTAGCATAGACTCTGTCATAGAGGAAGTTGGAGAACGATGAAAATAATCAGATAGAGGCTATGTACTTCTTTCCTACTTCATGCTATCAGTTTAAATCTTTCTTTGAAAGCTTGTTTGCATTTCTAATTGAAAGCTGAAGGCTGTATTTTGGCCAGCTGCAGATCTTTTGTTACAGCTCAGTGTACAAATGTAACTTATGCAACTAGAAATGTTCAGCGGTGCTTATTCTGGGTTGGCTGTGCATAGGATTGCAGACATGCCACATGGCTGATTAGAGGTATGAAACCAGGTCTCCCGGCCAAATTCCAGCACACTAAATCACAACACCACCCTTTGATAGGTCGCTATTCTATGCACTTCAACCCCCAGCTTCCCAGGACTGACCCGTTCTCCTCAGTGGAAGCAGCGGCATGAGAATAGTCAAATAACTGGACTAACAAGCATACTGCAAAGAAGAAAGAACATTGGGTATTGCAGTAATTGATACAAATAACATACGTTGTTTTGTATTTTCAGTATTGTTTCTAGAGGGGTAGCTGTGTTAGTCTCTAGCAGCAAAAACAACAAATATATTCTGCCACCAGCTTTTCTGGACTACAGTCCACTTATTCAGATGCATGGAGTGAGATCCTTTTGCATTATCCAGTGCAGCATTAAGTAACTGTTCTGTTGGTGCAATGATTTCCATTTGTGCCACAGGACTTTTTCTCCTCTCACTATGCATGCCTTATGCCTTCTTCAGGTTGGCTCTGGAGGATTTTGGGAACCCCTGGACGGTTACTTAGTGCTGCGCTCGACAAAAGCCTTAGCTGTCGGGTATATAATGTGAAAGGGCTGAATTGCAGTACATGAAGAAGTTCAGTTTGAGCACTTGTGGACTGAACTGAGACAAATGCTCTTTTTTTGCACATTATATGTGTTAATTGGCTTACCAATTCCAGGATGCCTGTTTTTGTGCATTATGTAATTATCAGTCTGTACTTTCCTGCCTTATATTTCCCCTTGACCTCAGTGTTTACAATCTACCCCTACCAGCCCAGCCAACCATGTATATACCTGAACTGATGTCACTGCATGCATCTGATGATGTAGTCCATGAAAATTTAAGCCATAATAAAATCGCTAGTCCTTAAGGTGTCACAAGAGCCTTCCCTGTTTTCATTATTACTGTCACCGTCTTTGCTGTTTATTAGTTTGTTCAGTCACAAAATGCAGGTAAGCTGCAGTGTCCCTTGCCCTCTCTGAGCTGGGAACATCATCTTTGCCAGGGGAGGTGCTGAGTGTAGCATTGCCAAGTCTGCCTCTTTCCCTTTCTGTGTCTCAAGGAAAAAGTCCAGCCCCTCTAGATGCTTTGTTTAGTAGTTGTTACCATGGAAACCCTAAAGCTATGGTGAAGCAGCCATCTTTTCCTGGAAGGTGGGCGGGCTGCGGGAAGAAGTGTAATGAGAGAGAATTCCACTTCACCTTTGTTCTCTGACAGGAGGGTCTCAGTTTACATGACAGTTCAGCAAAGGCCAATATTGTGGACTGTCAGCAGAAGAGTCCTCCCATGTTCGGGCAACTGTGAGGGGACAGTGGCTCAGAGTGGTTTGCCATGAGGCTGTTTTGAGATATTCCTAGGGTGAAGAAAGCAGAAAGCTCATTTTTGCATCCAAGTGGAAATCTGTCCTCGGCGGTCATAGATGCCTTACGCTAGGCAGTTTGATTAGCTGTCATGTAGATCTTAGGAAGTATCATGGGACTGTCTCTCTGGGTGGCCTGCCTGCAGTTGAAGGAAGTGAAGCACAAAAACTCCAGGAAATGGATAGTGTCGTATTAATTCTTGCCTGCCTAACAATTATTAAGTCTTGTTTAGATGAGGATATGAGCCAAGAAGAAATCTCTGGACAGTTTAAGAACTACCATAAAGCATCCATGGTTGATCAGGCCACACATAGGATAGGTAAAGCCACCCCACACATCAGTAGGGAGGGTATTATAGAGCCTCATGTGTATCAAGGAAGGGGGTGTCTGTGAGGCAGGGAGCTACCAGGAGCACTCAAGTGTATAGTTAGCATTAAGCAACCACAAAAAACAATTCTTCTTGCTACCTGAGCATCTAGGGCAGGGGTAGGGAACCTATGGACCTCCCCATGTTGCTGAACTTCAACTCCCATAATCCCTGACCATCGGCCATGCAGGCTGGGGCTGATGGGAGTTGGATGCTAACACCATTTGGAGTGTCATAGTTTCTGGACCCCAATCCAAACTACTGTTTTTTTGCATGTCCCAGGAGGCCAAGGAAATCACCCATTTCACTGGAAGGATGCAATCTGGCTTTCCAGTGTAAGTTGTGAAATAGGCAATTTAGGAGTTGCTGTAGAATGAGGGGAGTTTCTCATCTCCGCCCAGTTGTACATTTTCTGAACTGGATGGGAAATAGATTCTCTATCTGCTTAGCAGAAATATTCACTCAACACCACAAGGATGCTGTTTTCAGAGGGAAATAGAGCTTAATTACTGTTGGTGTTGTAGTTATTATTATAATTAACTCCAGTTGGCTCAGCATAGTCATTACACTGTTAAGTATTTATGCACCAACCAAAATTCCCTGGTGGTGTTCTCTTATTACCGGGGTGCTGGTCATGTGTAATACAGTTGCAAGGTGAGGGGGGCAGAGATTCAGGTGCTGCCCGCACAAGGCATTGCTTCCAGAGAGGAAGGCTGAGGCCCTATGCATGGAGCAAACAGATCCAAAGTACAGAACAGCCATGCACTAGGTCTAGGATGAGGCAGTTTGAGGGTTGGTCATTGAAAATGACTATATTCCAGTGTGATCTAAGGGTGGGCAAGGGGGATTAATCTTGCTTCAGAGCAGGAGTGGGCAACCTTTGGCTCTCCAGATGTTGTTGAATGACAACCCCCATAATTTCTGACCATTGGCCATGTTGGCTGGGGCTGATGGAGTTCTGCAAGCTGTGGAGGGGCGCAGATCCCACGTCTGCCACAGGTTCTATTCCTTTTATCAGGTTCAAGGAAAAAGTCCTGAATCAAACAATAAGAGATGTGTTTATAGATAGGAAGAACACAGCAGTCCTTTACTCTTGGGGGCGGGGAGGGCGTGCCACCTCATTTGAACAGATCAGTGCTCACTTTCCAATGGGGTGTCCTAGACAAAATATTAAATCCCTCTTTCCTCCATACACCTTGACCTGTAGCTCCTTGCCATGGCTTGTCACTGTGCTCCAAGTGAGTTCCTTCACTTTGCTGGCTGTCAGGCTGTGGCTTTCTACTGGAGAGCCTTTGCTCCCTCCCTCCCTCGCCCGTCCCTCAGCATTTCTGTGAATTCCAAGCTGTGTTTTTCCCCCCAGATGCAAATGTATTTCTTTGTATATAATGTATGACTTACTGAGCGCTGTCCCTGCAAAGTGCTGCCCCAGGCAGCTGTTCAGATGCATCTTATCATAATGCTGAATCTAGACTAGACTCTTAACAGCCCAGGGACCTCTCAGCGTTGGGCTTGTTAATCCTAGTGACCCACAGTTCTAGCCCATTCTTACATCTTATCCCACCCCCCCTCCTGCAAATATATCTTTTCATTTTTGTCATGGAAGCTTGTTCGCTTCTTTTAATTTTCCTTTTGCTTTTGACATTTTGAAGTGCCTTCAACTGTCACGATGATGACAAATGTCCTTTAAAAAACAACAGCACCCATCCCTGATAGTCACATCTCCACAAGCATAAAATCAGGAAGGAAACATTACAGAATTGGCAGTTAACTAGAGTGCAGTGCCAACATTAGGAGAGGTTTGGGGTGGAAGAGAGCAAGTAGTACATAGTCATTCCATTTTTGGGGGGGAAGTGCCTTGATTTCATTCCAGTAGCTGACTCAAGAGAAGTAATATTAGTGTAAGAAGGGCATAGATAGATAGATAGATAGATAGATAGATAGATAGATGGATGGATGGATGGATATCCTAAGCTCCAGGGCAGTAGCCATGTTGTCTGTCTCAGTGAAAACAACAGAGAGTCTTGTGACACCTTTAAGACTAACAGATTTATTGTATTATAAACTTTCATGGGCTAGAGCTCATTTCTTCAGATGCAGGAAGGTATTATGCAACAGATAGAAACTTGGACTTTTCCTGGGATATAAAGATTTACAGAACTGTCTGGAACTGCCTTACCAGCCTGTTACTGTCTGCCTTGCCTTGTGGCAGCTCTCCATGGTTTCAAGGAGTCCGTGTGGCATAGTGCTTGGAGACTAGAGTTCAAATCCCCACTCAGCCATGAAGCCCACTGGATTATTTTGGGCCAGTCAGTGCCTCTCAGCCTAACCTGTGGGTGAACTGGATTTCTAATGCCCTTCCTCTGTAGAGAACCCCAGGCCTAAGAAGACTTGTGCGACATCCTTCGTTGTCTTCCAAAAGAGATTTTAAAAGTTTCTAAACTCCAAATCTCCTAACTCCCCTCCCCGGATCACAGTGCTACAAGCAGCAACCATCTGGAGGTTAGTTCCCACAGAGGAAATTGAATCAGTTTTGAGACAGACAGAAATGCATGATTTTCAGCAGGAAATAAGAGATGAGAGACGATGCCACTTCCGAAATGCACGAAAGCATTCAAGAAGGACAGCCTCATCAGTTGGCACATAACGTAAAACAGGCTTATCTCTCATAGATGGTACTTCCTGAGTTCTGCAGCTTCACGGCCACACCAACAGTGGCAGAGCTATGTGTTTAAACCTTGATTTGCCACAAAGAGAAACCAGGATGTCTGTGTGTCCCCCATCCCCAGCAAAAAGGGCATATGAATGAGTGCAAAACCCTCTGCAGCCTGCTTCTGCTTCTGACAGCTGGGCTCATTTCCAGTATCAGAGCCTGGCTATGAAGCCATGGCCTGGGGGAGTTTGGTGCCCCTCACCCCACCCACTTTCTTATTAAAATGAGACCCTTTAACCTTCATTCCATGCAATTGTGGCAGACCTTGGTTTATACACACGTGTCTGCTTCTGCCACACATTGTTTGGCCCTCCACCCCCTTCCCTCCTGGAATTTTGTTAGCAGCATGTAGCTAAATAATTGCAGGGTTTCATCCACATTCAGTTTGTAAGGCAGAAGCTGGTGGAATGGGCCTCAGCAGCCTTAAGATTCATTTGATGGATGGCATTAAGCAGTTGCCAGGTAGAGGCTGCCAGCCGGCAGGATTCTGAAGCTTCTGCCTTTACAGATTCTTCCATCTTTTCTCTTGGACTAAATAGCTGGATTCTTTTAGTTCTGCAGATCTTCATTTCTTTGTTGGAAACATTTTTTAACAGAAAAAGTTCTCTTTCTCCTCCTTTCCAGAAGTTCTGGCTCTAAGACCCTTGGTCTTCCTCCCCCAAAGATGAAGTAGTAGCATTATTTTCATCTGTGGATCAGAAGTTTAGGCAAGAGGTGGGCAAACCTCAGGCTTGCCTGGTTTTCCTATAACCCAAAGATCTACCAACCAGAGACAGGTGCAACACTTAGAATTAGAAAACCCCAAAAACAGGAATTTGGGAAAAAATGAAACAAGGTGCTAGGAATTGGTTTTCAGTACCAGAACTGGACTGATCCCATAGTCCTTTCACACAAAAGTCCATCCCTGATTCGTTTTCTTCAAGATGGGAAAAATCATTTTGTTATTCCTCCTGAGAGTTGGAAGTCCTTGTTGATCCACTGCAAATCGCCCAGACATCTACCAGTAGATCCCAATCTACCTTCTGACCATCCTACTGGAAATGGGATCAGCATCTTAACCCCAGGCTACAGTGCTGTACTTACACATTTGGGAGCAAGTCTTACTGAGCTCTGAGTAAACATGTATGGAATTGTGCTGTAAAAGTGCCTCAGGTGTGGATAGCCCAAGGCAAGGTCACCCAGCAGCTGCATGTGGAGGAGCGGAGACGCGAACCCGGTTCACCAGATTACGAGTCCACCGCTGTTAACCACTACACCACGCTGGCTCAGAATGCTCAGTGCAGAGGCTGTTTCCCTTCCTACAGCACAGTTCTGCCCCAGCTTAGCTATATTTCTAGTCCAGGCTTTGAGAGCTGCTGCTCTGGGCTCCTCTTCACTTTGTGCCATGCACAGTAAAATCTGAAATACAACTGAAGTGTCTCTAATCGAAACCGGATGGGGGTTGAGACACTTTCCCAAGGGAATTCTTCAGTGTGTGTGCAGGGGGGGGGGGGAGGCAGGTTTCCAGGGATAGTTATAGCTCCTGGCATCTACTCAACCAGTGGATTCCTGCCATTGCTGAGATTAAAGCAGTTAATTATTGACAGCATTTGATTAAACTGGAGGGCTGGACAGACCAACTCCATCCTGCTTTGAAAGCAAGAAGAGAGAGAGAAGCCTTTCTACTAGGGTCTAGGCCAACATCCTGATTTTTCTCTCACCTGCTGCAGGGCAGAAAGCAGTGGTAGCTACCTGGTTTTACCTGGGCATTTCCTCTCCTTGTTTCTGGCGAGCAGCTGGTCTCTTCTTCAGCGTTCTTTGCTTTTGGTTTCATATTCTAGGAGGTGGAATGGACTGAACAGATAAGAGATGGGAGACATACCCCCCCACACCCCCACACCCGTGACATCTGTATGTGTGAGAGGGGGGAGGCATTGCATTCATTACTGCTTAATTGGTCATGGGAGCTGATAGTCCTGAAATTGTATATCTTCTGGAGAAACAGCTTTATGGCATCTTGTACTCACCAAGTCTTTGATTTGGTAGTAGGTAGTCATTGCTATTGTTGTTATAATTATTATTTTGTGTTTTATTTTCCCCCCCAACAGCACCTATGTGCTTAGCACTTTACAGAATTGCATAAGCAAAAAAAGAAAGGCCCCAGCTATGTGCGCGCACATGTGTGTGGTTAGGGTGGTGTTGTACCTCTGTGTGTGGAATGTTGTTACCTGGTGACTTGCCAGTTCAGTGCAGTATCACAGAACACCTTCAATTGCCAGTTGTGGTTGGCAGGTGGCTCCAGCCCTTTGGCTAAGAACAGGATGGCCTGAGTTTCCTCCCCTGCTTCCTGACCAGGCAGCTCATTTGTTTTTCCTCCCCTCCCTTTGTTTCCCTTTGCTTGAGCCAAGCACTGGAGGGACAGAAACATGGACCATCCTTCCTGCCCTTTTGTTTGCTCTGAGCTACCTGTCCCACTCCTACGAAGGATGCATCATTTTCAATGCCTCTCTTTTCATTGACCACAGCTTCTGGGTGCTTTATTGAGCCTCATCAGTACCAAAATGCTACCTCTGGTTTCCCAGATGCATACCCACTTTTTCCACTGTAGTACAGCAAACTCCCACACTGGAGGCATATGGATTTCATTCACACTAGAGATGGACCTGGAACACAGAAGGACAAAACATTAGTAGGGGGATGATGTAGCCATGTCCCTCTCGGAGAAGGATAAGAAAACTTTTACTGTATTTTTCTGTAGTATTTTGTCTGTGCAGGCAGAGCTTGCTGTGTTTATCTTACAATAGCCATCCATTTATATCCTTTTGTATTCCTAAGAGTTTGTGCATCTTTTTATTAGTATCCTGTTCAATACACCTAGTATTAGAGATTAGGTTCCTAGACTGGACCACCAACCAACAGCTCTGTCTTGTTGGGAGTGAGTTTCAGTATAGCTGCCTGCATCCAGCCCACTATTGCTTCTGAGCACCACCATTCCAGCAAGTCTAGTGCCTTGTTGATACAGATAAAGTTATAGTTGAGTCCAGTGCTTTTTTTCCTTTAAAAATGTTTAGGGGTACTCTCATTTTGACTCAAGAAAGTCACCATTTTATAGTTCAAATTGGGGAAAATAAATACAGTAAATGGACAAAAGTACAAAGATTCACAAAATGTTTAGGGGTATGCATCACCCCCCCCCGAAAAACTCTGGTTGAGTCAGTATCATCAGCGTTCCTTCCCCAAATCTTTGAAATAATCTCCTCTATGGATCTTATGCAAGCAAAAAGTATGGGGGATGAGATGGCACTATGTGGCACTCCATAGGCATCTCCTACAAGGTGGGGCAGTAAACCCCCATAACTGCCTTGTGCCATCTCACCACTGGGCAGGCCAAGCAGTGGCCCCAGTACCCAACACTGTCAAGGTGGCTCAGAAGGAGACTATGATTGATAGCTGTAAATGCAGCCAATAGGTTCAGGAGAAAGACTTGGGGCTCGTCCACACTTCCATTCGCCCTGTGGCCAGAAAGCATGGGGCCAAGTGGTTTTCCGCTTGACACACACTTTCCAGGCAAGGGTCTAAGTGATTTCCCCCTTGACGCTCTCCTTTCGCAGGGAGAACCACTCTTTAGCTCTAAATCGGAACAAACAGCAATCCACAGAAAACCTGATTGCTGTTTGCTCCAATTGAGCGCTAAAGAGCAGTTTTCCCCAGGGGAAAGGAGTGCGAAAAGAGGAAGTGTAGATAAACCCTCACTCTAACCACCCAGTAAATTTTTATGCAGATGTATGGCCAAGGCCATTTCTGATACCCAGGTGAGTCTGAAACTTGACTTGCATTTAAAAGCAGATCTTTCAGGACAACTTAAGAAGGTTCTAGCTGTGAATGGAGAAACCATGCCTAGATCTTTCCTCTTGGCAGAGAAGCTCTGCGAGAAAACCTCTGCTCCTCACCTCAGTGCCCTGTTAATGACTCTGACCTCTTGCAGAGGGTAGGGGGCCCTCTGCTCATCTAGCAGGAGGAGTTTAATTAATGAGACGGCAGTTGGATAATGGAAGCAGGTCACAACATCAGGAATTGTGGAGCGAGGAGGGTCTTTAAAGGGATGGGAGGAGTGGGAGACGATATCTGCTCGCAGACATAATTTACTGTAATGAAAAAGTGACAAAGCTTTCTTAGATGTCACATCTAGCCCAGTGCGGTTGCAAATAGTAAATACTGACTGCAGTAATTAGAAAGGACTACTTGGATAATTTGGTGTATTTTGATTTTTTTTCCTGAGAGTTGCTTCATGCTGTGTTACGACTAAAGGTGAGCCCCTGCATTTCTTGAATATTCCTCTCAGAAAGATGGCACCACATGTTTAATAATTTTAGACAGGTATTCATTTGTGTAAAAATATGTTGCACCATGCTCCTGAGAGGAATGGCTGCCTGGGGCTTCTGGGAACTTGCTTCAAAATAAATTCTGCTCTGCTTTTGGGGCAAAGCCCTGTCTCCTGGATTTTTTCGGATATTTGGTGCCCTTCCAACGCCTACAGAAGAATCCCAGGGTAAAAGCTTGTTTGTCACCTTCCCTGTTTGGAACAGGTGAAGTGCCTCTGAGGGTGGAAGCGGATGCGAAGTGTGTCTTGCTCCCTTATAAGATCAAGTATATAACATTATTTATGTGTGACATTACATCATTGCTTTCTCTCTTTCCACTACCAGCAGCTGACGATGAAGCACAAAAGTGTGATGGGATCACATCACACATCATATTTGGTCCTGGGCTGCACATGCAGCCAAATGAGGTGATAATGAGTTGGAGGAGTCCTGAGGTGGTGGAACATACCTGAGGGAGTCCTGACATTTTTCAGTGCTTTCCTTTAAAAAAAAACAACAACTTACCAGGGATGGTATAGTAGTGGTTTTCCTGTATCAGCAGGGGATTCAAAGGTTTGGTTTTTATTTGCAAGAAACTTGGTACATGGGGAAACAATTCAATATTACATGGTGTCCCCATGTCCCCCCCATGGCAATCTGAAGTAGAACAGTTGACTCTATTACCTCAGGAATAAACCATCTGATTCTGCTGCATTCTCTCTCATAGAATCACAGAATCATCGAGTTGGAAGAGACCACAAGGGCCATCCAGTCCAACCCCCTGAGCTTTTTTTTTTTTTGGTGGTGGTGCTCCCACAGATGGGGTGCTTTCTGTTGGGAAGTTTGTGTGGCACCCACATTGTTGTCTTTTTGGCACAAGGTTAAGGCTTTTCTGTTCTCCTAGGTCTTTTAAGATCTGGATTTATGTCCTTACAGTATGGATGGTGGTTTTAGTGTATTTATTTGTTGGCTTTTTAAGTTATAGTATATCTTATCATGCTGGCTTTGTATATTTATATACATACTGAGTGGTTTTGTATTTGTATTTCCCCCCTCTGGTTGTGTCTGTGGTTTTATTGTAGTATGTTTTTATTGTGTTTCCTTTTTATGCTATATGACACTTAGATAATTTATTTTATGAGGCATCTCATAAACGTAAGAAATAAATAAAACAGACACTGGCATTGTAACTGGACATCATCTGTAAGAGGGGAGAAAGTAATATGCAGACTCCATGAGCTCGAGGTCTCTTTGAAATGTCTTTTCCGCCCTAAGAATCTATATTAAAAAATTTTTTTTATTACATTTACATTCTGCTTTTCTTTCATGATGAAACCCAAGATGGCGTACATGCGATTTGGCCATGCCTGAAATGCCCCTGAATGTAAGGGGTGCCTGATCTGACACCGGTAGTTATCAGGTAGTGATAGCTAGAAAGGGAAATGCAGACACTCCTGGAATTACATAAGGGGCTGAAAATATTCCTCCAGGCCGCTGTTCAGGTGAACGTAATGGACAGCTGAAAGAAGGTGGTTTTTCAAATATCCTGATCTTGATCTCTTTAAAGCTTTATTGGTTTTAAAAAAAACAACAACCCACAGCACATTAAGTTGCACCCAGAAATAAACAGAATATAAGCCAGTGTAGAAAAAACAAAATTGGATCATAGAAACATAAATTTGGGAGGGACCTCAAAGCCTCCCCCTTTGCAGCACCCCATGGCCTCCAGGGGGTTGGGAGACACCCCCCCAACAGTGTGCTGTGGAAGGGGAGATGGTTTCATAAGACAAGCAGAAATGCTTTCATTGAGAACAGAGCAGTCTCCTTAGTGCCACGCTTGGTCTCCAGTGGCCATCTAGATATTGGTCTCTTCCTCTTCCTTCCTGATGAGGGTAGAGTCAACTCCTTGATGGACCAGAGTGGCCAGGTTGAAGCCATGAGACTTATCCTACACAGAAGAAGCAGAGCAGTCTGTGTTCTGCTCTTTGTTTTGGCAATGGTGAGTGCCAGAACTCCTCTGTCTCCACTCCTGTCACATGACACTAACTGGTTTCTCTGCTTGAACCTCTGCACCTTCCTCTGTGCTGAACAAGCAGCATTAACTCTTTCCTCTCCTCGCTTTCCTACAGATGGGATCCACAGTGTGGCGGCCCAGTGCACTCTCCAGGTGACCATCATCACCGACGAGATGCTGACCAACAGCATCACTCTGCGGCTGGAAAACATGTCCCAGGAGCGCTTCCTCTCCCCGCTGCTGGCCCTCTTCCTGGAAGGGGTGGCGGCCGTGCTGTCTGCTTCCCGCGACCACGTCATCCTTTTCAACATCCAGAACGACACGGATGTACAGGCCACCCAAATCCTTAACGTCAGCCTCTCCGTGCTGCTGCCAGACGGGGCCCACGGCGGGCGCTACATCCCCTCCGAGGACCTGCAGGAGCGGCTGTACCTCAACCGCACACTCTTGGCCGCCATCTCGGAGCAGCGAGTCCTGCCGTTTGACGACAACATTTGCCTGCGGGAGCCCTGCGAGAATTACATGCGCTGCGTCTCGGTGCTGAAGTTTGACAGCTCGGCACCCTTCATTGCCTCTGACACCATTCTTTTCCGCCCCATCCACCCAGTCAATGGTCTCCGCTGCCGCTGCCCGCTTGGCTTCACAGGCGACTACTGCGAGACCGAGATTGACCTCTGCTATTCCAACCCCTGTGGTAGCAATGGGCACTGCCGGAGCCGCGAGGGAGGATATACCTGCGAGTGCCAAGAGGGCTACACAGGTGAGTGTTGGCTGTGCTTTTCTCATGCAGTATAAACAATCCGTCCCATTGCACAACTTATTGCTTCCTTCTCTCTTTCATCCTCTGGTTTCCCCCTTCTTTTCTGCTTATTTATTTATTTTCTTTCTTTTTGTGTGTGTGTATTCACTGCTCTAATTGGAAAAGAGAGAGAGAAAGAAAAACCAGTACCAAAGTAACTTAAATTCTGCTCTTAGAAAACCTGGATTCTTCAGACAGTGTCAGTTAAGTAAATTGAGCCCCGCTGCGCCTCTTTAACAGCATTGCATAGCTTATTCTGTTCCACTTAAGCACTAGGGGCTGGGTTCACAGTCCGGTTTACTGAGCACTCGCTGCTTTTCAGGTTTTTAATGTGTGTTCAGACAACCAACGTTATTCAAAATGCTTTATTATTCCGCACTTTGTTACAAGTTACTCCTATTTGATGCCAGCTTCACACTGATAGGAGTCCTTGAGATGTTTTAATTAGACCAGGGTTCAGCAACCTTTTCCAGCCGTGGGCCGTTCCACTGTCCCTCAGACTATGTGGTGGAAACACACATTCTACTCATGTAAAAACACCAGGCAGGCCCCACAAATAACCCAGAGGTGCATTTTAAATAAAAGGACACATTCTACTCATGTAAAAACATGCTGATTCCCAGACCGTCCATGGGCCAGATTGAGAAGGCGATTGGGCCGCATCTGGCCCCCGGGCCTTAGGTTCCCCACCCCTGAATTAGACTTTAGGCAAGGTGAGAAAATGTTTGCATAGGGAAAACAAATCCTTGGCCTGTTGATGGCATGCCAACACCTGTGGAACGTACACAAACAGGAACGAATTTAAGCTGTGCTCATGTGAACAGCTGGCAGGAAAGAGCTGTGTGAAACATACCTGAAAATGGCGTGCCAACACTGTTGATGGCATGCCAACACCTGTGGACAGAGCCGTCTTAAGGGGATCTGCCGCCCTGGCGCGGCTATCCCTCCGGCGCCCCCGCCATGCCGCCTCTCCGCCGCCTCCCTCCCGCGCTTGCCGCCCCTTGGGAGGGGGGTGGGCGAGCGGGAGATGAGGGGCGTGGCGCTGGAGCGGCGCGGGGCTCTGCGCGCCCTTCCAGCGCTTCCGGGACGGGAGGCGAGGGCGGCCGGCTCGCGCTCCCGCGCGCATCCGGATGGCGCGGCGCAGCCGGGCGGCGCGGTTGGGCAGCTTATGCTCCATCGGGTGGGCGGCCGGCTGCGCGCGGAGCGCGAGCTGACCGGCTGCGCCGCGCCACCCGGCTGCGCGCGGGAGCACAAGCCGGCCGCCCTCGCCTCCCGTCCCGGAAGCGCTGGAAGGGCGCGCAGAGCTGTGCTCCTGTGCTCTGCTGGGCAGCCGGAGGGCGTGGCATGGCCGGTCAGCTCCCTTGCGGGGAGTCAGAGGGCGCTTCCGGCAGGCGCTGCCAGCGGGGCTGGAGGACGGAGGCGCCCTCCAGGCCATTGCGCCCTGGCGCGCCGCGCCACCAGCCCCAATGGATGAGACGGCTCTGCCTGTGGAACGTACACAAACAGGAACAAATTTAAGCTGTGCTCATGTGAACAGCTGGCAGGAAAGAGCTGTGTGAAACATACCTGAAAATGAAACAGAAACCCAACTTCTAAGGCAGTAATGGGAGCACTCCCTTCATCTCCTGGCCACTGTCAATGCCACTCAGCCTCGCCTCACCTGACTCCTCCTGGCTTCTAAGATCTCACCAGGTATTGGACCTAAGTTTTCAAACCTGCCTTTGCAGCTCTAACACCCAAGTTGAGATGCTGACTTCTGCCCTTGCCAAATTGTGTGTTCTTATGCGGAATAGTAGAACTCAAAGAAACCACCCCCCCCTTTGCTTTTCTCTCTTTATATGCCTTGATTCTTGCAGAGTCCCTTGCCTTACTGCGCTTTGCTTAGGAGCAGATATGTTTCTCTGAAGGGCAGTTAATGAGGGATGCGAATGTGATACCCACGCTATTTGTTGTCTGGAGCTGGGCTATATTAGGAACACATTTTGGGGGGTGGGGAGGGCAGCAAGTTTCCCTGAGATGGTTCTCTGCTTTAGATCACAGGAAGATGACCTCTCCTTGATGGCGTAATGCTAGCTGGGATGGACCTTTTCTTTTCTGGGGCCGGCCTGCTTAACATAGTGGGGGCCTGCCTTGGCCCCGGGGTGTTGCTGCTATTTGCATTCCTGCTGCTCTGTTGTGTTTGTGATACAACAGATGCAGCGGCCGGGATATGAATGGCCCCTTGTTTGTGCCCCAGTTCAGCCGGATTTCTTTGCACAAAGGGCTGGACAATGGCAGGCTGGCTACAGATTCACCGATAGCTTTCCCAGTACTGACAATGAGCATTTCTCCTCTCCTGACCCCTTGCATATTGCCGAGAGATAAAAGCAATAGGAAACGAGTCTTGTGTGGGTGTGCATGTGTTTGCCAGTCTGTGTGTGCCTCTCGGTCACTTGGCCGGCATGCTTGGTATGCTCAGAACTTGTGATTCCCATTACCTATTGGTATAGCAACTTCTCCCAGTTAAATAGTCTGTTTAAGAAATGGGCCTGCCTGCCTCCAGTCTATATCTCAGTCTATAATATATGCAAAATTAACTTCATGCCACTTCAGGGAATTATCCAAATTTAACCCGTTCTGCCCTTTCTATTGAGGTTACAGGACATGGGGAATTTTAACCAACCCCTCTCCAGCTATGACTTCGACTGCCATCTGGCCTTTCCTCCCTAAGTGCAGTGTATGTGTGCTTGGGGGAGGGGGCAATTTTTGCCAGGACTGGGGAGGCTCATGGGTTCACAAGAGATGGACCTCCTCTCTTCCTACCTGCAGTTGCAGTGTTTCTGCTTCCATGCCCCCCAGAGGTGGATTTAGGGGAGTGCCGAGCCTCAGGGGCACTGCAGTGAACGCCACAACTATGATTTAGAATGGAGCGTGAGAAGTGGTGGGTGGGCATCTAATTTTGGCATTGCACAGGGTACCACTGAAATTTGAGACTCCAAGTTCTGCCACTGATGCCGTGAAGGCAGAAAGGGGGAAGAGAGCATCTTTTTTACATGGATCCGCATAGCAGGAGACTTAGAGGTCTGAGGTCAAAGCCTACCTGGAAATATTGGAGACAGGGAGGTGCATTGTCTTGAGTCTGTTGCTGCAAGCGGTGATCCAGGAAAGGGGTTTCTGGTACCACAGGTGCCCCCTCCCATGCCACAAAGAGGACGTCTGTGTGACTTTGGTGGCCTGCCGCCTGCCATTGGGTTATCCCAGGGATATGAACACAGCCTAAATTCTCAAGTACCAATGTCAAGTGATCAGCTTCGTTCTGTGCTGTTGTATGTTTATTTTGCAAGTCAAACGGGAAGGGCTTGGTTCACAACTTGCAGTGTGTGTGTGTGTGTGTGTGTGTGTGTGTGTTGCACCCACAACTATGAAGAATGCAGCAGAAAGGGAAGGAGAGTTACTGCTGTGAGGTTGGCTAGGTCTCCAGCACCAATAGAAATCCCAGCTTTGGCGCTAATCCTCTGCATGATGTGTGTCTAAAAATCCCATGTCCACCCCCTTGTCTGTGCTAATCACCTAGAGTGAAATCTTCTCCCACGCTGGCTCCTACAGATCATCTGGCCCACCCACTCAAATTGCTTGGCCTTCCCTGGGATCCTTGCAGGCTTCTTGTCAGAGTCTCTGTCCAGTCATCTCAGGTCTAGCATCATTTCTCTGGGATGATCTGATCCGCTTTTTTTTTTGAAAGGCCTCCAAATTCTGTGCCACCCTTTGCCTTGACTGGGATTTGGGCCTGACCATCTGCTTAGCGGTTCTCGCCACTGGTGGAAGTGAAGCTTGCACGCTGCCCATTGCTTTTTCCACCTTCACGTTCTGGGCCACAAGGAAACATGTGTTTTGTTTACTGTTGATTATTAACTTGTTCTATTAATTTAAACCACCTCTAGGAATTGGAATCCTTCAATTAAATAAATGCACTATCCCACCCTAACAGCAAGGTAGATGGGGTGGTTGGGGCGGGGTGAGGAGCTGCTCTGGAATGTTGACTTGGAATAAAAAGGCTGAGAAACTTACCTATATGGGCAGGATTCACCTAAAGAGCCATTGCAGCAGAAATGCTGCACAAGCACTCCTGCTTGCACAATGCCCTCTGCCCCGCTTGCACCCCCAAAATTGGCTTGGGGGGAGGGGTCAGGAGAAACCCCTGAGAAGTATTCAGGGAGGAGAGGGGGGTCATTCTGTCTAGAAAGCATAGGTTCTTGTGCAGGCAGAACATTAATCATAGTGCGATGCTGAATTCCATGCTTAATCTCGATTATGGAAATAAATCTTAGATGAATTAATGTAGTGGTATTACTAAATATGCAGCAAAGCAGAAATAAAATAAGTACAGATGATATATATATATCATTCCCTCAACACATTCAAAGACAGACTTAGCTTTTGCATCTGGCATAAGGATGAGCAGCTTAAACTCTTTTGTTCTGAATGCAGCCGAGTCCACTTGCCCCCCAGCTATGATACACTGTTGGAAAAAAAATATATTTCTCTTATTATTGTTGTTTCTTTGTATACATGTGCCTGGTGAAATGTTTGCATTTCTTTTTCAACAGTTAGAGTTGATGCATTAAAACAGGGGGCAGCAAACTTTTTCAGCAGGGGGGTCGGTCCACTGTCCCTCAGACCTTGTGGGGGGCCAGACTGTATATGAACAAATTCCTATGCCCCACAAATAACCCAGAGATGCATTTTAAATAAAAGCACACATTCTACTCATGCAAAAACACCAGGCAGTCCCTACGAATTACCCAGAGATGCTTTTTAAATAAAAGGACACATTCTACTCATGTAAAAACACGCTGATTCCCGGACCGTCCGCGGGCCGGATTTAGAAGGCGATTGGGCCGCATCCGGCCCCCGGGCCTTAGTTTGGGGACCCCTGCATTAAAATATGCCCTCTAGATCATGCCTTTATCTCTGCTCTCTTGACACCTACACAGCAGCAGTTGTCTGCATACAACTAGGCATGGTACGCTGTCATCAACTTCCCCCAGTCTTGGGTGTAAAAACAAAAACCAACCGGGGAAGCTGAAAATAGTGGTGGCGGTGACCTGTTTGACCCTTTCCTTTCTGTCCATTCTCTTGTTTGAAATCTCACCCTGGCTGCTTTTCTCCCCATAAGCGAAAAGTTATAGGCACCTGTATACTAACCCCCATGGGATGAAAAGTATCAGATAAGTTAACAGGGGGTTATTAGTAGCACAAAAGGATAGTAGCTGATGTGACTGGAGGACTAACAGTGAGTTCCTGTTAACATTCCACTGAACAATATATTCCACAGAATGCCATTGCAACTAATGTTCACCAAAACTCACTTTTAGGTCCCCAGAGTCTTAATAGCAGCCAGCTGCTGTCATCATTCTATTTCCCAAACTGGTGCCATCCAGATGTTTCTGACTACATCCCACAACATGGCTGGCTGGCGGCATCTGCAGGGTACCAGGTTGGGGCAGGTTGCTCCATTTATTGTGGAGAATCGTTATGCAAAAATAGTTGCAGTATTAGCCACACTGAAAATGGATGTAAGGTAATGGAACCCAGTGTTATTGCCCATGCTGATCAGAGTGACGATGAGCAACAGGACATGACCCCTCATTCCTGTGTTACAAACCAAAGCTCCTCAACCTGTTTCCTTTTGTCCCTGAGCAGTGATGGCTGGTAGCCCCTGGACCTGGTCAGGGAGCCTGTGGCCATAGGGCTTGTGTGTGCAGGGCTAATAAGACATGGTCAGGGCCAAGTTGTTCTGGTTTTCTTTCCAATCTCCCTTGCATAAGCATTGCAGTTGTGTATGTGCTCAGCAGTTAACTAAACTGAAAAGTGTCTCACCTTGGTTTAGAAGGGGTCTCTGCCATCACAATTGCTAGCATGGATTAATGTCGCAATAACCACGTGTTACTCAGAAGTAATCCCCAATAAATTACATGGCGATAGCTTCCAACTTGGTCTGGAGCCTGAATTGTTTATGTAGCCTTACATAAGGTCTCCTGCCCCCCAACTTTCTCCCCTATGGAAAAAGATTCGCCCCACCCCACCCTTTTCACTTCTTTTCCTTCTTTCCAGAATGTGGAGGGATATTGAACGGACTAGGATGCAGGAGACCAAGGTTAAAATTGGCACTCCTCTGTGAAGCTCCCTGGGTGACCTTGGGCTATTCACTGTCATCCCATGTCTTAAGTTTGTGGGGATAAAAATGTGGAAGAGGAGAATCATGAAGGCCACCATAGGTAGGACAGAACCAAAATGTTCTATTCGGAGGAGATATGTACCCAAAGAATTTAGAAGAAATTACAAGCTGGACACCAACAATTAAAATGTTGCCTTGTCATAAACCATTGGTCCGTCTAGCTCAGTATGGTCTGCACTGACTCTTCAGGACTTCAGGCAGGGTTCTCTCCCAGCCCTACCTGGACACCCTGGGACCTTCTGCATGCAAAGCAGATGCCCCACCACTGAGCTTTGGCCTTTCCTCTAAAAGACAGCATGACATCAAGGGCCCAGGGAGATGGGCTCTCCATAGAGAGTCTAGTTAAGTTGTTTCCCAAAAGAATCTCTTGTTCCTGCAGGGTCTCCAGGAAAGGCAAATTCCCATGCCCATGCAAATGCCCAGTAGGAGTGACATTTCTTTGCCCAATGTGTATGAGGGACCCTGGATAGATTGGCCGGGCAGAGAGGGAACTGGGATTCTCATTGGATGGCTTGTCCTTGGCCGTACGCCCCCAACCACCATTCCCTGATGTTGCTCTTTATTTCTGCAGTGGTGTTCCTTGATGCTGACTCTCCCTCTGCAGGTGGAGGGGGAAGAGGGAGGCAGACAGCGTTGGGGGGGGGAGGGGGAACAGGGGCTTTGTCTGCTCAAGATTGGGGAGGGGCGCTGTGGGAGAAGGTTGGTTTCCTTGGCAACGAAAGCTGGTCACTAGGGTGAGGGAACCAGAAAGAGGCTGGGAATAAATCTTCTATTCAGAAAACCCTTACAGGGTTGGAGATCGGGAGGTGGGGGGAAGAGGAGATGCTTGTCAAGGGTGTGAGGAAGGGGCTGGGGGAGTAGGGGGAGGGGCAGAGAAGAGAAAGGAAAAGCTTTGATTAGAGAATGGGATGCAACAGAAGAATGAGCCCTATGAAAGGGAAGGAAGTGTAGTCATGCCTTTACTCTGGAGGTTTTTTGGAGTGGGTGGGGTTTTGGGGAGGTACAGTGAAGCTGAAATGTCCTGTACCAATTGTACCTTGGACAGCCCCAGCACTATCTATGACAAGCAGTGATGCAACACAGAGTTTCCAAAACCTTGTTGTAATATTATTATTATTTTACTTGTACCCTGTCCATCTGGCTGGGCTGCCCCAGCCACCCTGGGAGTCTTCCAACAGAGTATATATATAAAAAAACAACAACAAAACACCAGACATTTTAAAGCTTCCCTTCAGATGTTCTGCTGCCAAGGGCAATGGTAATCTTATTAACCTGCTTATTGCATTTATGCACCGCCTTTTTTTGCCAAGGCATCTCACCAAAAGCTTGTGAGTGTCCCTAAAGTGATCCACCCTATTAGTAAAAATTGCTTGTTGCCAGTCGCGGCTTCCCTTCCTAGGCTGAGTGGCAGCTTTGCCAGATGATTTTCAGTGGGGCCATGGTGCAGGCTAAGTGTATGTGAGAGGAAAGATCAGCTCATTTCTTTTGCTTCTGATCAGGCTCCCCCAGGGCTAGAACAAAGTACGTGAATTGCAATCATGCATTTTGTACTTCATTGAAGTTTGGCTAGGGTGGGTATGCATCTCCAAAAGAAGAAATGCATTATCCCGTCCCAAAGACAAAAAGAGGGTCATATCTGCATATAATTTGCATGCACTCATGTATAGATGCAAATATAGAAAAAATCACTACAATTTAATAGAAATGTAGGATCATAGTGAAGTTTAGCCCCTGGTGACCTTTGTGCCTTCCTCAGTCTGCTGTCCAGGTGCTGAGTTTGGATGGGCAACTTAAAAGCTCTTGCTCTCTCTAATTGTGTGTGTGTGTGTGTGTGTGTGTTTGTGTGTTTAAACTGCTTTGGAGAAGAGAAGAC